>NC_029788.2:45103878-45139803 GCF_000816755.2 Arachis ipaensis | reverse complement strand
AAGGAAAAAAGAAATAGGAACATGGTAATAAGAAAAAAAAAAGGAAAAAAGAAATAATAAAACTTAAAAAGTAACCTTAAAATTTGTTAAAGTTGTCAACACACTAGGGTTTGCCTACGAGTAGTAACACTGTATGTTTGCGGCATTCCATGACCTTAGTATCTCAGTGCTTTTGAGCCGTTCCAGTTTGTAAGCTCCTTTCCCAATTACAGACTTAACTTGATAGGGTCCCTTCCAATTGGGAGCTAGTTTTCCTTTACCCGAGGTGGGGGGCCAATGTCGTTGCATCGTAAAACCAGATATCCCTGTTTAAAATTCCGTTTTACCACGTCTCGGTTGTATTTCAGGCTTACCCTTTGCTTTAAAGCCAGCTCTCGAAGGTGGCCTATGCTTCTAACTTCATCCATGAGATCCCGTTCTGCACCTTCATTGTGTCCTCCGACAGACCTTCGAGGGCTGGGCTCCTCGATCTCAACAGGAATGATTACTTCTAGGCCGTATGCTAGCTTGAAGGGGGTTTCTTCGGTTGAGGTCTGGGGTGATATTCGATATGACCAGAGTACAGAACCAAGCTCGTCGGCCCATAGACCCTTGGCTTTGTCTAGTCTTTTCTTGAGTCCTTTCAAGATGATCTTGTTGGCTGCCTCTACTTGGCCATTGATTTATAGGTGCTCTACCGAGCTGAACTTTTGTTAGATGCCAAGTCCTTCTAGGAACTCCCAGAAGCGTTTGTCTGCAAACTGGGTCCCGTTATCTGAGATCATGATATCTAGGATCCCAAACCTGGTTATGACTTCTTTCTAGAAGAATTTTCAACACTGGGTGGCGGTGATTGTGGCTAGTGCTTCAACTTTGATCCACTTGGTGTAGTAGTCAATGACAACTATGAGAAACTTGAGTTGCCCGGGAGCCATGAGGAAGAGGCCTATAAGGTCGATCCCCAGGTTCTAAAAGGGCATTCCACCGTTATCTCTTGGCACTGCCTACACCTTTTGACTAGTTGGAAGGCATCTCTGATGATGGTAGGCTAGAAGTACCTAGCTCGGATAATTTTCTAGATTAGGGTTTTGCCTCTGACTTGATGGCCGCAACATCCTTCGTAAATTTCACAAAATATGTAGTCCATCTCGCTGGGTTCTATGCACTTGATGAGGGGTTAGGACAATCCTCATTTATACAATATTTGGTATTGTGATATATTTTGCGGCGTCCTACTTCACATGTTTTGCCTCCTTCTGGCCTTCGGGCAGGTCCCCAGTAGTGAGGTACCTGAGGATTGGGAAAGTTCATGAGTGCTGATTGGACAAGGGTAGGTTTGTCAAGGAAGTGGCCATGATAGAGGTACTTTGACAACTTCCTAGATTTGTGAATGGTTTACCGAGCTTGACTTGGTGCTTGCTAGCTTTAAGAGCAGGTCAGCTTTTGTGTTCCTTTCTCTGGGAATGTGTTGGATAGATACCCCATCAAATTCGGTGGTTAGCTCCTTAACCTTGGATAGGTACTGTTGTAGCAGGGGATCCTGTGTTTGTTAGTCCTTGTTTATTTGGAAGGTAAATATCTGCGAGTCACTTCAAACCTCTAGAGGTTTTGCGCCGACTTCCTTATCCAGCGTTAATCCGGCCAGGATGGCTTCATATTCTGCCTGATTGTTGGAGATTGAGAATTTGTATCGAATTGACTATTTGGTAAAAATCCTGTTCTCGTTTTCTAATATTATTTCCGCTCTGTCAGAGTTGTTATTTGATAACTTGTCGATGTGGAGTTCCAAATTTCAATAGCTTCGCTTCCTGGGGTCATTTCGGCGATGAAATATGCCATCGTTTGAGCCTTCATCTCATTTTTGAGCTCAAACCAGATTTCATACTGGGATAGTTCCACCGACAAAGAAAGCATTCGCCCCGCCAAGTCTGGCTTCTGAAGCACTTGCTTCACGACTTGGTTTGTTTGGACCGCAATAAGGTGGCTCTAGAGGTATTGTCATAGCCATCGGGACACCGTGAGTAGGGCGTAGGCGAGCTTCTCAAGCTGGGAATAACACGTCTCAGTGTTTTGGAATACTTTACTTATGAAGTATACTGGCCCTTGTATTTTTTGTTCGTCTTCTCAGATTAATGCCACTGCTAAAGCTTCTTTTGTTATGGAAAGGTAAAGGTATAATGTTTCTCCTGCTTTAGGCTTTGAGAGCACGGGAGGTTCTGCTAACACTTTTTTGAAGTGTTAGAAGGCCTATTCATATTCGGGTTCCCACTCAAAACTTATACCCTTTTACATAAGTTTGAAAAAGGGGAGAGCCTTCTGGGCCGAGGCCCCTAAGAAGCGCGAGAGGATGGTTAGTTGTCCGGTCAGCCTTTGGACGTCATTGAGATTTGCAGGACTACTCATCTTGAGGATGGCCTGACAACTTTTTGGGTTGGCCTCCACTCCCGTTGTGTAATCATGAAGCCCAGGAATTTTCCTGCCTCCATTTCGAATGCACACTTTACTGGTTAAGGCGCATTTGGTGTTTCCTTAAAATTCCCAATATAAGTTTGAGATCGCCAATAAGCTCTTCGCTCGTTTCCGTTTTGGCTAGCATGTTGTCAATGTAACTGATAAACCACTATTTTATGGTTTGTATTGTGTTTAATTGTGTGGTTTTATCATGATCTTTACCCACTTATTCATTAAATAAGCATGCATTTATAATTCCTTCCTAAAGTTATTGCATGATTGAAAACTTGCTTCCTAGAGACTTTTAATTATGTATTTTATTTCTCTTTTATTCCATTCGATGCCGTGATCTGTGTGTTAAGTGTTTCAGGCTTTATAGGGCATGAATGAGTTAGAGATTGGAAAGGGAGCTTTCAAAAATGGAAGAAACACAAGAAATTGAGGAGATGACCAGTGAGAAGCGATGCGGCCGCATGGATGACGCGACCGCGCGGCATGGAATAGCACGAGTGACGCGGCCGCATGGATGACGTGACCGCGTGGCAAAGCAGAAAGCCGAATGACGCGGCCACATGGATGACGCAACCGCGTGACATGCGCGATCTGCATAATCTGCAGAATCGCTGGGGGCGATTTCGGGCCCTATTTTGACCCAGTATTCGGCCCAGAAAAGCAGACTAGAGCCAGAGAACATGCAGAAACCAGAAAAAAACATTCATTCCATATAGTTTTAGTTTTTCAGATCTAGTTTTCCTCTCCTCTAGGTTTTCTCTCTACATATTCATAGTTTTTAGGATTTATTATTTTCATTGTTTTTGCATTGGGATATTGAGAAGAGTTATTGCCTCATCAAGACTTCAACATTCTAGTTCGTTCTCTTTACTTGTCTCTTACTCTTCCATGTTCCTTAATTTACTTAATTTTACTATTGGGTTATTTTAGCATTTATTAATACAAGAATCACTTTTATTTTTAATTAATCTTTTGATTATTATTTATCATGTCTTTCTTTAATTCCCTTTCTTATGTTATGAATTCTTCATTTACAATGAGCGAGTGGTTCCCTAACTTGATGGGGAGTTGATTGAAAGAAACCCTTGAGTTGGGATGCTCAAGAGAAAGATTGTAATTGGGTTTATTGTTGGATTGCTCTCTAGTCACTAACACCAATCCTCCCAAGAGTGGATTGGAACTTGTGGATAGAAATAGCACTCCAACTTGTTTGACTTTCCCTTACTTGATGAGGGACAACTAAACATAATAACCCTCAATTGTCAATTAATCTTAAGAGTACTCCAACAAGAATAGGGCTTCCAGCTAATCAACTCCCAATCAAGGCTTTTATTTAAATTTATATAAATTCTCTAATTTAATTTTCTGCCATTCAACTCAAACCTTTTTGAAAACATCTGATTAATAAAATAGCACACTTTTCTGCAACTCGTTGGGAGACGACCTGGGATTCATACTCCCAGTATTTTAGTTTTAATTTCTGTGACACCCTTCTAAATTGATAAGCGGATTTCTGGTTGGTTGAGAACTATACTTGCAACGCATATTTTATGATCATTCTTAATTTGCCAATTTCCGCCAACATCAATTTTTGGCGCCGTTGCCGGGGAGTTGCAATAGAGTGCTAAAGTTATTAATTGGAATTTATTTATTTTCATTTTATTTTATTTTGCTACTATGAGCTGCTTGTTTCTTTCGTTAGATGACACGTTCGCTTCCTGACCCAAGCTTGCTAATATTCGATCCTGAGATTGAAAGAACTATTTCACGAATAAGGCAAGCTCAGTGTCGGTTAGTCCTCTTTGAGGGCGGATCTGAAACGTCACTTGAGAAAGAAACCAGCCCCCGTTCTACTGATTTGGTTGTTTCACGTGCAGGTAACATGGCAGCAGCTAGAAGAGTTACTATCCAGGAGGAAGGAGCCCCTGATTTTACAATGCAACCGTTTCAAGCGCATCACCCAGCGGTGGCTACAGACTTTGAAATAAAGACCGCACTGCTCAATTTGATGCCCAAGTTTCATGACTTACCCGCTCAAGAGCCTATCAAGCAGCTGAGATATTTTCAAGCAGCCTGTTCTACTGTCAGGCGTGATGGTGCAGATGAAACTTCAATTTTGCTGAAAGCTTTCCCATTTTCTCTTGAGGGGAAGGCAAGAGAGTGGTACTACACTCAACCAGCAGCAATTGTATCCAACTGGGATACACTGAGAAGAGAATTCTTGGAAAAGTTCTTTCCAGCTAAAGTTACTGATAAACTGAGGAAAGACATTTCCATGATTGTTTAGGATGACTCTGAAACTCTTTATGAGTATTGGGAGCGCTTCAATAATCTTCTGGAAGCTTGCCCCCACCATATGATTGACAAGATAGTGTTACTCGGTTATGTCACACAGGGCATGAGGCCCCAAGATAAGACCACATTGGAAAGTGCTAGCAATGGGTCTATGAAAAAGTACAAGACCACTGATGAGGCATGGCAATTGATCAGTGACTTTGCTGAATCTACTAGGAATCACAGGCAGAAACAAGGCCGTGCAAAAGCCGTGGTAGAAGTATCCTCTAGCAGAGAGACCACTGCTTTAACTCAGAGTATCTGTGAAATGACCAACTTGCTGAAGCAAATGCAATTGAATCAACAACAAGTTCAGCAAGCTCAACCTTTTCCACCACAGCAAAACCAACAGTTAGTCCCACAGAGAGTTGTGGAATCTGCGCTGATTATAGCTACTATACCGATGAATGTCCGCAGCTCCAGCAGGAAGACAACACCGTGGTAGCCACACATAACTTCTATGACCGCCCCAACCAAGGGTACAATCAAGGTGGCAACTACAGCCATGGATGCCAGGACAATTCTAACCAGAATTGAAGGGACAACAACAACAGAGGAGGCACATATAATCAGGGATATCAGAGGTGGAATAACAACAACAACAGGCAGCAGAATCAGAATTAGCCTTACAGAGCACCTCACCTAAGGCAATCCCAAGGACCACAGAATACCCTACAGCAAACCTCTCAAATTACCCATCCTTCTACATCTGCCAATGATGACTTACTACAATCTATTGATCGGAGACAACAGACCATGGAAAATAACATTAATGCCACTCTAAATGGTCTGACCGCTACTTTGTAAAATCTTGTCTCCCAGATAGGATCAATGAATAACTCCAATAACCAACCTTTGAGCTCCAGTGGAATTCTCTCTCAACCATTACCCAATCCCAAGGGTGGTATTAATGCCATCACCCTAAGGTCCGGAACCACACTGCAGGAGAGGAATCGGGAGGAGACAAGCCCACCAGAACACGCCTCAGCTGAAAAGGTAGTGGAAATAGAAGATGTTGAAGAAGAAGAGGACATACAGGACGTGGCTGAAGAAGAAGAAGTGCAACCACAGGAGGAAGCACTAAAAGGCACAGACACTGCAGAAAATGCCACTCCCATTCCATTTCCACAACTTGCAAGGAAGCCCAGGAAGCAGTTGGAACCTGATCCCAAAATGGTAGAGATATTCAAAAAGGTTGAGGTAACTGTTCCCCTTTTTGATGTTATTCAACAGGTACCTAAATATGCAAAGTTTCTAAAAGATTTATGTATCCATAAAGACAAAATTAATGAATTAGAAACTATCCCTTTAGGAAGTTCCATATCTGCTTTAATGGGAGGTTTACCTGAAAAGTGTAGTGACCCAGGTCCATGTATAGTTTAATTGTACTATAGGTGGTGTAGTATTTTCTGATTGCATGTGTGATTTAGGAGCATGTATAAGTATAATGCCTTTGTCTATATATGATATTTTGAGGCTACCTTCCTTAAAAAGGTCGGCAGCTCGTTTTGTGTTAGCAGATAAAAGCATTATCACAGTGGCTGGAGTTGCTGAAGATGTATTAGTGGGCATTAAAGGGCTCACATTTTCCATTGATTTTTATATCCTAGAAATGCCCCAAAATGACTCAGACAAGCCATCATCAATCCTACTCGGAAGACCATTCTTGAAGACCTCAAAGTTTAAATTAGATGCTTTTTCAGGAACATACTGGGAGCAAGACCTGTCCATCAACCCCAGAGAAGACTGAACCCCACTATCCTAGAGGTTGTCAAAAAGGAAGTGACCAGACTACTAGAGGTAGACATCATCTATCCCATCTCAGACAGTGAATGGGTAAGCCCAGTACAAGTGGTGCCAAAGAAGTCTGGAGTCACTGCAGTGAAGAATGAGCATGGAAAGCTCCTGACAACCAGAGTTCAAAATGCCTGGAGGGTCTGCATTGACTACAGACGCCTCAACCAAGCAACCCGTAAGGATCACTATCCTCTTTCATTCATTGATCAAATGCTGGATCGCCTGTCAGGTAAATCGCATTATTGCTTTTTAGATGGTTACACATGTTATTTCAAGATTTATATAGCTCCTGAGGATCAGGAAAAGACCACTTTTACATGTCCTTTTGGGACTTATGCTTACAAGAAAATGCCCTTTGGCTTGTGCAATGCACCAGCTACTTTCCAGAGGTGCATGATGAGTCTTTTCTCTGATCTTATTGAGGACTGTATGGAGGTTTTTATGGATGATTTTAGTGTTTATGGCGATTCTTTTAGCCTTTGCTTAGATGGATTATCTAGAGTATTAGATAGATGTGTCAGTACAAACTTGGTATTAAATTTTGAAAAATGTCACTTTATGGTTAAACAAGGAATTGTACTAGGACATGTTGTGTCTAACACTGGTATTTCTGTAGATCCAGCAAAGGTGAATGTTATTTCTAGTTTACCTTACCCCTCTTCTGTGAGGGAGGTCCGTTCTTTCCTTGGCCATGCAGGTTTTTACAAGAGGTTCATTAAGGACTTTAGTAATGTAGTACTTCCCTTATCCAGACTACTGCAGAAAGATATTGAGTTCGAGTTCAGTGAAAATTGCAAACAAGCGTTTGATAAGCTGAAGACCGCACTGACTCAAGCTCCAATTGTGAGAGGACCAGACTGGAGCCAACCATTTAAAATAATGTGTGATGCTTCCAACCATGCCGTAGGAGCAACACTGGCTTAGCGTGAAGGTAAAGATCCTTTTGTTATTGCTTACGCGTCTAAAACCTTAGATGCCGCTCAGTCGAATTACACTACTACTGAGAAAGAGCTTCTTGCTATTGTTTTCGCTCTGGATAAATTTCGAGCCTATTTACTTGGTACTAAAGTAGTAGTGTATTCAGACCACGCAGCTCTAAAGTATTTATTAGCTAAAAAGGAGTCCAAACCAAGGCTTATACGTTGGATACTGCTATTACAAGAATTTGATTTGGAAATTAAGGACAGGAGTGGTAACCAGAATTTAGTGGCAGACCACTTGAGTCGCCTTGAACATATTACAGATGACTCCACTCCTATAGCTGATAATTTCCCATTTGATAACCTGCAAGCAGTATCTGAGATAGTCCCTTGGTATGCACCTGTAGCTAATTATCTAGTTAGCCGCACCTTCCCTCCGAACTTTTCTAAGCATCAAAGAGACAAGCTGAAAAGTGAGTCTAAATATTATATATGGGATGACCCATATTTATGGAGATGTGGTGCTGACCAGGTAATTAGACGGTGTATGCCTCAATCAGAATTTCAGTCCATCTTAGAGGCCTGTCACTCATCTGAGAGTGGAGGACATTTTGGCCCTCAAAGAACTGCTAGAAAAATCTTAGACTGTGGATTCTGGTGGCCTACTCTTTTTAAGGATGCTACTGAATTTTGTAGATCTTGTTTTCCATGCCAGAAATTTGGTAATATATCCAGGAGGGATGAGATGCCTCAACAAATTATGCTTTTTTGTGAAATTTTTGATGTTTGGGGCATTGACTTCATGGGTCCATTTCCAAATTCTAATGGTTATTTCTATATATTGTTAGCTGTGGATTACATTTCCAAATGGGTGGAAGCAATTCCTACCTGCAATGATGATGCTAACACTATTGTTTCCTTTGTGAGAAACCATATTATTTGTTGCTTTGGATCATCATGAGCAATCGTGAGCGATCAAGGCACCCATTTTTGTAACAGGAGACTAACAGGACTAATGAAGAAGCATGGGATAATTCATAAAGTTGCAACAGCCTATCATCCTCAGACTAATGGGTAAGCTGAGGTGTCAAATAGAGAGATAAAGCGTATCTTGCAGAAGATAGTCAAACCTCATAGAAGAGACTGGAGCACCAGGCTACAAGATGCACTCTGGGCATACAGAACAGCATACAAAACACCCATTGGGATGAGTCCTTTCCGCTTAGTTTATGGAAAAGCTTGTCATCTCCCTGTTGAAGTGGAGCACAAAGCCTTTTGGGCAGTAAAGGAATGCAACATGGGAATTGAAAAAGCCGGAGCCGAAAGGAAGTTGCAACTGCAGGAACTAGAGAGCCTTCGCCTAGAAGCTTATGAGAACTCAAGACTATACAAGGAGAAGATGAAGGCTGTACATGATCAGCACATCAAGAGGAAAGAGTTCCAACCTGGGGACTTAGTCCTCCTTTACAAGTCTCGACTGAGGCTTATGCCAGGCAAGTTGAGATCAAGTGGGAAGGTTCATACAGAGTAGAGAATGCAGAACTATACGGAGTTTATCACCTAAGCCATCCTTCAAACTCTGAACTTATCAAAGTTAATGGACATCGTTTAAAGATGTACCATGGCGAGAAGCTGAAGAAAAACAAGGAGCTTGAGATCTTCCTCTTGGAAGATCCCCACATAGCCGAAGACTGAGCTAGTGGAGCGTCCAACTTACGGACGTTAAAGAAAAGTGCTAGGTGGGAGACAACCCACCATGGTATGATCGTTCTTTTCCCTATTTTTAATTTTTTTATTCAATAACTCTTCTCTTCATTAGTACATTTCATGCATCTGCATTTCCATACTTTTATTTTTAATAAATAAAAAAAAAATCACGCGATGCGACCGCCTCACTGACGCGTCCGCGTCGCAAGGAGATGGGAGACAATAATAATATGAACAGAGAATTACGCAGGAGCAGGGCTGGAGGCATGCCAATGGCACAAATCACCCCATGCGACCGCGTCGAATGGGAATATTGGCCTCCCACGGACCGCGTGCCCCACGCGGCCGCGTGACCAGGATTTTGACGTCAAAGTTGTGCTAGAGTGGTGCTGGACTGGCGCTGGACGTGCAGTCCCTCTCACGCGATCACGTGCCTCACGCGACCACGTCGTATCCCAATAATTGACCACTCACATGCGATCGCGTCACCCAAAATTTGGCACTAATATGATTTTGAACAGAGAGTTGTGCGAGTGCGAGGCTACCCTCGCGCCATTAGCCTAAAACGGGTCACGCAACCGCGTGACCGACGCGACCGCGTCATTGAGTTTAAGCGCAAGTCGCGCGACCGCGTGCCCCACGCGACCGCGTTGCTTGTGCCGCACAGTTTTCTTAATTTGCCAATTATCATATCTTTTTCTCCCCAAATCCTATTTTCTTTTTTCCCTCCCTATTTCTTCTCCCTCCCTTCCTCCCTTCTTCCCTCTTTCTCACTTTTTACTCTCTCTCACCCCATTAACAAGGTTTTTCTTTTTTCTTTCTCCTTCCCTCCTTACTTTTCTATTATTTTTCTTATTTTTATATGTTATCTTCTTTTCTTTTCTTTTTACTTTCATTTCTCATATCTTCTTTTTCTTCCTTTCTTTTTCCTTTTTACTTGGTGTTATCAATTTATGTGAGTCATTATTTATTATTATATGCTTGTGGATTGTTATAAATTTGTCTGACAATTATATATTGCTTTTTAAGGGATTACTTGCATGTTCAAATTCTTATTTTCAAGAACTTCTTCTACATGCATGCTATGTATTTGTGAAAAAGCCCATATGGCATTATGAACTTCTTTACTTTTTTCTACTCTAATATTCAATGCTTGCTTTTCACAAATTCCCTTTACTATTTTATTCATTGAATTTAATTGTCAATACAACGTGATAGTTAGTTACAAGTGATAACATATTTAAATTGGACATTGAATGCTTGATATATGCTACTCATGCCCTTGCCGGCGTGCCAATAAACCCCTTGCATTTATTTGTTCCTACATGCACTTGCTATATTTCCATTGATGAACTTTTTACATGTAATCCGGACCATGTGTTAACATCATTCTTCTTTATTGTGCATTGATTATCACTTACCTCACCCTCTTCCTTGCTCTACTCCTTTAAATTTTATTTACTTTCTCTTCCCTTTTTCAGGATGGCCACCAAGAAAGGAAAGGAGAAAGCTACTCCCAAACAACCAGCAAGAAGAGGAACAAAGAGAGCATTAGTGGCAGAACCCTCTTCAACTGCGGTAAAGCCCTCAACAAAGAAGCTTAAGAAGATCATAAAGGTTGATGATAAAGAAAAAGACTTCCCAGCAAAGGACACTGCGCGATTTCCCAATCACTACTGTGAGCAGATGTTCTCCATCCTGGCTGAAAGGAGTTACAACAACGAATACCTTCTTCTCCTCCCACCCAATATTGCTACCTTTGTTGAGCTGCAAATTACCCGAAGACAATGGGGTTTCCTACAGAGACAGCCAAGGCAGGTCAATCTTTCTTGGGTGGTCGAGTTCTACTCCAACTTCCACCTGCCAACCCTGCAGTCTGTCTATATCCGTCAAAAGCAAGTCCCCATTACTGAAGAAGCCATTCAAAAAGCTCTAGGTCTTCCCCCTGTTCCAGAAGGATTGGACGCCTTTCAGGAAGCCGCACTCAAGCGCCAGCTGTATCAATTTGACTGGGACGCCGTTCTCAGAGTTATCGCACTACCTGGCAGCAGATGGATCTACGGATACCATCATACCCCCCCAAGGGAATTTCGGCTTCAGCACTTACCTTGGAGGCTCGCGTATGGGCACAAATCATGTCCTATTACGTCTTTCCGAGCACTCACGAGTCCTCCTTCACTACGGACATGGCCGTTCTACTATGGTGCATCCTCACAGACCAACCTCTGAATCTACTAAGACATATCCGGAATGCCATGGGACACGTACAAATCGCGGGCAACTTACCTTTTCCCGTCCTGGTCTCAGATCTTGTCTCAGCAGCCGGAGTCTCCTATAGAGCTGGGGACACCAAAGCCATACTTCTCCAGGATGATCAGTATGTCCCCAACAGGAAGTACCTTAGACTTCCAGCAGCCACTATTAGCCAGCCCACTGAACCAATTGAAGATATTCCTTCTTCAACACCACAAGCACCCACTACTGACCAACTGCTCCAGCAGATACTTGCAAGATTGGATCGGCAGGAACAGAAAGCTAAGATGAGAGAGCGCCGTAACAAGCGCCGATTCACATACCTCAAGGAGCTGATCATGGGAAAATTCAAGGACTCAGATACCCCGGACTCCACTTCCTTTACCAGCACAGGGAGCCATGATGGTCCCGACTGTGGAGATACTGCTACCAGCCCACCTTTGTTCTTGACAGATGGCACCGAGGACGGTGCAAAGCCTTAAGTGTGGGGAGGTCGGTCAGTACCTGACTTCCGGAAGTAATTTCTCTTCCCTAGCACCAATAAATTAGGTTATTTAGTTAGATTTTTCTTTTATAGAATAGGATAAATTGCATAGCAATAGATTAGTTGCAAGCATGTTCTGCTTGATTAAAAAGACAATAAGTTTCTTCTAAGACCCTATCTTTGGAACAAAATTTCACTAATTTTAATTAAAACTTTTATGTTAAATTTGCTTGAAGTTATATTTGGAACATGATTTTCGAGCTAAAGAACACACAACCTGTGAAATTTGAGCCTTTATGAATGGTTACATTATTTAACCATAATTATTTTATTCTTGTGTGTTTATTTCTCTATGATTGTAATCTATATTTTGTTTCATCCTATATGTCCAATGTTTATTATATTTATATGTTTGCATATGATTGAGGCCATTATTTGTTTAGCTCACTTATCCAAATAAAGCTTACCCTTTCAATTACCTTTGTTAGCCACTTTGAGCCTTTAAATCCCATTTGTTCTATATTTTACCACATTACTAGCCTTAAGCGAAAAAACAATTATATATCCCAAATTGAATCTTTGGTTAGCTTAAGATAGAATTGTGTGTGTTATTTAAGTATGGGAAATTGTGGAAGCAAAAGATAATAAGGGAATGAGTTATGGTAATATAATGGGAATTTGGATACCTACTCATGTGAAACTATAAGAATTAAAACTCTATGTGCATTGATAAGCTATGTTATTTTTATGTTTCTATGTTTATAAAAAAAATCCATAAATATTCCACAAATAAATAAGGGGACAAAATCACCCCAATGCTAAGTCAAGCATTCAAAGATCAATGCATGTATGATAAAATCAAAATAAAAAGTTGATACATAAGTATGGATGTGAAAGAGATTTCTGAGTAGCTAGGTATGAATTCTAAAGTTACATATAATATATATAGGTTATGTTAAAGCTTGGGTTAATTAAAGATTCAATTTATAAGCTTACTTAGCCATATATGTATCCTTACCCTTACTTTGGCCCCATTACAACCTTGAAAAAACCTCATGATGTTTGCATTGGTATATTAAATGTTGTTGATTGGTTAGGAAAAGAACAAAAATTAGAGAGCATGATTAGAAAAGGATAGAGTGATGACCCTATACACTAGAGAGACTAGAGTGTACATACATCATCAGTGAGGGTTCCATGCCTGAATTTCTATGTTCCCTGCTTTCATGAGCTATCTTCTTGCATTTTTATCTGTTCTGACTGTATAAGAATTGAGTTAGTAGAATTTGATTTGAAATTGTTTTGAAGAGCTTACTTACTTTTAAGTGGACAAAAATCATATAGTTGCATTCATATATATAGGTTGCATTGCATTTCATAGGTTTAACATGTTCTTACTCATTCATTTTATCTCCTTCAACTAAGCATGAGGGCATGCTAATGTTTAAGTGTGGGGAGGTTGATAAACCACTATTTTATGGTTTGTATTGTGTTTAATTGTGTGGTTTTATCATGATCTTTACCCACTTATTCATTAAATAAGCATGCATTTATAATTCCTTCCTAAAGTTATTGCATGATTGAAAACTTGCTTCCTAGAGACTTTTAATTATGTATTTTATTTCTCTTTTATTCCATTCGATGCCGGTTGGGAGACGACCTGGGATTCATACTCCCAGTATTTTAATTTTAATTTCTGTGACACCCTTCTAAATTGATAAGCGGATTTCTGGTTGGTTGAGAACTATACTTGCAACGCATATTTTATGATCATTCTTAATTTGCCAATTTCCGCTGCCATCAGTAACCCTCCAGTTTTGTTTCTGAGAGGTCTTTGAAAATCTTCGTGACGAATCTTTGGTATGTGAAATCCACGTTTTTTAGTCTGAAGGGCATCACTGTGTAGCAGTATGTGCCTTCGGGGGTTACAAACGCTATTTTTTCCTCGTCTGGCTTGTGCATGGGTGACTGGTTGTACCCTAAATACGCATCCATAAAACTGAGCTGCTGGTGTCCTAAGCGGCATCCACCAGTTTGTCGATGTTTGGCAGGGGAAAAACATCTTTTGGACAAGCTTTGTTCAAGTTCATGTAGTTGATGCATATTCGCCATTTGCCATTTGCTTTCTTTACCAACACGATGTTTGCTAGCCAAGTCATGTAAGGTAGTTCCAGGATGAAGCCAGCTTTGAGTAAGCTCTGGACTTGTTTTTTAACTTTGTTTTCCCAGTCAGAGGACATCTTCCTTCTCCTCTGGGCTACTGGCTTGGCCTTGGGGTCTACGCTAGCCAGTGACACATCAGGTTTGGGTCAAATCTCAGAATGCTGGTGGGAATGAAGGCGAGCATGTCTCTGTTTTCCCTTAGTAGTTCTACGAGTTCCCCTTTTAGGTTGAAGGGAAGATTCTTGTTGATGAAGGTGAACTCATCCTTGGTTTGTCCTATTTGTAGTTTCTCCATGTCTCCTTCCGGTTCTGGTCGAGACTGATCATCTTCTCAGGCGTCCAGGTCGGCTAGAAAAATTTCTGCCGCATCGCGGGACCATTTTCAGAAGGATAGGCTTGTGATATTGCATTCCACTACGACTTCCCTGCCACCATGTATGGTTTCTATGGTTCCATCATCTTCTTGGAACTTCATGATTAGGAATTTGGTGAATATGGCGGCAGAAAAGTCGTTGATTGTCTTCCTCTTTAGGATGATGTTGTAGGTGGTCGCGGAATTCAAAATAAAAAAACTACTGGCAAGTCCACCGGGTCGTACCAAGTAATACCTCAGGTGAGTGAGGGTCGATCCCACGAGGATTGATAGACTGAGCAACAATGGTCGAATGATTCAAAAAGTGGTGTTTTAGGGTTCAAAAGCATTAAATAGTGATTCAGAAAGTAAGAAAGCAAACAGTATGATTGGTGTGAAATATATGGGAGAGAATAGTTAAGGCTTCGGAGATGTTTATTCTTTCGGATTAAGTTTTCTTACCAACTAATTTAATCATGCAAGATTTATTTCATGACAAACTATCGGTGACTAAACCCTAATGTCTTAGTGATTTAGTCTCCTCTAACCTAGTTAACCGTCAATGTCTTGGTCACTTAATTTCAATTAGAGGATTAAGTTCAATTCTAGTTTATAGCCACAAAAACCCTAATTACCTAGATATAAAAGGATTATATGTCACGTATCTTGTTAAGTCCAAGTAATTAGCAATTTAGGAGGAATTTACCTTCAAGCTATTGTTCAAGTGAGATAACAACTCCAAGAATCACAAGAACACATATAGAATAAGGGTTATTCTTTCGATCTACCCAGATTCATAAGATGAAAAACGAAAGTAATCCTTGAAATTGAATCAATACATTAATTAAAATAGAAAAATAATAGTCTTAATCCATAGAAATAAACAGAGCCCCTAAACTTAACCGAGGAGGTTTAGTGGCTCATGCTTCAGAGAAAAAACTAGGGTTTAGAAAATGTGAAAGTGCAGAAGATAGAAGATCCGAGAGAAGAGCCCCCAGAAGGATAGCTGATGCACAACTATTTCGTGGTACATTTTATGCTGAATTGAGTGGATTTTATCCATTATTCTCACACTTATGCATATAAATCGCATGTTTTACATTTTCCTTCCTGATTTTGTGCTATGATTGAAAACATGCTTCTTTAGCCTTAAATACTAATTTTTAATCCTCTTTTATTACCATCGATGCCGTGATACGTGCGTTAAGTGATTTCAGGTTTTCTAGGATAGGAATGGCTTAGAGGATGGAAAAGAAGCATGCAAAAGTGGAAGGAACACAATAAAATGAAGATTTGAGAAGCTGATGCCAACGCGCACGCATGGACGATGCGTGCGCATGATCGCGCCACACTCCAAGCGACACATATGCGTGACCAATGAATCTTCAAAGCGATGCGTACGCGTGGCCGACGCATACGCGTGACAGAGCGTCACGTGCTGCAATTATCAGAAAATGCTGAGGGCGATTTCTGGGTTGCTTTTGGCCTAGTTTCAAGCCCGAAAGTGAAGATTAGAGGCTGCAGAGTGGAGCTGGAAGGGATCATTCAATCATTGACACATTCATACACATTAGTTAGGTTTTAAATGTAGTTTTCTAGAGAGAGAGGCTCTCTCTAGGTTTTAGGGTTTTTAGGTTTAGCTTTTCTCAATTTCAGATTTCTACCTTACTTTTATTTAGTTTTTTTCTACTTTCATTTGTTCTAGTAGTTTGGTTTGTCTACTTCTATCATTGATTCCTTTATGTTGCCAATTTAGTTTATGAACTCTTATGTTTCCTTTGATCCATGTTAATGCAATTTATGTTTCCATATTTATGATTGCTTTCTTTAATTTGTGTTATTGATGCTTGCAATTGGTTGTTTAGATTTAATATTCCTTGTTACTTTTCTATATTTTTATGTTATGCCTTCCAAGTGTTTGATAAAATGCTTGGTTGGATTTTAAATTAGATTTTTATATTCTTAGCTTGAAATGATCAATTAGAGACTCTTGAGTTATCAAAATTCCTTTGTTGATTGGTGATTGAGACTTGCTAGTTGGCATAGGCTTCACTAAATCTAGTCTTCGATTAGGACTTGTGAACTTAAGTTGATTTTGGTCACTTGACTTTCCTTCATTGTTAGAGGTTGACTAAATGAAAGCAAAAGGCAATTACCATCACAATTGATGATGATAATGAGGATAGGAATTCCAATTCTCAATCCTTGCTAGGACTTTTCTTAGTTGTTATTTTATTTCCTTGTTATTTACATTACTTGTTCCTTATTTCAAAACCCAAAAATATACTTTCCCATAACCAATAATAACTACACTTCCCTGCCATTCCTTAAGAGACGACCCGAGGTTTAAATACTTCGGTTAATTTTATTGGGTTTTCTTAAGTGACAAACAATTTAAATATTGATTGAGGTTTAATTATCGGTTTAGACTATACTTGCAACGCGATATTCTTGTGAAAATCTTTACCGACATTTTTCCTCCATCAATAGCTAAGGGCTAAATCTTTTCCCTTTTATATCTAACCTAATTTGATTTTGAAAATAAAATAGAATAATCACTATTAAAGCCCAAAGGATTGTGTTTGGGAATAAAAATAACTAAAACGAAATAAAATAAGATAAATATGACCCAAATCTAACTAATGAAACCTTTCCTTAAAGTTGGATCCATGCTACTGGTGCTAAATGCTAGAATTGGCGTTTAGCGCCCCTGGAGGCAGTAAGCTTCTAGTTGTTGCTGTCTTCCTGGCACTGAACGCCAGGTTCGGCGTTCAGCGCCCTACGAGATAGTGGCTTGGGCGCTGGTTACGAGGCACCTGGCGCGCCGCGATGCTAGAAGAAAAGTATGAACTATTATATATCGTTGGAGAGCTCCAGAAGTTGGCTTTCTAATGCCACTAAAACTGTATCAATTGAACCTTTGTAGCTCAAGTTATGCTCATTGGAGTGCGAGGAGGTCAGAGTTGACAGCATCCACTTTCTTCCTTTTTCTTCTGCACGAACTCTGCCAAACTCCCCCGGATTTTTTCTGAAATTAATAAAACCACAATATGCTTCAAAGTAACATCCAAATAGGCTTCAAACACTAAAATCTAAATAAAACTCAATAAATTCATATCTAAAATAATAAGAAAATAAGGAAACGATGCTCACGCATCACAACACCAAACTTGAACTGTTGCTTGTTCTCAAGCAACTAAAAATAATATAAGACTGAGAAGAGAAATTGCCTAAGACTTGAGTGTTTATTTAATCTCCTATCCATTTACTGAGTGGGGTTGATTAGACTGTGATCCTGAATAGTTTCGGCATCTCACTATCCTTTGAAGCTCAGAAAATATCAATGTCCTTCAGAACTAGAACTCGGATAATATTATGAATTATCTTCCTTTTTAAACTTTGATTAATCCTTGAACACAAATTTTTCTTATCTTTTCTTTAGTGCTTTGTACCTTGAGCCTAGCCGTGACTTTAAATGTTTTGTCTCAAGCTTAACTTGACACAAAACCACCACAAGCACTTAATTGGAAAACTCTTTGAGTTCTAATTTTTCTTTTAATTCTTCCCGATTAGTAGTGCTCAGAGCCTTTGGCATTCTTTGTAATTGCACTTAGACTCGACTCTTAGTACTCTGTCTCAAGAATTTCTTGACACATTCACACCACAAGCATATGGCTAGGAAAACAACTCTTTGAGCTTTTAATCATATTTGACCTTCCTAGCCATTGATGCTCAGAGCCTTGGACCTTGCTTTTTTTTATTTTCTTTTTCTTTTTGCTGTTTGTTTTGCTTCAAGGATTAACTTCTTGTTTATTTTAGAGAATCCATAATACTTTCCTAAATTCTTGTACCTCAAGAGTCAACACTCTTAACTTCAATATCAATTATGCACTATTCAATTCATATATT
The DNA here is from genome assembly GCF_000816755.2 of Arachis ipaensis. NCBI lineage: Eukaryota > Viridiplantae > Streptophyta > Magnoliopsida > Fabales > Fabaceae > Arachis > Arachis ipaensis. The sequence continues at coordinate 45,121,442 of NC_029788.2, read as the reverse complement.
CAGAATCACAGATAATACCACCACATCAAAGTAAATAAGACAATTCAGAATATATAACTCAAGTCTCATGCATTATACTACTTTTTTATTTTCTTCTTTTTTTCAAGCTTATTGAGCAAAACATGAGACCTCTTTTCAAAACAAGAATATTTTTTTTAAAAAATAATTAAAACTACTAAATATCAATAGAACTACTGAATCTAAATAGGATCATGCGAAAGAAACAGTAATAAGCACTAAAAAATAGGAGATAAATTATATAAGAACTGAAATAAGTAAATAGCATGAAAGGAACTCAACCACCTCAGTTATCTTGATGGCTATCTTACTCCTCAGGCTGTGCTCTACCGTGAAGATGATTCACCTCCCTTTGGTATCATTGATGATAATATAAATAGAGAGCTCACTCTGCAACACAAAACTTAAAAGTTTGCTTGTTCCCAAGCAAAGAAAAATTGAAAATGGGGACAAACATGAAAAGTGCACGGATGAGTAAAAAGAAAAAAATATTGCAAAAGAAAGAAGGGAGTGATATAAAGGCAAGAAGAAGTAATTTTTTTTCTTTTTTTTTCTGGAGGGACGAGGGTTGGCGCTAAATTCCCAGGTCTGTGTTTAGCGCCAGCCAAACAGAAAGCTTTCACCAAATTGTGCCATCTTGGGCACTAAACACTGCTCTTGGCTGATTATTTCCCCTTGGTTGATTAATTCTTTCTTATTTTAATTTTTTCCCTTACAATAACTCACTCAACCTTATTTTTTCACACCATGGTTTCATCATGAAACAAAATAAAAACACTCTTCTAATCACTCTATATACCACATGTTGTCCTTTCTTTTGGATGCTAGGCAAACCTACAAAACAAGCTCAAGTGACCTTAGGTATCCAAATCTTTTTGGATCCTTTGATGTCAAACCATCTTCTTTGTCCGATGCCATTATAATCACAAACAATTTTGTAAATGTTTTCTCCAATCATCCTTTCACTTATAAAACACTGAATAGGGAAATGACCATTCTGATTGCATAATCTACAAAATTTTTTAGTTACTATTTTTCTTTACCTTGTTGGGTTTTGAAACCTTATGTCATCCGAAGAGGATGCCATGTTGGTAAAAGACGACTTTTCAATGAATTTTTCAGATTTGTGAAAACCCAACCCAGCTTTATCATAAAGAGGTTTTTGACTAGCCAAGAGTTGATTTAAATTTTTAGAACTTTGAATAAAGTTGGCTAGGTCCTCTTTAAGTCTTTTATCTCTTTATGCAGCACTCGTTTTCTTCAAAATAATTCAGATTAGCAGTCACAGAATGGTGATATTCACAGCTCTTAAGTTCAGCTTTCAACCGCTTGTTTTCTTCAACAAGATCAATAGCAGTTTCAACTTCCCTTAATTTATCTTTAAGAAAACCATTTTCAGCTTTCAGTATTGCTATTTGAGACTCAAGATCTTGGTCTTCACTTAGGAAGAATTTAATCTTTTTAGAAAGATGATCTATCATAACATGAAAGTCTTCAGTGGAAGGGTCAAGAAATACTACCTACTCCACGTGATCGGCCATGAGACAGGTTTGAGACTTGGTTTCTGATTCTTCATCTTCATCTGAGTCATTCTCCAAGTCTTCCCAAGATGCCATGAGATCTTTCTTTTTCCCCTTTTTCGGCTTGTCCTCCTTCTTCAGTTTTAGACAATCAGACTTGAAGTGCCCAGCTTCTTTACAGTTGTAACAAATCACTTTACTGAGATATCTTTTTGGCTTCCTTGAGCTGCCTCCTTTGTTTCGTTCCTTTAGCTTCACCATATTCCTGAATTTCTTAGCAAACAAAACAAAATAATTTTTGGATGAGTTATCACTAGATTCATTATCCAGTGGTTCAGAAATAGATTTGAGAGCAATTCCTTTCTTTTTGTATCATTTTTCAAATATATGTTTTCAAAGGCAAGTAAATTTTCTCTTAAATCATCATAGGTCATAGTATCAATGTTACTACTCTCAGCTATTGCTATTGCTTTGGTTTCCCACTCTTTCGTTAGAGATCTCAGTATTCTACTCACAAGCACAGATTCTAAATATGTGATCCCCATAGCATCCAAGCTAGTGACGATGACGTTGAATCTTTCAAACAGTTCATCTATCGTCTCTCCTTCCTTCATTGAGAACATTTCATATGCTCTGTTCAGTATGTCTATTATGGTCTTCTTTACTAAGGTTGTGCCTTCATGAGTGATTTGAAGTTTGTCCCAGATTTTATTTGCTGTTGTGAATCTTGATACCCGTCGGTATTCCTCGAAGCTGACTGCACTGTTGAGGAAGTTGACAGCTTTGGCGTTGAGCTCTACTTTCTTTCTGTCTTCCTCATTCCAATTGGCTTCGCCTCTGAGTGTAACCACACCATCAGCACCTGTAACTATTGGAAGTTGTGGTCCTTCCAGGATTATTTTCCAGAGTCTGTAATCTACAGATTGAACAAATATCTTCATCCTTTCTTTCCAGTAATTATAGTTCTTTCGATTGAAGAATGGAGGTCTGTTGCTTGACTGCCCTTCTGTCAGAGTATAGGCAACCAAATTTGAGCCACTATTAGCTGCCATCAGGATCTTTTCTCCAAGCTGCAAAGCTTGATCTCTTTGAGACCAAGCTCTGATACCAATTGATAGTAATCAGTGGCTAAGAGAAGGGAGGTTGAATCTTAGCCCCTTTTTGTTGTGTATAAGTTTCTGTCTTTTAAGATAGCTTCAGGAGATATTTTTGCTTTTTGTCTCATAACAAGTCAACAGACAAAAAGCAAAAATATCTTGGATTTTGGTTATATTGTCATATTTTCTTACCTTTCCTTAAGGTCTTATCTTGGATTGATTGGAATTCTCTTGTTTGTTTACACCAAATCAATAGAACATTGTAGATAGATATATATAGATATTATATAGCATACTTGTATGCATATAGATAGTTGCATTCAATAAGTTGCCTGCCCTTTTATCCTTCTCCTTTGTATGTGTTTAGCATGAGGATATACTATTGTTTAAGTGTGGAAAAATTGATGAATTCACATTTGATGATATATTTTAGCTATAATTGGATGGATTTCATCACATAAACTCACACTTATTCACTAAAATAGCATACTTTTGTGTTTGATCCCTAAATTGAACCTAAATATGAAAACATGCGTTTTTGTACTTAAATTGAGCAATTTAATCCAACTTTTACTCCATTCGATGTCATGATATGTTTGTTGAGTGATTTAAAGTCCTAAAGGCATGAATGGTTTGGTAGAAGTGGAAGAAAGCATGCAAAAAGGGAGAAAACATGAAGAAAACAAAGGAGAAGAGCTCAGCCTAGTGTGCGTGTGCACAGACATGTGTGCGTATGCACAGCCATCGAATTAGAGCCACGCGTGTGCGTGGGCCGCGTCGCACGTCCAATCAAGCATTGCCTGGCGTGCGTGCGCACAACCTCCTGTGCGTACGCACAGGTCGAGATTTTCAATGAAGTGTGCGTGCGCACAACCCTCTGTGTGTACGCACAAGAGGAAATTCGGCAAAGTGTGCGTGCGTACAACCCTCTGTGCGTACGCACAAGAGGAAATTCGGCGAAGTGTGCGGACGCACACATCTATGCGGACGTATAGGTCCCAGCGTATGCCTCCATTAAAAATGCACGTGGCTCACGATTTTGGGCTTTCTTGGCCCATTTCTGAAGTACTGGAGGCTGGTTTGAGAGGCTATATGAAGGGGAATGCAACACATATGAGAAGAGCTATCTTAGAATAGTTTTTAGGAGTAGTTTTAGGGTAGTTAGCTTAGGTTTTCTCTCTAGTTCATTAGGGTTTTAATTAGGTTTTCAATATAGAATTTTATAGTTCAAGTCTTGCTCTTGGATTTTGCTATCTCATTGTAAGTATTTCTTTAATTTCTTTTTTAATTACATTACTTGTTCTACACTTTCATCTATTTTTATTTCTCTTGTCAATATTTACATAGTCTTGCAATTTTGGATTCCTAGTTGTTTAATTTGATGTTTGATGGCTTTTATATGTATGTTTGAGTTGCTTTTATTGATTTTGATCATTTATGGTTCATAGCTTTTACCATTTTCCCAATTTTGCCATGTTTCATGTTTATGCCCTCTACTCAAGATCTTGGTTTTCACTTAGGAAGTATTTAATCTTTTCAGAAAGATGATCTATCATAAGATGAAAGTCTTCAGTGGAAGGGTCAAGAAATACTACCTGCTCTACGTGATCAGCCATGAGACAGGTTTGAGACTTGGTTTTTGATTCTTCATCTTCATCTGAGTCATTCTCCAAATCTTCCCAAGATGCCATGAGACCTTTCTTTTTTCCCTTTTTTGGCTTGTCCTCCTTCTTCAGTTTTAGACCATCAGACTTGAAGTGCCCAGCTTCTTTATAGTTGTAACAGATCACTTTACTGAGATATCTTTTTGGCTTCCTTGAGCTGCCTCCTTTGTTTTGTTTCTTTAGCTTCACCATTTTCCTGAATTTCTTAGCAAACAAAACAAAATTATTTTCAGATGAGTTATCACTAGATTTATCATCCAGTGGTTTAGAAATAGATTTGAGAGCAATTCCTTTCTTTTTGTATCTTTTTTCAAATATGTGTTTTCAAAGGAAAGTAAATTTCCTCTTAAATCATCATAGGTCATAGTATCAATGTTACTACTCTCAACTATTACTATTGCTTTGGTTTCCCATTCTTTTGTGAGAGATCTCAGTATTCTTCTCACAAGCACAGATTCTAAATATGTGATCCCCAAATCATCCAAGCTAGTGACGATGACGTTGAATCTTTCAAACAGTTCATCTATCGTCTCTCCTTCCTTCATTGAGAACATTTCATATTCTCAGTTCAGCATGTCTATTCTGGTCTTCTTTACTAGGGTTGTGCCTTCATGAGTGATTTGAAGTTTGTCCCAGATTTCCTTTGCTGTTGTGCATCTTGATACCCGTCGGTATTTCTCGAAGCTGACCGCACAGTTGAGCAAGTTGACAGCTTTGGCGTTGAGCTCTACTTTCTTTCTGTCTTCCTCATTCTAATCGGCTTCACCTTTGAGTGTAACCACACCATCAGCACCTGTAACTATTGGAAGCTGTGGTCCTTCCATGATTATTTTCCAGAGTCTATAATCTACAGATTGAACAAATATCTTCATCCTTTCTTTCCAGTAACTGTAGTTCTTTCGATTGAAGAATGGAGGTCTGTTGCTTGACTGCCCTTCTGTGAGAGTATAGGCAACCAAATTTGATCCACTATTAGCCGTCATTAGGATCTTTTCTCTAAGTTGCAAAGCTTGATCTCTTTGAGACCAAGCTCTGATACCAATTGATGGTAATCAGTGGCTAAGAAAAGGGGGGTTGAATCTTAGCCTCTTTTTGCTGTGTATAACTTTCTGCCTTTTAAGATAGCTTCAGGAGATATTTCTGCTTTTTGTCTCATAACAAGTCAAGAGACTTTTTTTTTTATCTTGTAACCGGTTAGAAGATATTTTTCAATTTTGTCTCCTACACAACAGAATAAAAAATGGAGTAGAAAAGAAAGAGAGAATCACACCCAGAAGTATCCTGATTCAGCTACTAAGTGTAATGCAGCCTACATCCATTCTCTATCACGACAGTGACGGAATTTTACTATAATCAACTGATTACATACACCAATTCTTCCCTAGGAACTACCCATTCCTATTCGGGACAAGTCTAAAACTGAACTTGACTTGGTCACCTACCAAGCTTTCAACCGCAAAGTGCTAACCCAACTTGTAAAGGAATCCCCACAGGATCATGAAACATAACACAGATGTACAAAGGAACTTTTAGACATCTATGGTTTTTTCTTTAATTTTGCACACTCTGCCTTTTTTCTCTTACTGGATTTTTCTTATAAACTTCACTCTGTTTGCCTTTTTCACCATGAGACTCAGACAGACAAAACTAAAGAAAAGAATACAAAATAAGACCCATTGAAGGAGAAGAACTCTGTAAGCTTAGGGTAGCTATGAGAACTCTATGCTTTTCTCTCCTTGCTTTAACCCTTGGCCGTTCACCCTTATTATAGAAGGGAAAGCTTCCAAGGTTGAAACCGATTCAACCAAGCCACCAACATCATCTCCATCACACATAACCGGTTTGGACAGAAAGAAGAGAGAGGGAAAATCGAAAGCAAATCAACATGCAAGTACCTCTCTCTCATCCATTATCATCAAGCTTCATCAATCTGAGCCTTCCATCTTGACTTTGTCCCCAAGAATAAATTCTGACCCTTGATGAACCCTTAATCCTTGACAGCTCATTCCTTTCCATAATTTTTTCTTCCTCCACGTAGCTACAGTAGCTACCTTCTGTCTTAGATGAACAAAAATGGAACTGAGCTTTGTCACAGAGATCTTCTTCTCTGACTGAGGCCAATTGCTTCTACTTTTGACATAAAGATCTTGAAGCTTCTTCTTCACATCTTGCCTTTAGTGGCAACAATCTTAGCCACTCAATACTTCAGATCTTCTTTTTGCAAAGGCCATCACCCTAGGCTTTTGCTTCTTCCTAGCTTCTCTAATCGTTTTATTGATAACTTCAATCTTCATCTTTCTTCCATCTTCTTTTCTGATGGATGTGACAAACGAAACAAGAGAGAGAAGAGAGAGTAGAAACAAAGCATTGAATGTTAGATTAAATGAAATTAAAATTCCACTAACAATTTCCAATGCATAAAGTAACGTGTGGAGCAATTAATGTCATCAAATCAATTTTAATTTTCCTTTTCAGTTACCAATGCATAAATTTAATTGAATTAAAATTTGAATTCCCCTTCACAATTGGAAGTAGGTAACCGAACCATGCTTCAACAAAATTTGATCCATATGTTTGTGATTGCCGTATGGTTTCCTTGGGTCATTTCCTTCATTATTTGTTTTATCAACATGGGCTTGTGATATGGGCTTTTCTTCATTTCAAATTTCAGCCACTTTATGTTTGAATTGATTTTGCACAAAGCTAAAATAATTCTTTGACCAAAGTGGGCTACTCTACTATTTTTGGCCCAATTAATTTCTTCCTCCTGCACACTAACAGCAACATTAAACCACCAATTTGAAACAAAAATCAAAATAACAATTTTTCTAATTAATAATGTTTGATTATCATTATATTTCAAGTTTTCCAAACTCAACACAGGGATATAGTGTCCTGCTCACTATTGACCCGTGGATATAGTGCCCGGCTCACTCGCATGCGTAACCCAGGGATATAGTGCCCGACTAACTCTAGTAGCAGAGAAGGTTATGCGAGCAGGATACCACCCCAGCCCTAACATCTGAATGTAAGTGGGATTAACTACCATTCTTATGCCAGCGCCACCACCTCGACAAGCGGAATTCACCACCGCCCTTGCCCGAGGTGCATAGCAACTTACCGACACAATATATCATCGTAATTTATTCTAGGGATATAGTGTCCTACACACTATCATCCCAAGGATATAGTGCTTGGCACACTTTTAATATCCAACAGGTTCATTATTCCTTTCAAAGTTCCCAATATATCGATAACCATCATCAAATCTCAAGTCCTCAAGTTCATCACAAAATATAGTACTCCACCAATTTACCCAATGATTCTATCCACAGTACTTCAGAAACCTAAGCCTCCGTCTTCTAAACTCATAACAGAAATATCTTATTCTTGAGTCATTTAACTCACATTCAATAGCCTCAAAATCTAATTACTAGTTAGGAGTCTTAAATATAAGTTAAAGAAGTTTGGAAAGCTAGAAGAACCTTTAAAGTGAAGAAAAAATGTTTTCAGTAAAACAGGAGTCTCACGTACGCAAGCCCTCTCCGTGAACACAAGGTTGCAAAAATGGGTGGTCGCGTACGCGACACCTCCCTTGCGTACGTGAGAGTCCCAACCCGAAGGAAATCTCCACGTCGCGTGTTAAAATTTTGCATATGCATGCCTCAAAATCACATGCTCGCATACGCATGCCAGTGCCCGCGTACGCAAGAGCACTTGGAAGTGGCCAATGTTCACGTTGCGTGCATAGGTCTGCATACGCATGCCTTATCAGACTTAGAAAAATTTTAAATCTACAGAATTTCAGATTTTTGCACTGAATTTTAAATGCACATAACTTTTTCGTTTTAAAATATTTTTTGTCTGTTCTTTAAACGTCATAAAGCTCTCGAACCCAAGTTTCATTTAAATCAAGTTTCATCCAATTGATAGTCCAGAGGCCAAGTTATGTCCCGTAAAATGTCATTAAAAACAAGGTTTTTACAAAACTTAACAAAGTTCTCTAGTTTCCAAAACTTCAAAACTAAACCAATTCAAACATTCCCAAAACAACCAAAATATACATAATAAACACTCTCCAACCATTCCTCAATCACATAGCTATCAACATCATTCAATCCTCACAAACTTCCTTAGGTTCTTATCAACATAATCATCACAAAATATCATCACTCATTAGACATTCCATCAAATTTTCATTCCTCAATTCAATCATCATTAAAACTCACAATCATCATCCAATATAATCAACAATCACCTCCACAATTCATCAAAATCATCACAATCATCAATTATCATCATGCATCATCAACAATTCAAACTTATCCTAAAGCCCACTAGCCTAAGGTTCACGAAACATTATATATTACAAAGAAAAAACCGAAATCATACCTTCGCCGATTCCCAATACGCACAAATTCCACCAAAATCCTCTTTCACAAGCCTTCAAGTCTCCAACAAGATCCACAATTTTCAGCTACCCGGTCCAAATTAGTAAGCACTTTAACTTGTCAAATCCACTCCATACAATACTAAATCAATCTAATTTCATATAATATACCCAACATTAACACAAGGTTCACAATATCAACAAAACACAAGGGTTTAGCAAAATCTTACCTTGTCCCATGAATCTTGGGGTGAAACCCACTAATCACCCAAGCTAGATTACACCTAAAAAACAAACTCACAAAAAAACTCAAAATCCAAAAGCCATTTTCGAGTTTTGATATAGGGCAGAGAACTGGAGAACGAGTTTTTAGTTTTTACCTATTGGCTAAAAATGACGGGCTCGGTGAGAGCTTCGTGTGGTCGCAAACGACACACGAATTGGAGCACCGTAGCTCTCAAGGTATGATCAAAAGATGGTGATGGTGAATAGTAAAAACTCTCTGCCTCTCTTCTCATTTAGCAACTGCTAGGTTTTCAAGTTGTGGAGTTATGAGGCTAAAATGGCCTCATTTACACTCATATATATATATTGAGCTTGGGCCTACTTGGGTCAAATCCAACCCGTTAGTATTTTTGGTCGGTTTGTCCTACCTTTGGGCCAAAACCTCTAGAATTAGTGTCTAGTTTTCAATTCTAATATTTTTCTAAGTTTTTCTATAGTTTTTATTACTCTCACACAGTACCGGGCAGACTTAAGCCGGTACTGTCAACTAATTTTCTGGTACACATTTTTACACAATTTTTCACAGAAAATTATATTTTTTCACTCAGAAAAATTCACTGAATTTAAATCTCACCGTTAAATTTTTAAATAAAGATGTCTAATTTTTGAACCTATTCCAGAAAATTAAATTATTGTTTTACTTTATCTAAGCGGTCAATTTAGTTCCGGTTTTTATACTTTTCCCTCCTAATTAGGAATTTTGTCCCCAAAATTTAAATCGTCGAAAAACGAACGATAGTAGCCATCTCCATCTCTGATTCGAGTTTCCACACATCTCCTGCTGCGTCACTCTGATTGTGTTGTCGTTAAGAATCTGAATCGTTCAGCTATATCCATCAAAAGTTTCCTTCCCCATTGGCTCCTCCATCATAACTTTAAGTTCTACCAGTCCTAATGGCGACACTCCATAAGAAAAAGTAAGCTAAACATTTGTACTAGCAAAATTCTATGCCAAGTTTTATACGCTTACCAATATTAAGTTCTAAGTTCTGCCAAATACGTTTACCTCTCATTAGAGGATCCGAATTCGTCGCCCCTCTCGCATCCATAGCGAACACTCACCCATGGTTTCTCCCACGATGGCAGTCCTTAGCAATGTGTCCAGGCCGTCTACAAGTGTAGCATCGATCACTCCCTTTTGCCGGGTGAAACAGTGCATTGTTGTTTCTTCCAAAGTTCCCTTGTTCTTGAAGATGATGAGGAGAATGTCCATCTCGTTTAAAATTTTATTCCCTCGGTGCAAGGTACTCTCCACAACTTCGATTATTGTTATCACCTCGGTTTCCTCTTGCCTCAGCTACCTTCTTGGCACAGTCCTCGACAACCCTCGCCTTGTTCATTAATTTCGAGAACCTCCTTATCTCCATCGGAGTCACAACAGTCATAATATCATCCTTGAGCCCTCCTTGGTATTTGATGCATTTTCAACCTTAGATTTGTAAGATTCAGGGGCACCTTGACAAATCCTCAAAAATCTGCAAAGCTCCTCGAACTTGCTAGTGTACTCGGCTACCATCATAAACCCTTACTTCAGCTGTATGAGTGATGAACGGATAATTTATACGCTTTTTGGCATTATTTTTAGTATGTTTTTAGTAGGATTTAGTTACTTTTAGGGATGTTTTTATTAGTTTTTATGTTAAATTCATATTTCTGGACTTTACTATGAGTTTTTGTGTTTTTCTGTGATTTCAGGTATTTTCTAGCTGAAATTGAGGGACTTGAGCAAAAATCAAATTCAGAGGTTGAAGAAGGACTGCTGATGCTATTGGATTTTGACCTCCCTGCACTCAAATTGGATTTTTTGGAGCTACAGAACTCAAAATGGTGCGCTTCCAATTGCGTTGGAAAATAGACATCCAGGGCTTTCCAGCAAAATATAATAGTCCATACTTTGGCCGAGTTTAGATGACACAAAAGGGCGTTGAACACCAGTTCTACGCTGCAGTCTGGAGTTAAACGCCAGAAACACATCACAAACCAGAGTTGAACGCCAGAAACACGTTACAAACTGGCGTTCAACTCCAAGAATGACCTCTCCACGTGTAAACTTTAAGCTCAGCCCAAGCACACACCAAGTGGGCCCCGGAAGTGGATTTATGCATCAATTACTTACTTCTATAAACCCTAGTAGCTAGTTTAGTATAAATAGGACTTTTTACTATTGTATTAGACATCTGATGATTCTTAGTTTAACTTTGGGGATCATATTGATCACGTTTGGAGGCTGGCCATTCGACCATGCCTGAACCTTTCACTTATGTATTTTCAACGGTAGAGTTTCTACACTCCATAGATTAAGGTGTGGAGCTCTGCTGTTCCTCATGATTTAATGCAAAGTACTATTGTTTTATATTCAATTCAACTTATTCCGCTTCTAAGATATCCATTCGCGCCCAAGAACATGATGAATGTGATGATTATGTGACGCTCATCATCATTCTCACTTATGAACGCGTGCTTGACAAACACTTCCGTTCTACATGCAAACAAGCTAGAATGAGTATCTCTTAGATATCTAATACAGGGGACCGAGTCCGAGTTATTAGTATCTTCGTGGTATAAGTTAGAACCCATGGATGGCCATTCCTAAGATCCAGAAAGTCTAAACCTTGTCTGTGGTATTCCGAGTAGGATCTGGGAAGGGATGGCTGTGACGAACTTCAAACTCACGAGTGCTGGGCGTAGTGACAGACGCAAAAGGATAGTAAATCCTATTCCAGTATGATCGAGAGCCTCCAGATGATTAGCCGTGCCGTGACAGAGCATTTGGACCTTTTTCATAGAGAGGATGGGATGTAGCCATTGACAACGGTGATGCCCTTGCATAAAGCTTGCCATGGAAAGGAGTAGGATTGATTGGATGACGACAGCAGGAAAACAGAGATTCAGAGGAACGAAAGCATCTCGATACGCTTATCTGAAATTCTCACCAATGATATACATAAGTATTTCTATCTTTATTTTCTGTTTATTTATTATTATTTTCGAAAACTCTATAACCATTTGATATCCGCCTGACTGAGATTTACAAGATGACCATAGCTTGCTTCATACCAACAATCTCCGTGGGATCGACCCTTACTCACGTAAGGTTTTATTACTTGGACGACCCAGTGCACTTGCTGGTTAGTTGTGCGAAGTTGTGAAGTTATGTTTGGACCATGGTATTGTGCACCAGTTTTTGGCACCGTTGCCAGGGATTGTTCGAGTTTGGACAACTGACGGTTCATCTTGTTGCTCAGATTAGGTAATTTTCTTTTTGTTTTATTTTCAAAAATTTTTCAAAAAAATAAATAAATAAATAAATCTTTTCAAAAATATATTTTTCTTCAGAATTTTTAAGAATGAATTCTAGTGTTTCATGAAGCATGTTGAAGCCTGGCTGGCTGTAAAGCCATGTCTAAAATCTTTTGGACTGAGGCTTCCAAACCATTAGCATAGAGGCAAGTTAATTTGATGACTTAGCTGATGAATGTCTGATTTACATGCTGAAGCTTGGCTGGCCATTAGCCATGTCTAATTCCTGGACTGAAGTTTTAGACTAAGAGTGCAAGATTCCTGGAATTCATATTAAAAATTTTGGAATCCTTATTTTTCTTTTTCAAATAATTTTCGAAAAAATACCAAAAAAATTAGAAAATCATAAAAATAAAAAATATTTTATGTTTCTTGTTTGAGTCATGAGTCGATATCAAGTTTGGTGTCAATTGCATTTTTTTCTAAAGAAAAAAATTTTTTATGCATTTTTCGAAAATTCATGCATTCATAGTGTTCTTCATGATCTTCAAGTTGTTCTTGGCCAGTCTTCTTGTTTGATCTTCATATTTTCTTGTTTTGTATCTTTTCTTATTTTTCATATGCATTCTTGCATTCATAGTGTCTATACATGAAAAATTTCTAAATTTAGTGTCTTGCATGTTTTCTTTTCTTGAAATTTTTTCAAAAATAAGTTCTTGATGTTCATCATAATCTTCAAAGTGTTCTTGGTGTTCATCTTGACATTCATAGTGTTCTTGCATGCATCACATATTTTGATGCAAAATCTTCATGCATTGAGTCTTTTTCATGTTTTTCTCTTTCTTCATTAAAAATTCAAAAATAAAAAAAAATATCTTCCCCTTTTTCTTCTCATAAATTCGAAAATTTGAGTTGACTTTTTCAAAACTTTTTAAAATTTAGTTGTTTCTTATGAGTCAAATCAAATTTTCAATTTAAAAATCTTATCTTTTCAAAATCTTTTTCAAAAAAATTCAAATCTTTTTTATTTTTCTTATTTATTTTTGAAAATTCTAAAAATATTTTTCAAAAATCTTTTTCTTAATTTTATATCATATTTTCAAAAATATCATCAACAATTAATGTTTTGATTCAAAAATTTCAAGTTTGTTACTTACTTGTTAAGAAAGATTCAAACTTTCAGTTCTAGAATCATATCTTGTGATTTCTTGTGAATCAAGTCATTAATTGTGATTTTAAAAATCAAATCTTTTTCAAAACTAATTTCAATCATATCTTTTCAAAAATATCTTTTTATCTTATCTTTTTTTAAATATCTTTTCTAACTTCTTATCTTCTTATCTTTTCAAAATTGATTTTCAAATCTTTTTCAACTAACTAATTGACTTTTTGTTTGTTTCTTATCTTTTTCAAAACTACCTAACTAGCTATCTCTCTCTAATTTTCGAAAATATCTCCCTCTTTTTCAAAAATTTTTTTAATTAACTAATTATTTTAATTTTTAATTTTAATTTTATTTCATTCCTAATTTTCAAAAATTACTAACTTTTTTTTTTAAAAAACTATTTTCAAAATTTAACTTCAAATTTTAATTTTTAATTTTCGAAAATCCTCTTACCTCTCATCTTCTTCTATTTATTTATTCATCTACTAACACTTCTCTTCACCCAAAAATTCGAACCCTTTCTTCTCCTCTGAGTTCGAATTCTTCTCTTCTACATTCTTATTCTTCTTCTCTTATACTCACCCAAAGGAATCTCTATACTGTGACATAAAGGATCCCATATTTTCTGTGTTAGTCCATTCTTTGTCATATAAGCAGTAGCAAGGACAAGAACATTCTTGTTGAAGCAGACCCTGAACCTGAAAGGACTCTGAAAAGGAAACTAAGAGAAGTTAAAATACAACAATCCAGAGACAACCTTACAGAAATTTTCGAACAGGAAGAGGAGATGGCAGCCGAAAATAATAATACTGCAAGGAGGATGCTTGGTGACTTCACTGCACCTAATTCCAATTTACATGGAAGAAGCATCTCCATCCCTACCATTGGAGCAAACAATTTTGAGCTTAAACCTCAATTAGTTTCTCTGATGCAACAAAACTGCAAGTTTCATGGACTTTCATCAACCAGTTCATGTACACTTCTGAGAGGAATCCTGTGAGTAATGAGATGCCTCAGAAGAAGGGAGTTCTTGAACTTGATACTCCGAATGCCATATTGGCTCAGAATAAAATATTGACTCAGCAAGTCAATATGATTTCTCAGAGTCTGAATGGAATGCAAGCTGCATCCAACAGTACTCAAGAGGCATCTTCTGAAGAAGAAGCCTATGATCCTGAGAACTCTGCAATAGCAGAGGTAAATTATATGGGTGAACCTTATGGGAACACCTATAACCCCTCATGGAGAAATCATCCAAATTTCTCATGGAAGGATCAACAAAAGCCTCAACAAGGCTTTAATAATGGTAGAAGAAATAGGTTTAACAGTAGTAAACCTTTTCCATCATCTTCTCAGCAACAGACAGAGAACTCTGAACAAAATACCTCTAACTTAGCAAACTTAGTCTCTGATCTGTCCAAGGCCACTATAAGTTTCATGAATGAAACAAGGTCCTCCATTAGAAATTTGGAGGCACAAGTGGGCCAGCTGAGTAAGAAGATCACTGAAACCCCTCCTAGTGCTCTCCCAAGCAATACAGAAGAAAATCCAAAAGGAGAGTGCAAGGCCATTGATATAACCATCATGGCCGAATCCAAGGAGGAAGGGGAGGACGTGAATCCCAAGGAGGAAGACCTCCTGGGACGTCTAGTGATCAACAAGGAGTTTTTCTTTGAGGAACCAAAGGAACCTGAGGCTCATCTAGAGACCATAGAGATTCTATTAAACCTCCTTACGCTCTTCATGAGCTTTGATGAGTATTCCTCTTCAGAAGAGAATGAGGATGTTACTGAAGAGCAAGTTGCCAAGTACCTTGGTGCAATCATGAAGCTGAATGCCAATTTATTTGGTAATAAGACTTGGGGAGATGAACCTCCCTTGTTCACCAATGAACTAAATGCATTGGATCAACTGAGATTGCCTCAGAAGAAACAGGATCCTAGAAAGTTCCTAATATCTTGTACCATAGGTACCATGACCTTTGAGAAGGCTCTATGTGACCTTGGGTCAGGGATAAACCTCATGCCCCTCTCTGTAATGGAGAAACTGCAAATCATTGAGGTGCAAGGTGCCAGAATCTCATTAGAGATGGCAGACAACTCAAGAAAACAGGCTTATGGACAAGTAGAGGACGTGTTAGTAAAGGTTAAAGGCCTTTACATCCCTGCTGATTTCATAATCCTAGATACTGGGAAGGATGAGGATGAATCCATCATCCTTGGAAGACCCTTCCTAGCCACAGCAAGAGCTGTGATTAATGTTGACAGAGGTGAACTAGTCCTTCAATTGAATGAGGACTCCCTTGTGTTTAAAACTCAAGGTTACCCTTCTGTAAACATGGAAAAGAGGCACAGTAAGCTTCTCTCAGTACAGAGTCAACTAAAGCCCCCACAGTCAAACTCTAAGTTTGGTGTTGGGAGGCCTCAACCAAACTCTAAATTTGGTGTTGAACTCCCATATCCAAACTCTAAGTTTGGTGTTGGGAGTCTATAAAATTGACCTGATCACCTGTGTGGCTCTATGAGAGCCTGGTGCGCAGAAATTATGATTACACTTTGATTATGTAAAATTCATCGCTCTTTCTTTCCCTGGTAATGGCGCCAAAAACATGATGCTAATACCATGGTTCACAACTTCGCACAACTGACCAGCAAGTGCACTGGGTCGTCCAAGTAATACCTTACGTGAGTAAGGGTCGAATCCCACGGAGATTGTTGGTATGAAGCAAGCTATAGTCACCTTGTAAATCTCAGTCAGGCGGATATCAAATGGTTATTAGTAGTACTTTGCATTAATCTTTGAGGAACAGCAGAGCTCCACACCTTAATCTATGGAGTGCAGAGACTCTACCGTTGAAAATACATAAGTGAATAGAGGGTAGGCATGGCCGAGTGGCCAGCCCCCAAACGTGATCAATAGATCAAAATATAATCCAAAAATGTCTAATACAATAGTAAAAGGTCCTATTTATAATAAACTAGCTACTAGGGTTTACAGAAGTAAGTAATTGATGCATAAATCCACTTCCGGGGCCCACTTGGTGTGTGCTTGGGCTGAGCTTTAAATTTCCACATGCAGAGGCTATTTGTGGAGTTGAACCCCAGGTTTTGATCCATTTCTGGCGTTCAACTCTGGTTTTTGATCCATTTCTGGCGCTGAACTCCAGAATTAGGCAGAGAGCTGGCGTTGAACGCCAGTTTGTATCGTCTAATCTTGGGCAAAGTATAAACTATTATATATGGCTGAAAAGCCCTGAATGTCTACTTTCCAATGCAATTGGAAGCACGCCATTTCGAGTTCTGTAGCTACAGAAAATCCACTTTGAGTGCAGGGAGGTCAGAATCCAACAGCATCAGCAGTCCTTCTTCAACCTCTGAATCTGATTTTTGCTCAAGTCCCTCAATTTCAGCCAGAAAATACCTGAAATCACAGAAAAACACACAAACTCATAGTAAAGTCCAGAAATGTGAATTTAACATAAAAACTAATGAAAACATCCTCACTTGACACCTACACGCCACAAGCACATGGTTAGGGACAGCTTGGTTTATCCGCTTAGACCAGGATTTTATTCCTTTAGGCCCTCCTATCCACTGATGCTCAAAGCCTTGGGATCCTTTTTATTTGCCCTTGCCTTTTGGTTTTAAGGGTTATTGGCTTTTTGCTCTTGCGTCTTGGTTTTAAGAGCTTTTGGATTTTTCTGCTTGCTTTTTCTTTTTCTTTCTATTTTTTTCGCCTATTTTTTTTCTATAAGCTTTGTTCTTTGCTGCTTTTTCTTGCTTCAAGAATCATTTTCATGATTTTTTAGATTATCAAATAACATGTCTCCTTATCATCATTCTTTCAAGAGCCAACATATTTAACATTCATGAACAACAACTTCAAAGGCATATGCACTGTTCAAGCATTCATTCAAAAAACAAGAAGCATTGTCACCACATCAATATAATTAAACTAAGTTCAAGGATAAATTCAAAACTCATGTACTTCTTGTTCTTTTGAATTAAAACAGTTTTTCATTTAAGAGAGGTGATGGATTCATAGGACATTCATAACTTTAAGACATAGTTACTAACTACTAATGATCATGTAATAAGACACAAACATAGATAAGCACTTAACATAGAGAAAATGAAAAACAGAGAATTTAAGAACAAGGAATGAGTCCACCTTAGTGATGGTGGC
>NC_029788.2:45065305-45102248 GCF_000816755.2 Arachis ipaensis | reverse complement strand
CCTTGCCTTTTGGTTTTAAGGGTTATTGGCTTTTTGCTCTTGCCTTTTGGTTTTAAGAGCTTTTGGCTTTTTCTGCTTGCTTTTTCTTTTTCTTTCTATTTTTTTTTCTGCAAGCTTTGTTCTTTGCTGCTTTTTCTTGCTTCCAGAATCATTTTTATGATTTTTCTGATTATCAATTAACATGTCTCCTAGTCATCATTCTTTCAAGTGCCAACATATTTAACATTCTTAAACAACAACTTCAAAAGACATATGCACTGTTCAAGCATACATTTAGAAAACAAGAAGCATTGTCACCACATCAATATGATTAAGCTAAGTTCAAGGATAAATTCGAAACTCATGTACTTCTTGATCTTTTGAATTAAAACATTTTTCATTTAAGAGAGGTGATGGATTCATAGGACATTCATAACTTTAAGACATAGTTACTAACTACTAATGATCATGTAGTGAAGACACAAACATAGATAAGCACATAGCATAGAGAACGAAAAACAGAAGAAATAAGAACAAGGAATGAATCCACCTTAGTGATGGTGGCGTTTCCTTCTTGAGGAACCAATGATGTCCTTGAGCTCTTCTATGTCTCTTCCTTGTCTTTGTTGCTCCTCCCTCATTGCTTTTTGATCTTCTCTTATTTTATGGAGCACGATGGAGTGCTCTTGATGTTCCACCCTTAGTTGCTTCCATTAATTGTGTGGAAGAAAATGTATCCCCTGAGGTATCTCAGGGATCTCTTGATTTGCAGTCAAATGTTCTACCACTGAGCTATAGACCCTTGATGGAAGCTTTTGTCTTCCCTTTCCTTTTTCTAGAGGTTTCTCTGGCCTTAGGTGCCATCAATGGTTATGGAAAAACAAAAAAAAAGCTATGCTTTTACCACACCAAACTTAGAATGTTGCTCGCCCTCGAGCAAAAGAAGAAAGAATAGGAGAAGAAGAAGAAGATATGGAGGAGATGGAGGGGTGTGTGTTTTTGGCCATATGGGTGGGATTGGGTGGGAGAGAGATATTGAATTTTGTAGGTAAGTGGGATGTATGGATGTGAGTGGTGAATGGAAAACAGAAGGGATGATCATGAATGGAGAGAGAGGGTGAGGTAGGTGGGGATCCTGTGGGGTCCACAGATCCTGAGATGATCCTGTGGTGTCCACAGATCTTGAGGTGATCCTATGGTGTCCACAGATCTGGAGGTGTCAAGGATTTACATCCCTGCACCCATTCGGCATGTAAAAATGCCCTTGCACACAACTCTGGGCGTTCAGCGCCAGGTTGGTGCCCATTTTGGGTGTTCAACACCCATTTGTTGGCCATTTCTGGCGTTGAACGCCAGAACCATGCTTGTTCTGGGCGTTCAGTGCCCAGACACTGCCCATTTTGGGCGTTCAGCGCCAGAACCATGCTCTGGTCTGGCGTTGAACGCCAGGTAGGTGCTTCCTCCAGGGTGTGATTTTTCTTCTGCTGTTTTTGGTTCCGTTTTCGATTTTTATATTTATTTTGTGACTCCACATGATCATGAACCTACAAAGACATATAACTAAGAAAAAAAAATAGAGTTAGATAAATAGAAATTGGGTTGCCTCCCAACAAGCGCTTCTTTAATGTCAATAGCTTGACAGTGGGCTCTCATGGAACCTCACAGATGTTCAGAGCATTGTTGAGACTCTCTAACACCAAACTTAGAGTTTGGATATGGGAGTTCAACACCAAACTTAGAGTTTGGTTGTGGCCTCCCAACACCAAACTTAGAGTTTGACTGTGGGGGCTTTGTTTGACTCTGTAGTGAGAGAAGCTTTTCATGCTTCCTCTCCATGGTTGCAGAGAGAGATCCTTGAGTTTTAAACACAAGGTTATCCTTATTTAGTTGAAGGATTAATTCTCCTCTGTCCACATCAATCACAGCTCTTGCTGTGGCTAGGAAAGGTCTTCCTAGGATGATGGATTCATCCTCTTTCTTTCCAGTATCCAGGACTATGAAATCAGCAGGGATGTAAAGGCCTTCAACCTTTACTAACACGTCCTCTACTTGTCCATAAGCCTATTTTCTTGAATTGTCTGCCATCTCTAATGAGATTTTAGCAGTTTGCACCCCATAGATTCCTAGTTTCTCTATTACAGAGAGGGGCATGAGGTTTATTCCTGAACCAAGGTCACACAGAGCCTTAAAGATCATGGTGCCTATGGTACAAGGTATTATGAACTTTCCAGGATCCTGTCTCTTCTGAGGCAATGTCAGTTGATCCAGATCACTTAGTTCATTGGTGAACAAGGGAGGTTCATCTCCCCAAGTTTCAATACCAAATAATTTGGCATTCAGCTTCATGATTGCACCAAGAAACTTGGCAGTTTGCTCTTCAGTAACATCCTCATTCTTTTCGGAAGAGGAATACTCATCAGAGCTCATGAAGGGCATAAGGAGGTTCAATGGAATCTCTATGGTCTCTAGATGAGCCTCAGAGTCCTTTGGTTCCTCAGAGGGAAGCTCCTTATTGATCACTGGACGTCCCAGGAGGTCTTCCTCCTTGGGATTCACGTCCTCCTCTCCCTCATTGGGTTCGGCCATTTTGGTTATGTCAATGGTATTGCACTCTCCTTTTGGATTTTCTTCTGTATTGCTTGGGAGAGTGCTAGGAGGAATTTCAGTGATCCTTTTACTCAGCTGGCCCACTTGTGCTTCCAGATTTCTAATGGAAGACCTTGTTTCATTCATGAAACTTACAGTGGCCTTGGATAGATCAGAGACTAAGTTTGCTAAGCTAGATGGATTCTGCTCAGAATTCTCTGTCTGTTGCTAAGTAGATGATGGAAAAGGCTTGCTATTGCTAAACCTGTTTCTTCCACCATTATTAAAGCCTTGTTGAGGCCTTTGATCCTTCCATGAGAAATTTGGATGATTTCTCTATGATGAGTTATAGGTGTTTCCATAAGGTTCACCTACGTAATTCACCTCTGCTATTGCAGGGTTCTCAGGATCATAAGCTTCTTCTTCATAAGAAGCCTCTTGAGTACTATTGGATGCAGCTTGCATTCCATTCAGACTCTGAGAAATCATATTGACTTGCTGAGTCACACTCTAGCTCTGTCTCTTACAGCGAAAGGGAAAAGCATGAGCCTGTAGACTTCAGGATCTACTCCATTAGTCTTAACAGTATCAGAGGAATCCTCTATGTCACAGTAAAGAGGTTCCTTATTGTTAGTAGAAGAAAAGAAAAAGAGAAAAATCTGAACTTAGAAAGAGAGAAAAGGGTTCGGATTTTTTGGTGGGTGAGGGAGAGATGTTAGTAGATGAATAAATAAATAGAATAAGATGAGAGAGAAGGAATTTTCGAAAGTAATTTTTGAAAAAGAGTTAGTGATTTTTGAAAATAGTTTTTGAAAAATGTTAGTAATTTTCGAAAATTAAGATTTAAAAATTAAAATAATTAGTTAATTAAAAAGAATTTTTGAAAAAGAGGGAGGATATTTTCAAAAATTAGAGAGAGAGAGTTAGTTAGGTAGTTTTGAAAAAGATAAGAAACAAACAAAAAGTTAGTTAGTTAGTTGAAACAAATTTTGAAAAGATAAGAAGTTAGGAAGTTAGAGAATATATTTTGAAATGATATGATAAAAATTAGTTTTGAAAAAGATTTGAATTTTTAAAATCACAATTAATGACTTGATTCACAAGAAATCACAAGATATGGTTCTAGAACTTAAAGTTTGAATCTTTCTTAGCAAGTAAGTAACAAACTTGAAATTTTTGAATCAAAACATTAATTGTTATTGTTATTTTCGAAAATTTGATATAAAAATAAGAAAAAGATTTTTGAAAAATTTTTGGAATTTTCGAAAATAACTAAGAAGTTTGAAAAAGATTTGATTTTTGAAAAATATTTTGAAAAAGATAAGATTTTCAAATTGAAAATTTGATTTGACTCATAAGAAACAACTTGATTTTAAAAATTTTTTAAGAAGTCAACTCAAATTTTCGAATTTGATGAGAGAAAAAGGAAAAGATATTTTTTTTTTTTTGAATTTTTATGATGAGAGAGAAAAATACTAAAAAGATGCAATGCATGAAATTTTTTTAGATCAAAACATGTGATGCATGCAAGAATACTATGAATGTCAAGATGAACACCAAGAACACTATGAAGATCATGATGAACCTCAAGAACATATTTTTGAAAAATTTTTAATGCAAAGAAAACATGTAAGACACCAAACTTAGAAATCTCTTATGTGTAGACTCTAACAAACAAAAAATGCATATGAAAAACACCATACAACACAAAACAAGAAATCATCAAGATCAAACAAGAAGACTTACCAAGAACAACTTGAAGATCATGAAGAACACTATCAATGCATGAATTTTCGAAAAAAATGCAAGATGCATATGCAATTGACACCAAACTTATAACATGACACATGACTCAAACAAGAAACACAAAAAATATTTTTGATTTTTTTTTTATGTTTTTCTAATTTTTTTGGATTTTTTTCGAAAATTATTTGTAAAAGAAAAAATAAGGATTCCAAAATTTTTAATATGAATTCCAATAATCTTGCCATATTAGTCTAAAGCTTCAGTCCAGGAATTAGACATGGCTCACTAGCCAGCCAAGCTTTCAAAGAAAGCTTCAGTCCGAAACACTAGACATGGCCAATGGCCAGCCAAGCTTCAGCATGTAAATCAGGAACAGCAGCAGGTGGATTAGCAACAACTAGCTTGCTCTTGATAACAAATTGCAAGCCTCAGTCCAAATAAATTTAGACATGGCTTTACAGCCAGCCAGGCTTCACATGCTTCATGAGACACTAGAATTCATTCTTAAAAATTTTGAATAAAATTTTTGAAAACATTTTTAATTTTTTTTAAGAAAACAGATGAGAAAATTTTTGAAAAATTTTTGAAAACAAAACAAAAAGAAAATTACCTAATCTGAGCAACAGGATGAACCGTTAGTTGTCCAAACTCGAACAATCCCCGGCAACGGCGGCAAAAACTTGGTGTACAGAAATTGTGATTACACTTTGATTATGTAAAATTCATCGCACTTTCTTTCCCTGGTAATGGCGCCAAAAACATGATGCCAATACCATGGTTCACAACTTCGCACAACTGACCAGCAAGTGCACTGGGTCGTCCAAGTAATACCTTACGTGAGTAAGGGTCGAATCCCACGGAGATTGTTGGTATGAAGCAAGCTATAGTCACCTTGTAAATCTCAGCCAAGCAGATATCAAATGGTTATGGAGTTTTCGAAAATAATATAATAAAATAGGGATAGAAATACTTATGTAAATCACTGGTGAGAATTTCAGATAAGCGAATAGAGATACTTTCGTTCCTCTGAACCTCTGCTTTCCTGCTATCTTCATCCAATCAGTCTTACTCCTTTCCATGACTGGCGCAGCAGAGCTCCACACCTTAATCTATGGAGTGCAGAGACTCTACCGTTGAAAATACATAAGTGAATAGAGGGTAGGCATGGCCGAGTGGCCAGCCCCCAAACGTGATCAATAGATCAAAATATAATCAATAGATCAAGTCCCTCAATTTCAGCCAGAAAATACCTGAAATCACAGAAAAACAGATAAACTCATAGTAAAGTCCAGAAATGTGAATTTAACATAAAAACTAATGAAAACATCCCTAAAAGTAACTAGATCCTACTAAAAACATACTAAAAACAATGCCAAAAAGCGTATAAATTATCCGCTCATCAGAGCCCACTGTCAAGCTATTGACATTAAAGAATCGCTTGTTGGGAGGCAACCCAATCTTAATTTATCTAATTTTATTTTCATTTTATTGTTCTTTCATGTTTTATTAGGTTCATGATCATGTGGAGTCACAAAATAAATAAAAAAATTAAAAACAGAATCAAAAACAGTAGAAGAAAAATCACACCCTGAAGGAAGGGCTTACTGGCGTTTAAACGCCAGTAAGGAGAATCTGGCTGGCGTTCAACGCCAGAACAGAGCATGAATCTGGCGTTGAACACCCAAAACAAGCAGCATCCTGGCGTTCAGATGCCAGCAATACACACTGAGGAAAGCTGGCGCTGAACGCCAAAACAAGCATAGAACTGGCGTTCAACGCCAGAAACATGCTGCATCTGGGCGCTGAACGCCCAGAACAAGCATCAATTCGGCGTTTAAACTCCATAATTGCATTCAAAGGCATTTTATATGCCTAATTGGTGCAGGGATGTAAATCCTTGACACCTCAGGATCTGTGGACCCCACAGGATCATCTCAGCATATGTGGACCCCACAGAATCCCCACCTACCTCCACTCATATTCTTCCCTCTTCTCAATGTTCATCCTCTCTTCTCAATAAACACCTTTCCCCAAAACCCTTCACCAATCACATCAAGCTCTCTTCCCTACTACCCCTTCACCACTCACATCCATCCACTCTTCCCCATAAACCTACCTCATAAACCCCACCTACCTTCAAAATTCAAAATCACTTTCCCACCCAAACCCTCCCCATATGGCCGAACCTTAATCCCCCTCCCTTCCCTATATAAAGCCCTCCATTCTTCTTCAATTTCACACAACACAACCCTCTCATCCTCTTCTTGGCCGAAACACATCTCTCTCTCCCTCTCCTCCATTTCTTCTTCTTCTTCATCTATTCTTTCTTTTCTTGCTCGAGGGTGAGCAATATTCTAAGTTTGGTGTGGTAAAAGCATAGCTTTTTGTTTTTCCATTATCATTGATGGCGCCTAAGACCGGAGAATCCTCTAGAAAAGGGAAAGGGAAGACAAAAGCTTCCACCTTCGAGTCATGGGAGATGAAAAGATTCATCTCCAAAGCTCATCAAGACCACTTCTATGATATTGTGGCCAAGAAGAAGGTGATCCCCGAGGTCCCTTTCAAACTCAAGAGAAATGAGTATCCGGAAATCCGACATGAAATCCAAAGAAGAGGTTGGGAAGTTCTAACAAAACCCATCCAACAAGTCGGAGTTCTAATGGTTCAAGAGTTCTATGCTAATGCATGGATCACTAGGAACCATGATCAAAGTAAGAACCCAAACCCAAAGAATTATATTACAATGGTTCGGGGAAAATACTTAGATTTTAGTCCGGAAAATGTGAGGTTGGCGTTTAACTTGCCTATGATGCAAGGCAGCACTCCATCATACTTCATGAAATTAGAGAAGATCAAAGAGCAATGAGGGAGGAGCAACAAAGACAAGGAAGAGACATAGAAGAGCTCAAGGACATCATTGGGTCCTCAAGAAGGAAACGCCACCATCACTAAGGTGGACTCATTCCTTGTTCTTATACTTTCTGTTTTTCGTTTTCTTATGTTAAGTGCTTATCTATGTTAGTGTCTTATTACATGATCATTAGTATTTAGTAACTATGCCTTAAAGTAGTGAATATGAATCCATCACCTCTCTTAAATGAAAAATATTTTAATTCAAAAGAACAAGAAGTACATGAGTTTCGAATTTATCCTTGAACTTAGTTTAATTAGATTGATGTGGTGACAATACTTTTTGTTTTCTGAATGAATGCTTGAACAGTTCATATGTCTTTTAAAGTTGTTGTTTAAGAATGTTAAATATGTTGGCTCTTGAAAGAATGATGATAAGGAGAAATGTTATTTGATAATCTGAAAAATCATAAAAATGATTCTTGAAGCAAGAAAAAGCAGTGAATACAAAAAGCTTGCAGAAAAAAAAAGGAAAAAAAATAAAAAATAGCGAAAAAAATAGAAAAATAAAAAGCAAGCAGAAAAAGCCAAAAGCTCTTAAAACCAAAAGGCAAGAGCAAAAAGCCAATAACCCTTAAAACCAAAAGGCAAGGGTAAGAAAAAGGATCCCAAGGCTTTGAGCTTCAGTGGATAGGAGGGCCTAAAGGAATAAAATCCTGGCCTAAGCGGCTAAACCAAGCTGATTTTTATTAGTTTTTATGTTAAATTCACATTTCTGGACTTTACTATGAGCTTTTATATTTTTCTGTAATTTCAGATATTTTCTGGTTGAAATTGAGGGACTTGAGCAAAAATCAGGTTCAGAGGTTGAAGAAGGACTGCTGATGTTGTTGGATTTTGACCTTCCTGCACTCAAATTAGATTTTCTGGAGCTACAAAACTCAAACTAGCACGCTTCCAATTGGGTTAGAAAGTAGACATCCAGGGCTTTCCAGCAATATATAATAGTCTATACTTTGACTGATTTTAGATGATGCAAAAGGGCGTTGAACGCCAGTTCTACGCTGCAGTCTGGAGTTAAACGCCAGAAACACGTCACAAACCAGAGTTGAACGCCAGAAACACGTTACAAACTGGCGTTCAACTCCAAGAATGACCTCTCCATGTGTAAACTTCAAGCTCAGCCCAAGCACATACCAAATGGGCCCCGGAAGTGGATTTATGCATCAATTACTTACTTCTGTAAACCCTAGTAGCTAGTTTAGTATAAATAGGACTTTTTACTATTGTATTAGACATCTGATGATTCTTAGTTCAACTTTGGGGATCATATTGATCACGTTTGGGGGCTGGCCATTCGGCCATGCCTGAACCTTTCACTTATGTATTTTCAACGGTAGAGTTTCTGCACTCCATAGATTAAGGTGTGGAGCTCTGCTGTTACTCATGATTTAATGCAAAGTACTACTGTTTTATATTCAATTCAACTTATTTCGCTTCTAAGATATCCATTCGCGCCCAAGAACATGATGAATGTGATGATTATGTGACGCTCATCATCATTCTCACTTATGAACGCGTGCCTGACAAACACTTCCGTTCTACATGCAAACAAGCTAGAATGAGTATCTCTTAGATATCTAATACAGGGGACCGAGTCCGAGTTATTAGTATCTTCGTGGTATAAGTTAGAACCCATGGATGGCCATTCCTGAGATCCGAAAAGTCTAAAACTTGTCTGTGGGATTCCGAGTAGGATCTGGGAAGGGATGGGTGTGACGAACTTCAAACTCGCGAGTGCTGGGCGTAGTGACAGATGCAAAAGGATAGTAAATCCTATTCCAGTATGATCGAGAACCTCCAGATGATTAGCGGTGCCGTGACAGAGCATTTGGACCTTTTTCACAGAGAGGATGGGATGTAGCCATTGACAACGGTGATGCCCTTGCATAAAGCTTGCCATGGAAAGGAGTAGGATTGATTGGATGAAGACAGCAGGAAAGCAGAGATTCAGAGGAACGAAAGCATCTCGATACGCTTATCTGAAATTCTCACCAATGATATACATAAGTATTTCTATCTTTATTTTCTGTTTATTTATTATTATTTTCGAAAACTCCATAAACATTTGATATCCGCCTGACTGAGATTTACAAGATGACCATAGCTTGCTTCATACCAACAATCTCCGTGGGATCGACCCTTACTCACGTAAGGTTTTATTACTTGGACGACCCAGTGCACTTGTTGGTTAGTTGTGCGAAGTTGTGAAGTTATGTTTGGACCATGGTATTGTGCACCAGTTTTTGGCGCCATTGCAAGGGAGAGAACGAACAACAAATTTTACAACCTCTGAGTAACAATTTCGCATACCAATGAGTTCCAACACTCTACCCTCCCTCATGGACTCTGGAAAATAATTCTTATAAAAGGTCGTCTAAAATACATCCCAAGGGATATCCGTAATCTGAAGTTGTAGCAGTTGGCATTCTCCTTCCACAAGTGTTGAGCCTCACACAGTAACTGATAGGCTACAAACACCACAAACTGGTTTTTCGGAACTTGTTGAGCTTGCAACGTACGCTCCATAGCTTAGAACCAATTATCAGCTTCAGTAGGATCCGTCGACCCTTTGAAAGTTAGTGGTTAACCTTCAGAAAATAAGCTAGAGTCATCGGCCCAACCGCTAAGTTATTCCCAGTCCCTTCTCCAGTTCCATTCCTATTTCTGTGTCCCACTGTCTCCATTTCTTGAGTAGTCGCAGTGGCGCTCGCTTGCATCGCATTGGCTAAGTTAGTCATTGTTGCCATAAACTCGGTTTGGTTGTCAGCTGACTGATTACTCTCACTCTCTCCTCGTGTACGTGACTGACCTTGCCTGCGAGGCACCATTTGGGTTTTTTGTCTACATAAAACAATCGATATCAAGGTGATCAGTCTCAATATCTCAAGCTCAGTGCTTCAATTATCCCAAAAATTACTCACAAACAAGCATGCTATGCATATCAAACAGATATCCTAAATAGCACAAAAAAAATCAAACAACCCAGAGTATGCAATGAAGCACAATCGGTCCATCCCTCAGGCTCACGAGGACGAACTGCTCTGATACCACTAAATGTAACACCCTATCACCCTAAGCCTTACCTCTAGCCACAAAGCAAAGGATAACAAAGTGCCACGACATTTCTAAAGCTCATATATATATATATATCTGTGTGTGTGTGTGTGTGTGTGTGTGTGTGTGTGTTTGTGTGTGTGTGTGTGTGTGTGTGTGAAGAATTAATAATACTAGAAGCCCAATGAAGGAATAAAAGCTCAAAATCGCATAAAGCGAAATTACAAAGTGCGAAGTGTTCACACACGATAACTAAATGCGTGGGAAAGATAAGAACAAAACATATAAATATACAACCTTGCATTAAAACCCCAAGATACAAGGCAGTAGCTAATAAATAAACAAGGTAAAAATATATATGATATACAAAAGAAACTAGTCACAGCCTGTGGAGTTTAACCGACTAATCAAGAAATACATCAGAGTTTTATAAAAGACTTACTCCTATCTCTCGAAGTTTTAAACAAAAGCCTCTAAGGTAACAAAGTTATAATTACACAAAAGATAAGGGAATAACTATAACAAAAGTAAAACAGAAACAAAATAAAATGAAGCCATTCTCCGCTCTGTCACCAATTTGCAACTCACATAGGTGGGTCGCGACCTGCATCTAAAAAACAACAACATATGGTATGAGAACCGGAGGTTCTCAGTATGGTAACAGTGCCCAATATATAAAATATAAAGTTCTGGAACGCCAAAGGCAATCCTAGAACTTCGCATCAAACATAAGATTCCAACTTAAAGTAACTTAAACCATAAAAAAGTCATCTATGTTATGGAAATTCTAACTAACATAACACCGCTATCCCGTAGCCTTCGCTAGCCTAACCTCCATGTGATCCTATTGCCATTGCCTACCGAACCTCCTCAATCCCAAAAGAAAACACATTTAATGTAAACAAGTAAAGCACAAGAGATATACATATACAACAAGTAAAACAAATAGCAAGTAGGCATGTGATTCATTTAGGCATACTGAAATTAAGCAAAGCAAACAAACATATAAAAAATGCATATAAAGGATGTCTGTCCTATTTGGCTGTGATATCACATTTGTTGGTTATAAGTTGCGACCCGACACATCCTTTCGGATGTAGCCTTTTTACCACGCCCAGGGATATAATGCCCTGTTCACTATCAAGTGCACACAGGGATATAGTGCCCTGCTCATTATTGACCCATGGATATAGTGTCCCGGCTCACTCGCATGCGTAACCCAGGGATATAGTGCCTAGCTCACTCTTGCGGTAGAGAAGATAATACGTGCGAGATACCACCCCAGCCCTCACATCTGAACATAAGCGGGATTAACCACCGTCCTTATGCCGGTGCCGCGACCTCGACAAGTAGAATTCACCACTGCCTTGCCTGAGGCGCATGGCGACTTACCAACACAATATATCATCATAATTTATTCTAGGGATATAATGCCCTATACACTATCATCCCAAGAATATAGTTCCTAACACACTTTCAATATCCAACAAGTTTATCATTCCTTTCAAAGGTCCCAATTCATCAATAACCATCAAACTCTCAAGTCCTCACATTCATCACAAAATATAATACTCCCCCAATTTACCCAACGAGTCCATCCACAGTTCTTCAGAAACTTAAGTCTCCGTCTTCTATACTCATAACAGAAATATCTCATTCTTAAGTCATTTAACTCACCCTCAATAGTCTCAAAGTCTAATTACTAGTTAGAAGTCTTAAATATAAGCTAGAAAAGTTTGGAAAGGTAGAGAAACCTTTAAAGTGAAGAAAAATAAGTTTTTAGCAAAACAGGGCTCTCGTGTATGCAAGCCCCCTGTCCGCGTACGCAAGTTTGCAATAATGGGTGGTCGCGTATGCGACACCTCCCTCTCATATGCATTGTGTGTTAAAATGCCAGTGTCCGCGTACGCGAGTGCACTTGGCGGTGGCCAATGCTCACCTCGCGTGCTCAGGTCCACGTACGCATGACTTATCAGATTTAGAAAATTTTTAAAGTTGTAGAATTTTAGATTTTTGTACCGAACTTCAAACGTGCATAACTTTTATGTTTTAAAACACTTTCCACCTGTTCTTCGAACATCTTAAAGCTCTCGTTTCCAACTTTTATTTAAATTAAGTTTCATCCAAATTGAGAGTCCGGAGGCCAATTTATGTCCCATAAAAGTTCATCAAAATCAAGGTTTTTACAAAACTTAACAAAGTTCTCTAGTTTCCAAAACTTCAAAATCAAACCAATTCAAACATACCCAAAACAACTCAAATATCCATAATAAATACTCTCCAACCATTCCTCAATCACATAGCTATCAACATCATTCAATCCTCACAAACTTCCTTACGTTCTTATCAACATCATCACTCATTAGACATGCCATTAAATTCTCATTTCTCAATTCAATTATCATTAAAACTCACAATCGTCATCCAATATCATCAACAATTAACAATCACCATCATAATTCATGAAAATCATCACAATCATCAATTATCATCATGCATCATCAACAATTCAAATTATCCAAAGGTCCACTAGCCTAAGGTTCACAAAACATTACATATTACATAGAGAAAACCGAAACTATACCTCGGCTGATTCTCAATACGCACAAATTCCACCAAAACCCTCTTTCACAAGCCTTCAAGTCTCTAATAAGATCCACAATTTCCAGCCACCCAGTCCAAATTAACAAGCACTTCAATTTGTCAAATCCATTCCATACAATACCAAATCAATATAATTTTATATAATATACCCAACATTAACACAAGGTTTACAATATCAACTAAACACAAGGATTTAGCAAAATTTTACCTTGTCCCGTGAATTTCGGGATGAAACCCACTAATCACTCAAGCTAGATTACACCTAAACAACAAAATCACAAAGAAACTCAAAACCCAAAAGCTATTATATATGATCAAAAGATGTTGATGGTGAATAGTGAAAACTCTCTTCTTCTCCCCTCACTTAGCAGCTGCTAGGTTTTCAATTTGTGGAGTTATGAGGTTGAAATGGCCTCATTTGCACTCTTATATATGTTGGGCTTGAGCCCAACTTGGGTCCGGTCGAACCTATTAGTGTTTTTGGTCCGTTTGGCCCAACTTTGGGCCAACACCTTTAGAATTAGTGCCAGTTTATCAATTCTAAATATTTTCCTAAGTTTTTCTACAATTTTATTTCTCTCACACAGTACCTGACAAACATAAGCTGGTACTACCGGCTAATTTACTAGTATACATTTTTATGCAATTTTTCACAGAAAATTACATTTTTCCACTTAGAAAAATTCACTGAATTCAAATCTCACTGTTAAATTTTTAAATTAAGATGTCTAATTTTTCAAATTATTTCAGGCAATTAAATTATTGGGTTATTTTTTCTAAGCGGTCAATTTAGTTTCGGTTCTTATAGGTATCACCCACTGCAGGCTCTGTCCACAGGGTCAATGCATCTGTAGGGGGCCTAGCAGAAGGAGGTCCCAGTTCGGGTTCGGGACCATGATAAATTGCTGGTCCGATGGATCCGCTTGTGACGTCACAGGGGTCGATGGGATAGCCGAGGTAGAGAGTGATGACTAGGCAGCCCTGGGAGAATCGGTGGAAGCCCACCCTCTACCATGACCAAGTGTCCCACTCGACCTACCTCTGCTGCCTGTCGTCATGTATGTACAGCGAATATATTAATAACATATTTTCTTTCATAAGAACCAAAATGAATATATACATATAATTTCGAAAATAATTAATTATAACAATTTCGAAAACATAATTTTAAAATCTCCAACTCTAAAGGCATTCTAATACACTCAACACATTAATTATATTAATAAATCTTGAGTCACAGCATAGAGACAATCAAAACATTCTAACTTTCAAAGCATTCTAACAATTTCTCATAGCATTCTAATTTTTCAAACCGAGTCATTAATTTTTATGTCAAGTGTTCTTTCATACTTGTTATGTTATTAACTCATCATGAAGACATTTATGCAAGTACACCACCATATAACAAGCATGCATGGATCACTATATGTATGGGAAAAAACAAAAAGCAAAATTAGGTTTCAATGCATAAGAATAATAAGAATGTGAAAACAAGGATTGATTTGTGATTTGAGCAAAAGCTAAATTAAAACTCTTAAAGGCACTTTTATAACAAGTGGTGTGCATGTATCCATGCTCAAAGTTTACGTAAGTTTAGCATGGCATTACCAGTAAAAAATAGAAACAATTTGCAAATTAAAAGCCGACAAATATAGCATTCACATGAAATAATTAAACAATCAAACAACAAATCAGCAGCAATTCACATTAAATTAGCAGCAATTAATCCATCATACATCAAGTCAATCCAAATACTTTTAACAGCAACAATCAGAACCTAATAATCTAAAGCAAATTATCCTAACCTAACCACCTATAATCAACTAACAATACCTAATCTAACTAAAATAATTAACAAAATCAAACTAACTAAATAAAACTAATCTAACTTAACAAAAAATAAAAGAAAAAAGGGCGAAAACCTATAAGCAAAGAACTACACTAGGACAGAAGGGAAGGAGAGATGGGTTGGACTAGCAGTGGAGGCCAACCACTAAAGTAGGTGGCACTGACGGCAATGACTCACCGGAAATGATGGGGAAACAGAGGCTGGAGCAGCTCGAACATGGGTGCCCTGTTTTGGCTCAACCACGGAGGAGATGGAGAGAGAAGGGATGGAATTAGAGGGAGGAGATGACGAAGAGCTGGCTACGGCGAGCGTGCCGCGGCGGTGGCAGAAGGGTAGGTGGTGGTGGCCCAAGGGTTCTGTGATTCGGTGAAGAGGGTGGGAAGAAGATTGAAGAAAAAAATAAAAGGGCAGGGCAACAGCGGCGGCAGAGGCAGTTGGAGCAGGGGCGGCGGTCTTTGTACTGGCAGCAGTGGCTAGAGAGAGATTGAGAGGTGAGAGTGTAGAGAGAGAGAGAGAGGAAGGTGAGAGAGAAAAAAATGAATTCAAAATGAAGGGGGAGGGATTCGCGGTTCCAATTTAAAGCACGATTACCTTCGGATTTGTCGGTGGATATTTCCAATGGTAACACGGTTCGATCACCAAAACACAGCGTTTCTATTAAACTCGATTACTATCGGATTTTTCTTACTGTAAATCCGACACTACAGTTGGCACCGATTTGTGGTAGTTTTCCACCAAAAGTTACTGGCGGTTTTACTGTCGAAAGCCGCTATCTGCCGGTAATTATTTGACATGAAGAATTTCTCATCAAACCCATCGCTAAATCCGACACTAATTCCAACAGTAATTGTCGCTGCTAAATCCGATGGTAATTCTGCTGGTTCTCAGTATTTTTCTTGCAGTGTATCAGGAGGTTACATATTTTGATTGTCAAATTTATAATTAGTCAGTAATAATGATATCTATGAGAGATAGAGAGAAGGGAGAGAGAGGAAGAGAGAATTCTTTAATTTTGGAGAGAAATTTTTTATTTTAATTGTAATGAGAGAGTGACATATGACATATTTTGATTGTAAAATTAGTGAAGTATAATAGATGTCTTTGTTCGTTGGACTATCTATAGGCTACGTTTGTTTACAGACATAGGATCCTGAAACAGGAACACAGAGACACAAAATCGTGTTTGGTAGATGAGACATGGACAGAGACATTGTGTCCAAAGATACTGAATTAGTGTATTTTGTATCCATCCTAACAGGAAAGACAGACACTAACAAAAGACACAACTTTTTTTTTCATTATTCTTGTTGAATTTTTATAGTTATATTTTTTCTCAAAATTTTTTAATGAAAAAAAAAGAATAAATTAGACTTTTATAATTTGTTCTAGTTTATCACCAAATAAAATACAAAAATACTAATTTTTGTGTCTCTGTCCTTTGTGTATTGTTCTCAGTGTCTTGTCCTATCATATTCTCAAAATCAAACACAGCCTAGATGTTAATTCTCAAAAATGAATCTTCTCAATTTTTTTTCAATTAAAAAAATAAAATGTAATCTCTAATCTTTCAATTTTATTTTCTCATATTTTCTTTTATGTTACTTATAAAATTAATAAGAAAAGATTATATTTTACTCTCTTACAAGAAAAATTGAGAATATCTATCTCTGTGATCCTCCACATTTACATTTCATATATGTAGTCTTCTGCATAAATAAAGTATATTAGAATTTCTATACTTTATTCTATATCACTTAAGAATATATAATAATTTCGATAACTTTTATGAATGTAAGAAGATTCTGATTTTACTTTAATTAAATTTCATAGAATAATAAGTAATTACACCAATTCAGTTCTAATGTTAAATAAAGTACATTAAGTATATTTTGTACCTGAATTCATTAGGAAATTCACATATAAAAAATAACATGTATGCAATTTGCAATTTTAAATAATAGCCCCTAGTCTCTATCAGCCGGTTGTCGATAATTTTAGAAAATTGAATTGCTGGTTTATAATACAATAGACTCATTTGTTTGTAATTTTAAGATAAAAAATATATTAAAACAATTTAATTATTTTATTTTTTTGAATAATTTATTTGTACTTCTAAAACAAACAGAAGTAGAAAATAGGTAGTTCTTCAATTTTTTTAAGAAAATAAGTAGATACCTACTTTTACCAAAGGAGAAATAGATAAAGAGAGAAAATATCTATAAATTAAAAAAAATTAAAATTACAAATTCATTGACATATATTTTTAATAAGATAAGATAACACACGATTTTATTTGACTTTATCTCATTTACAAACGAGATATATAGAGTTTAAAAAAATACACATATCTCGTTTACAATATAAACGAGATACATTCATAGTTATCTTGTTTACACTATAAATGAGATATGTGTATTTATAAAAATAGAAATATAATTTTTATAAATATAAAAATATAATTTTTGAAAATAATAAAAAAGTATTAATAATTTAATTTGGACTAATTTAAAAAATAAAAATCGATATATTTAGTTACTATTTAGATTGAATCGCATATTAACAAATGTTTTAATTGGATAGTTAGATTTAAAAAATTCAGATACAGGAATAATTACTGATTTAAATTAAAAAATAATTTAAATAATTGTCAATAACTATCCACTGCATAGTTGTCAGAACCAAACCGGTGATTGAACCGATCAAGTTACTGGATTACTGGGTTATTGGTTCAACCGGTGGGTCATTGGTTGAACCGATTAACCCGGTCTTATATAAATAAAAAATAAAAAATAGTAAAAAATTTAAAATTAAAATTTAAAATACATATTTTTACTAACATTTTAAGAATATCCAGTTATTCTAAAATAATATGAAACAGGAATAATAAGTATTTTGTTAATTTTACTCTATCATAAATATTTTATTTTGTTTTTATATTAAAATAAATTAAATAGAAGTAAATTATTTGATAAAAGATATCTCTATATATACAATAATTTGTAAATATATTAACTAGAATTGTGATAGCGTGGTGGTTATGACTTCCTCTTTTTTCACTCAGGACAGCGGTTCGAAACTCACCCCACCCATTTTGACAAATTTTAACTTTCAACGGTTCGGTTTTACCGAATTTGACCGATTTTTACCGGTCCACTCCGAATTTGACCGGTTCACACCGGTTCTCCATCTTGTTTGGTTCAATTGGTAGACTAGACCGGCTTAGAATCCGATTTACCAATTTTCCAGTTAAACCGGTCAGTTCGGTCCAGTTTTAACAACACTGATCCACTGTATTACTTATTTATCAATACGAGCCTTTAAAAATTAAGCTTAAAAAAAAGGCATTTTTTTTATACATACCAATATACATTTCATATTCCAATTATTACACGGTACTCAATAATTACTACAACTCAAACAGTTATATCTATTGTCATGAATAAAATACATCAAGTATACTTTTATATACATATTTGTATACATATAACAAATAATACAATTTTCTATCTCTTATAAAAGAATGAATTCTGGAATAACGAGAAAAAAATAACTAAATACAAATTCACTCTAAGAAAATAAAGTGATGCACGTCCAATGTTTAATAGTCTCTGTAAAGGCTTTCTTGTTCGTTTTCTGAAAGATATTGGGATATAGAAGGGTGAGAATCAATCCACATGGTCTCAGTAGAGGGGTTTTAAAATTGTCATAAGAAGATATAAAACATAAATGGCCTTATGACAGTTGATCCATGCTTGTCTTATGAATCTTTTTCTTACAAATTCCCTTTGTCTTTCCAACTTTTAGGATTCAAACTATGAGCGGGACAAAATCATCATCCTCATTGTGGGTGGAGCAAAACCGCCATCCTCACATAATAACAACGCACTTAGCAAGCGGCACAATACCACCATCCTTGTCAGACAAGTAATCAATAATCATTAACTAATTCTCGATTTTGAATAATCATATCTTTTCACGCAAGCGGAATGAAACCCATGTCCTTGTTAATTAAACAATCGTATCACAATTCAACTAACATATTTTCTTTAATCATATATTGGACATTTTCTTTTTAAAATCATACTTTGACCTTTATTTTCAATAATAGTATATTAGGTTCACACTATGCCAGGAATCGCATTTCTTACTTATTTATTCTTAAATTCACAATCGGATTCACATATCCTTCAAAAACTCAATCAAATGTCATACTCAATTATCAGATAATAAAATATATCATTCACTTCTAAGCTTTCTCAAAATGACCCAAATGATGCTTAGGTTCATCCTAAGACTTAAATTTCATTTAAGGTCCTTAGTATATTTCTAAATTTAACCAAACTTTCATTCTTTCAACATAATCTGAAAATCAAAAATCTTAAACCTCAAGGATCGTAATACCTCAACCGACCTAAGGAAAATTCACCATTCTTGGCTACTCTTTTCTCAAGCATAGTTTATGTGCATATATAACAAATCACTTATTAATCATAATTATTATCCATATTAACCAATTGCACATAATCACCATACCTTGTAGAGATAAAAAGTTTAAAATCTTATAAAAATTTTGTACTAATTACTCTCACTTGAAATCTTGAAAAAATTTTGACATAACCTTCCCTAAAATATAGAGATAACCACCATTAAAGATTTCTTCAGATTCAACTAACCTCATACCATATATTCTAAAATCCTCAACATCCATCAAGAAAAAGTTACTTTACCAATTCTCATAACCATAACTTTAAACCATGAAATGCAATAATATATCAAAACTGATACGTATTCAAGAGGGCATTTTCGTCAGTTTAGAGACAACGGATAGAATGGTAATTTTGCCACGTTCAAAGATCTGAATACTAGAAGAATTATACCATACTAGTCTTGGATATCAAGGAGACCAAGAGTTCATCTCAAAAAATAGTGGTGCTAAAACGGCAGCAACTCATAAGGCTCATTGGGCTATGACAGGACAGCAGGAGGCCCAACAGTGTTTTTCAAGTCCAGTGGAAGATATAAGTTAGTTATTAATTTTTGAATTTATTAGGTCTTTATTTTAGTTTGTTTTGCTGTTAGAATTTGTTGGAAGATTTGATTTACTTCTGATTTGCTTAATAGTATTTTTAGAAATTTTAAATTTAAATCAAATATGATATAATCTAATAAGATCAAATCTGATTTGAATTAGTTATCATATCTAATAATTTATTAGGTTTTACAGATGAGCTTTACTTAGTCAATTGGTCCTCTAATTTCAAACTAAAAATAACATCATTAGTTAACATCCAATTACCTTTCAAACTTTTGAAGCACCAAAGCATAATAATCATACTAAATCTATCAAATTAAAACTCAACATTCATATTCACCAAAAATTCAACCATAGCGTTTGTTCATCAATCCAATCCATAGTCAACCACATCTTTTAGTTTCAACTAACAAACAAAAATATGTGCAGATCCTAATCCACCACCAAGAGGCTTCAACCATTGTGTCTAATCTATTTTATTACTTTAATGTCCATCCTCATTTAACAAATTCTACTTCTCTAAAATAGTCCAATTTAATTTATAAGAATCATACAATCACTAAAATATATTTTCATATTGATATCAATTTATAACAATTCTTCAAAGTAAAATAAGTTTAAGAAAAAGCCCTTACCTCATCAAAGTAACTCAACAACACAACAACTACAGCGATAATGGCAGTCGTAATATTCACAACAGCTCCGCCATAACAATGTGGCAGTGACAGCAACAGTCCCAGACTGTAGCTGCAGTGGCTCAAACCCTGAGACATTAACATCACAAAAACCTCAATAAAACTTATAATAGAACACTAACCGCAAGGGTTTCGAAACAAGAACAACTTATTCTAATTAGAGAGGAATGAGGAAACAGAGCAGCAGTAGCTCCGACGATGCTTCCGATGACGACAGCGCCGTTCTCGACGAGGCGGTCTTCGGCAGTGGCTGTGGGAGATGACAACAGCTCAGCAGCGACAGAAATGAGTGTAACCTCGAACCTCTCTTTCTCGTAGCTCCCTCTAGACTCATGTAATAACAGCACCCTCTGATGGTGTTTTGCAAAATGACGATGGCAATAGACTTGACCCTGACCAGCGATGACAATGATCTCGAGGGTGACGACTTGGTAGTGACAGAAATGACCCTTCCTTCCTCTTCTCTATCGCATTTTGTGGCAGCGGCGACGGCGACATCGATTAACATCAATGACAGAAAGTTGTTTGTTCTAGTGACGAATTTTTTTTGTCCCAAAAAGCCTTGTTGCTAATTTACATTTTGTTTGAAATTTCGTTCAAAATTTTTTTCAAACGATTTTGTGACAGATTTCGAATAGGCATTTATCTGCTAGATTTCTAACTATTATGATATATTTTAGACAAATTTTAGACAGATTAGCCAACATAAAGACAATGTATTTCAGACAAATTTCAAATGCAAAAATATTTCAATTTAGACAAATTTCAAACAAAAAATATATTTTATTTCAGACAAATTTCTAACAAATTTAGTCAAATATAACAAATTTTTTTCGAACAAATTTTAGACAAATTTAATTTAAAAAAATTTACGTATTTGAAACAAATTTCATAAAAAACAAAAAATTATTTTCGCACAAATTTTCTACAAATTTAATATAATATTTCAAACAATTTTCATACAAAATAATTTGCTATTAATATATAAATATTTATTAAAATAAATTGTATTCGATCTGCTTTCTATATTAAGACCATCATAATCATTTTTTTTCATATTACATCATCGAAATTATAAACACATAATAAAGTCGTGAAAAAGGTAATTATCATAAAAGAGTTAAAAAAATATTTATTATTGAAATACTTTTGTCCATAAATGTAATCAAACTAAAATAAGAAAAAAATACTTAAACTAAAACAAAAAAAGTCTTTAAAAATGTCAAATATCATGAATAAAATAAAATGTACTAACTAATTCACCTAAAAATTTCTTAATCTAAATCAGAAAAAACATTTACTCCTGACATCAATCACTTATGTTATCATCCTCATCATCACTAGAGCCTGTCCTAAACTCATCTTCTGCAGGATCAGACAAGGTTGAAGGAAGTGGGAGATTCAACTTTTTATACAAAGCATGAATTGTCTTTTTAGTAGAACCAATTCTTTTCTGTTGAACCTTTAGTTGACGTCCTTGATCTTTTAACTTGTGCTCAGCATCATTCAACTTAACCTTTTGCTCTGACCACTGGAGAATACATAAATCAAAACAAAATGTTAAATTCAATGACATTGGCAAATGATAAAAAAAGAAAAGTGTTAATAGAGTTGAAGAAAAACTACTAATAGTGTTAATAGGATCAAAAGTTTGTTAGAATTTACAAATGATGTAATTTTCATCCCAAATTTGCGGGAAAAAAATTTAGCTACTTCGAAGGGTAGGCTATAGTAAAAGCATTTAAGACTAATTATAGACAAATTTGGGATAGAATTAATATTTTTCAAAATGCATCCCAAATCCATCTGAAATTATTGCGCATATTCAAATGGAATACAGACGAATTATAGTTTTTGTTCAAAATATGTTGCTAATCTGTATGAAAATTTTGGCGCCATCCAAAAAACATTCGGCGCCAAAATTTAGGACAAAATTTAGACAAATTTAGGACAGAATATATTATTCCAATGTCTCCACTAAAAGTTGTTCAACATTTGTCTCAAATTTGTCCGAAATGAAAAAGTCATTCAGACGGAATAAAGTTTGTTTGAAATTTTTGTCCGAAAAACCCTATTTCTAGTATACTATACACTGAGATGTTCCCTACTAGAGGTGGTCCATGGAAGGACATTCGTCAACTGCCGATCAAGGAGCAACAAGTAAAAGAGAAGATGATTGATGGTCTGTATATGGAGTTAGGAGATGAGAGAATGATTATATTTTGGGATGATAATTGGTTACATTGTGGTGTTTTAAAGTCTTTCTTTCTAAGGACTTTCTTGGTATCAAACCAAAAAGAATCTACCATATATAAATGTAAATTTTGGGATGGGTTAGAGTGAGTTTGGAGCTTTGATGAGCGGATAATTTATACGCTTTTTGGCATTGTTTTTAGTATATTTTTAGCATGTTTTAGTTAGTTTTTATTATATTTTTATTAGTTTTTATTTAAAATTCACTTTTCTGGACTTTACTATGAGTTTGTGTATTTTTCTGTGATTTCAGGTATTTTCTGGCTGAAATTGAGGGACCTGAGCAAAAATCTGATTCAGAGGCTAAAAAGGACTGCAGATGCTGTTGGATTCTGACCTCCCTGCACTCAAAGTGGATTTTCTGGAGTTACAGAAGCCCAATTGGTGCGTTCTCAATTGCTTTGGAAAGTAGACATCCAGAGCTTTCCAGCAATATATAAGAGTTCATACTTTTCCCAAGATTTGATGGCCCAAACCAGCGTTCAAAGTCAGCATCAGAATTCCCAGAGTTAAACGCCGGAACTGGCACCAAAGTGGGAGTTAAACGCCCAAACTGGCACAAAAGCTGGCGTTTAACTCCAGAAAAAGTCTCTACACGAAAATGATTCAATGCTCAGCCCAAGCACACACCAAGTGGGCCCGGAAGTGGATATTTATGTCATTTACTCATTTCTGTAAACCCTAGGCTACTAGTTCTATATAAATAGGACCTTTTGCTATTGTATTTTCATCTTTGAATCTGAGTCTAATCTTTGAGTAGTTCTATGCTACCTTAGATCACATTTTGGGGCTGGCCTCATGGCCATGCCTAGACTATGTTCTTATGTATTTTCAACGGTGGAGTTTCTACACACCATAGATTAAGGTGTGGAGCTCTACTGTATCTCGAGTATCAATGCAATTACTATTGTTCTTCTATTCAATTCAGCTTGTTCTTGTTCTAAGATATCACTTGTTCTTCAACTTGATGAATGTGATGATCCGTGACACTCATCATCATTCTAACCTATGAACGTGTGCCTGACAACCACTTCCGTTCTACCTTCGATGGAGTGTTTATCTCTTGGATTCCTTAATCAGAATCTTCGTGGTATAAGCTAGAATTGATGGCGGCATTCTTGAGAATCCGGAAGGTCTAAACCTTGTCTGTGGTATTCTGAGTAGGATTCAAGGATTGAATGACTATGACGAGCTTCAAACTCGTGATTGTGGGGCGTTAGTGACAGATGCAAAAGAATCACTGGATTCTATTCCGACATGATCGAGAACCGACAGATGAATAGTCGTGCTGTGACAGAGTGCGTTGAACATTTTCACTGAGAGGATGGGATTGTAGCCACTGACAATGGTGATGCCCAACATACAGCTTGCCATGGAAAGGAGTAAGAAGGATTGGATGAAGACAGTAGGAAAGCAGAGAGACGGAAGGGACAAAGCATCTTCATACGCTTATCTGAAATTCTCACCAATGAATTACATAAGTATCTCTATCTTTATTTTATGTTTTATTTATCTTTTAATCATTCATCATCCATAACCATTTGAATCCGCCTGACTGAGATTTACAAGATGACCATAGCTTGCTTCATACCAACAATCTCCGTGGGATCGACCCTTACTCACGTAAGGTATTACTTGGACGACCCAGTGCACTTGCTGGTTAGTTGTGCGAAGTTGTGATAAAGAGTTGAGATTACAATTGTGCGTACCATGTTGATGGCGCCATTGATGATCATAATTTTGCCACACCAAGTTTTTGGCGCCGTTGCCGGGGATTGTTCGAGTTTGGACAACTGACGGTTCATCTTGTTGCTTAGATTAAGTACTTTTTCTTTTTATTTTTCGAAAAAAATTTTCAAAAAAATATAAAAAGATTTTCTATTTTGTTCTTCAGAGTTTTTAATAATGAATTCTAGAGTTTCATGATGATTTGTTGAAGTCTGGCTGGTTGTGAAACCATGTCAAATCTATTGGACCGAGGTTTCAACTTATCATCACAAGAGCTTGTTGATTTCTATCAATTTTGCTGTTGTTAGCAATGATCTGCTAAAGCTTGGCTGGCCATTGGCCATGTCTAGTGTTTTGGACCGGAGCTTTCATTGAAAGCTTGGCTGGCTAGTAAGCCATGTCTAATTCCTGGAACGGAGTCTTAGATTAGCATTGCAATGATTCCTGGAATTCTTATTAAAAATTTTGAATCCCTTATATTTTCTTTTCCGCTCAAGTTTCGAAAATCACAAAAAATTATAAAATCATAAAATCAAAAATATTTTATGTTTCTTGTTTAAGTCTAGTATTAATTTTAAGTTTGGTGTCAATTGCATGTTTCTATTTTTCTTGCATTTTTTTTGAAAATTACATGCATGTGTCTTCATTTATCTTCAAGTTGTTCTTGATGATTTCCTTGCTCTGATCTTTAAATTCTCTTGTTTAGTGTGTTTTGTTGTTTCTCATATGCATTCTCAATTTGTTAGTGTCTCCTATATGAAAATTTTTAAGTTTGGTGTCCTGCTTGCATTGTTTATTTGATCTTAGTTGCATTTTTATTGTTTCTCATCATTAAAAATCCAAAAATATTTTCAAAACTATGAGAATTGAAGATTTAGAACAGTCAGCAGAGGAATCAAACAGAAAAAGCTGGGCGTTCAAAACGCCCAGTGAAGAAGGGAAACTGGCATTTAAACGCCAGCCAGGGTACCTGGCTGGGCGTTTAACGCCCAAAAAGGTAGAGATTTGGGCGTTAAACGCCAGAATGGGCACCATTCTGGGCGTTTAACGCCAGGATGACACAAGAGGGAAGATTTTGTTTTTAATGCACATTTTTTTTTAAGTTTTCAAAATTTTTCAAAATCAAATCTTTTTCAAATCATATCTTTTCAATCATATATTTTCAAAATCAAGTTCTTTCCATTTTCAAAAATACTTGCTAACAATTAATGATTTGATTCAAAAATTTCAAGTATGTTTCCTTTTCTGCTGAGAAAGGTTTAATGTTTGAATCATATCTTTTCTTATTAGCCAAGTGATTAATTTTAAAAATCAAAATCTTTTTAAAATTGTTTTTCAATCATATCTTTTTGAAATCATAACTTTTCAATCATATCTTTTTAATCACATCTTTTTCAAAATTTAATTTTCAATCATATCTTTTTGAATTATAAATTCAAAATCTTTTTTAAAAAAATCACTTTATTTCTTTCCCAACTTCAAATTTTGAAAATCATTCATCAAGTTTTCAAAATTTTCTTTTAATTATTTCAAAATTTTTTTAATCTATTTTCGAAAATTCTTCCCCTCTTCTCACATCCTTCTATTTAAGGACTAACACTCCTCCATTATCAATAATTCGAATTTTATCTCTCTTGATAAGTTCGAATTCTTCTACCTCCTCCTTCTATTCTTCTTTTCCTCTGACACCTCAAGGAATCTCTATACTATGACATAGAGGATTCCATATTTTCTTGCTCTCTTCTCTTTCATATGAGCAGGAGCAAAGACAAAGGCATTCTTGTTGAGGCGATCCTGAACCTGAAAGGACCTTAAAGCAGAGCCCCCACAGTCAAACTCTAAGTTTGGTGTTGGGAGGCCACAACCAAACTCTAAGTTTGTTGTTGAACCCCCACATTCAAACTCTAAGTTTGGTGTTGGGAGGTTCCAACATTGCTCTGAACATCTGTGAGGCTCCATGAGAGCCCACTGTCAAGCTACTGACATTAAAGGAGCGCTTGTTGGGAGGCAACCCAATGTTATATTTATCTATTTTCCATTGTTATTTTATGTTTTCTGTAGGTTGATGATCATGTGAAGTCAC
The DNA here is from genome assembly GCF_000816755.2 of Arachis ipaensis. Taxonomy (NCBI): domain Eukaryota; kingdom Viridiplantae; phylum Streptophyta; class Magnoliopsida; order Fabales; family Fabaceae; genus Arachis; species Arachis ipaensis. The sequence goes on along the minus strand of NC_029788.2, from coordinate 45,075,726 downwards.
AAAAACAATTGAAAAAGCAAAAACAGAATGAAAAACAGAGAAAAAAATAGCACACCCTAGAGGAAAAGCTCGCTGGCGTTCAAACACCAGTAAGGGGCACTAGACTAGCGTTTAATGCCAGGAATGGGCAAGGAGCTGACGTTAAACGCCAGAAAAGGGCAGCAGCCCGGCGTTTAACGCCAGAATTGGCAGCAAGGGCATTTTTGCACGCCACTCGGTGCAGGGATGAGCTATCCTTGACACCTCAGGATCTGTGGACCCCACAGGATCCCCACCTATCCCACCTCTCTCTCTCTTCTTCACCCATTCACCAATCACCTCAATACCTCTTCCCCAAAAACCCCTCACCTATCAAATCCCACCATTCTCTTCACCACTCACATCCATCCTTCATAAAACCCCACCTACCTCACCATCCAAATTCAAACCACTTTCCCTCCCAAACCCACCCATACTAGCCGAACCCTACACCCCTCTCAACTCCTATATAAACCTATCTTCACTCCTTCATTTTCACACAACCTCAACACCATTTTTCCCCCTTGGCCGAACCACAAAGCCCCCTCCATCTCCTCCATTTTTCTTCTTCTTCTACTCTTTTCTTTCTTCTTTTGCTCGAGGACGAGCAAACCTTCTATGTTTGGTGTAGTAAAAGCGTTGCTTTTTGTTTTTCCATAACCATTTATGGCACCTAAGGCCGGAGAAACCTCTAGAAAGAGGAAAGGGAAGGCAAAAGCTTCCTCCTCCGAGTCATGGGAGATGGAGAGATTCCTCTCAAGGGTGCATCAAGACCACTTCTATGAAGTTGTGGCCATGAAGAAGGTGATCCCCGAGGTCCCTTTTAAACTCAAAAAGAGTGAATATCCGGAAATTCGACATGAGATCCGAAGAAGAGGTTGGGAAGTTCTTACCAACCCCATTCAACAAGTCGGGATCTTAATGGTTCAAGAGTTCTATGCTAATGCATGGATCACCAAGAACCATGATCAAAGTGTGAACCCGGACCCTAAGAATTGGCTTACAATGGTCCGAGGGAAATACTTAGATTTCAGTTCAGAAAATGTAAGGTTGGCATTCAACTTACCTATGATGCAAGGAGATGCACACCCCTACACTAGAAGGGTCAACTTTGATCAAAGGTTGGACCAAGTCCTCATGGACATATGTGAAGAGGGCGCTCAATGGAAGAGAGATTCAAGAGGGAAGCCGGTTCAACTAAAAAGGCAAGGAAGAGACATTGAGGAGCTCAAGCACTCCATAAGATCTTCAAGAGGAAGAACAAGCCGTCATCACTAAGGTGGACCCGTTCTTTAACTTCCTTGTTCTTTATTTTCCTGTTTTTCGAAAATTGTGCTTTATGTTTATTCATGTTTGTGTCTTTATTACATGATCATTAGTGTCTAAGTGTCTATGCCTTAAAGCTATGAAAATGAATCCATCACCTTTCTTAAATGAAAAATGTTTTTAATTGAAAAAGAAAAAGAAGTACATGAATTTTGAATTTTAAAATAGTTTAATTATTTTGATGTGGTGGCAATGCTATTATTTTTTTGAATGAATGCTTGAACAGTGCATATTTTTTAATTTGATTGTTTATGAATGTTAAAATTGTTGGCTCTTGAAAGAATGAAAGGAAAAGGAGAAATGTTATCTGATGATCTGAAAAATCATAAAATTGATTCTTGAAGCAAAAAAAAGCAGTGAAAAGCTTGCAGAAAAAAAAAGATATATGCGAAAAAAAAGGGAAAAAAAAAAGAGAAAAAGCAAGCAGAAAAAGCCAATACCCCTTTAAACCAAAAGGCAAGGGTGATAAAAAGGATCCGAGGCTTTGAGCATCAGTGCATAGGAGGGCCCACAGGAATAAAATCCTGGCCTAAGCAGCTAAGCCAAGCTGTCCCTAACCATGTGCTTGTGGCGTGAAGGTGTCAAGTGAAAACTTGAGACTGAGCGGTTAAAGTCGAGGTCCAAAGCAAAAAGAAGAGTGTGCTTAAGAACCCTGGACACCTTTAATTGGGGACTCTAGCAAAGCTGAGTCACAATCTGAAAAGGTTCACCCAGTTATGTGTCTGTGGCATTTATGTATCCGGTGGTAATACTGGAAAACAAAGTGCTTAGGGCCACGGCCAAGACTCATAAAGTAGCTGTGTTCAAGAATCAACATACTTAACTAGGAGAGTCAGAAACACTATCTGGGTTCTGAGTTCCTATAGATGCCAATCATTCTAAACTTCAAAGGATAAATTGAGATGCCAAAACTGTTCAGAAGAAAAAAGCTAAAAGCCCCGCTCATCTAATTAATACTGATCTTCATAGATATTTTTGGAATTCATTGTATATTCTCTTCTTTTTATCCTATTTTATTTTCAGTTGCTTGGGGACAAGCAATAATTTAAGTTTGGTGTTGTGATGAGCGGATAATTTATACGCTTTTTGGCATTGTTTTTAGTATGTTTTTAGCATGTTTTAGTTAGTTTTTATTATATTTTTATTAGTTTTTATTTAAAATTCACTTTTCTGGACTTTACTATGAGTTTGTGTGTTTTTCTGTAATTTCAGGTATTTTCTGGCTGAAATTGAGGGACCTGAGCAAAAATCTGATTCAGAGGCTAAAAAGGACTGTAGATGCTGTTGGATTCTGACCTCCCTGCACTGAAAGTGGATTTTCTGGAGCTACAAAAGCCCAATTGGCGCACTCTCAATTGCTTTGGAAAGTAGACATCTAGGGCTTTCCAGAAATATATAATAGTTCATACTTTTTCTAAGATTTTATGGCCCAAACCGGCTTTCAAAGTTAGCATCAGAATTCCCAGCGTTAAACGCCGGAACTGGCACCAAAGTGGGAGTTAAACGCCCAAACTGGCACAAAAGCTGGCGTTTAACTCCAGGAAAAGTCTCTACACAAAAATTATTCAATGCTCAGCCCAAGCACACACCAAGTGGGCCCGGAAGTGGATATTTATGTCATTTACTCATTTCTGTAAACCCTAGGCTATTAGTTCTATATAAATAGGACCTTTTGCTATTGTATTTTCATCTTTGAATCTGAGTCTCATCTTTGAGTAGTTCTATGCTACCTTAGATCATGTTTTGGGGCTGGCCTCATGGCCATGCCTTGACTATGTTCTTATGTATTTTCAACGGTGGAGTTTCTACACACCATAGATTAAGGTGTGGAGCTCTGCTGTACCTCGAGTATCAATGCAATTACTATTGTTCTTCTATTCAATTCAGCTTGTTCTTGTTCTAAGATATCACTTGTTCTTCAACTTGATGAATGTGATGATCCGTGACACTCATCATCATTCTTACCTATGAACGTGTGCCTGACAACCACTTCCGTTCTACCTTCGATTGAGTGTTTATCTCTTGGATTCCTTAATCAGAATCTTCGTGGTATAAGCTAGAATTGATGGCGGCATTCTTGAGAATCCGGAAGGTCTAAACCTTGTCTGTGGTATTCTGAGTAGGATTCAAGGATTGAATGACTGTGACGAGCTTCAAACTCGTGATTGTGGGGCGTTAGTGATAGACACAAAAGAATCACTGGATTCTATTCCGACATGATCGAGAACCGGCAGATGAATAGTCGTGCTGTGACAGAGTGCGTTGAACATTTTCACTAAGAGGAAGGGATTGTAGCCACTGACAACGGTGATGCCCAACATACAGCTTGCCATGGAAAGGAGTAAGAAGGATTGGATGAAGACAGTAGGAAAGCAGAGAGACAGAAGGGACAAAGCATCTTCATACGCTTATCTGAAATTGTCACCAATGAATTACATAAGTATCTCTATCTTTATTTTATGTTTTATTTATATTTTAATCATTCATCATCCATAACCATTTGAATCCGCCTGACTGAGATTTACAAGATGACCATAGCTTGCTTCATACCAACAATCTCCGTGGGATCGACCCTTACTCACGTAAGGTATTACTTGGACGACCCAGTGCACTTGCTGGTTAGTTGTGCGAAGTTGTGATAAAGAGTTGAGATTACAATTGTGCGTACCATGTTGATGGCGCCATTGATGATCACAATTTCGCCACACCAAGCTTCCAATAGAGAAGAGATCTCTACAATGGGAATTAGATCTACTAAGTCAATTATATGGTGTTCTACAAACTGTCAAATTGACAAGAGGACGAGAAGACATAATTGTGTGAAAGTTTCATAAAAATAGACTATTTACTACTAAATTTTTTATGCAGATTTTATAGGAAGAAAGACTGCTGGAGGATATATCAAGCTATAGTTTTACTAAAGCTGTCTAGAGGGGGTTAGTTCCATCTCGAGTTGAAATTTTTACTTAGTTTGTATTAGTCAATAAAGTTATTATTACTAAAGAGATGTTGAGTAGGTTTGGTGTAATTGATTCTAATAATAATTTGTGTGTTTTATGTGATAAGAATGTTGAGAGTGTATACCACTCATTTGTTGCTTGTGAGTATTCTTGTAAGACCCCGCAAAATACTAAATAATTAAGTGACAACTAATAAATAAATTAAATGAGAGCAAAAAAAGATTAGAGATTTAATATTTATTATTTGAGAAAATAAAAATATTTAGGGTACGAATTAAAATGCTTATCTTAAAGGTTTTAGCCCAAAATTGGGCCAATAGGCTAAGAAAATAAAATTGGGCCATACCGGGCCCAAACCCACACATATATGTACCCACACTTAATGAAAGTTCAGCATCATTCCCCCCTGGCCCCCATTTGGTATGAAATACCATTAGAGAGAGGAGAGAAAAGAGAGAAGAGAAATCCTAGACGCCCTCACCTTCAAACCTCCATAACTTTTGCTATGGAGCTCCGATTGATGAGGCGTGTACGGCCACGCGAAGTTTGTCTTCTCCTCTTTAATTCTTTCTAAATAGTTTGGTGAGTAACTCGAAATCCAAACCCCAGTTTCTCATTCAAACCTGAAATCGCATTTTTGGTTTGGGTATCGAGGATTTTTGGTGATTTTGATGTTATGGGAGTTTTCTAGCTTATGTTCTTAGTGGTATCCATCATTAATTTTAGTGGGTAAAGGTAAGAAACCTTTTGCTTCTCTTGGTTCATCAATTTATGAAAATCCTAGTTTTTAATATTGTGCCAAATTGTATAATATGGTCTTAGATTGAGTAATTAGAAGCTTAGCTTGGTGGAATTTTGGAAAAGAAAGCTTGGAATTGCGATATTAAAGTACGGGTGGTAGTTTTGAGTAGGCATTATGTAAGGTTATGTGAAAACCTACGTTACTTGCCCCTAGGATAAGTTGAATGGAATTGATTGTTGATATGCTTTAATAATGGTTAGTATGAATATTGAGTTAGTTGATGTGTTTTGACATAAAATTGAGAGTGAAAATAATAAATTTTTGATGAATTCAAAAGTGCTATGTGATATTGTTGCAATTGGATATTGTGATATATGTTGGTGCTGTGTTGCATGAATGTCCTATTTTGTTGAAAATATAATTTTAAACTATTTTGCCTATTCCACTCTGCTCTTTCACTTCCGTAGTCCCTATTTGAGATCTGATAACTATTTTCTATGGTTTGGAACAAATCTTGTGCCTTTAAACCAGTTTCTTAATGTTTTAAACTTCTGTAAATCCTAAAATGGGTATAGAGAATAATGAGAATGAGATGATATAATTGAATGGTGAGATTGAATTAATTCGAGAGGATAATGAGAATGAGATTATATGGTTGAATGATGAGATTGAGTTGATTCGAGAGGTGTACAGAGCACTTAACTCTGCAAGGTGTGCAGGACACTCAACCCTGCGAGGTTCTCTCTGTCTGCAAAGTGTACAAGACACTCATCCTGTGAGATATACAAAGTATTAACTCTACGAGGTAAACAGGGCACTCACCCTGCGAGGCTACACTATTTATAGAGCGAGTAAATAGCATAAAGGACAATGTTCGGGTTAGCTACTGGATGTGTCGGATTTTGGCTGTATAACCGATAGATGAGCTCATTGGCCATAGGGCAAGCATATATCATTTTCATTTATGTATATTGTTTGGGTGTGCATCTTGTATCTGGCTTGCCTATTTGAATAATTGTATCTATATGCTAATTGAATTAGTTGTTTTACCTGTTCTCTCTATTTGTGTATTTTTTGTATTGTCTTGTATGTGTTTGCACAACAGAGAGATCTCTTATGGTGACGGTGGTGACGCTGAGGGTTGTTCTTGACGAGAGGTGATGATTGAAGGTTGTGGAAAAGATCAGACTGGGAATAAATTGATAATATTGAAACTAAATATTAATAATGAATTATTAAATGAGTTGGAAATCTATGATATAGAGAGAGATGATGATTTATATAAGGGAATATTGAGATTTAAAGGTCACCAATATTGTTGAGATTTAGTTTATCTACCTTGTATTGGATTAGTAAGAACCCTTGGCTTGAACTTTGTGTGATTAGAGATTAGGATTGCCTAGCGGGTTCATGTGGCTTTACATAGTCTCTATTTGAAATGATTGTTGATGAGCAGATAATTTATACGCTTTTTGGCATTGTTTTTACATAGTTTTTAGTATGATTTAGTTAGTTTTTAATATAATTTTATTAGTTTTTAAATAAAAATCACATTTCTGGACTTTACTATGAGTTTGTGTGTTTTTCTATGATTTTAGGTAATTTCTGGCTGAAATTGAGAGACTTGAGCAAAAATATGATTCAGAGGCTAAAGAAGGACTGCAGATGCTGTTGGATTCTGACCTCCCTGCACTCGAAGTGGATTTTCTGGAGCTACAGAAACCTAATTGGCACGCTCTCAATTGCGTTGGAAAGTAGACATCCAGGACTTTCCAGCAATATATAACAGTCCATACTTTCCCGAGTTTTGACGACGTAAACTAGCATTCAAACGCCAACTTCCTGCCCTATTCTGGAGTTAAACACCAGAAACAGGTTGCAAATCAGTGTTAAACGCCAAAAACAGGCTACAACCTGGCGTTTAACTCCAAAAAGAGTCTCTACACATGAAAGCTCAATGCTCAGCCCAAGCACACACCAAGTGGGCCCAGAAGTGGATTTCTACATCATTTACTTATCTTATGTAACCCTAGCTACTAGTTTAGTATAAAAACTACTTTTAGTTATTTATTTTAGATCTTTTGATCTTTTGATCATCCTTGATCAGGAATCAGTCTTTTTCCCTATTTTCGAATTCATATGCCATTTGGGGAGGCTGGCCATTCGGCCATGCCTAGACCTTGTTCTTATGTATTTTCAACGGTAGAGTTTCTACACACCATAGATTAAGGTGTGGAGCTCTGCTGTTTCTCATGAATTAATGCAAAGTACTATTATTTTTCTATTCAACTCAAGCCTATTTCTTCTCTAAGATATTCATTCGCATACAAGAACATGATGAATGTGATGATTATGTGACGCTCATCACCATTCTCACTTATGAACGCGTGCCTGACAAACACTTCTGTTCTACATGAAAGCAAGCTTCAATGCATATCTCTTAGCCTCTTGATTTACGATCAGAGTCTTCATGGTATAGGCTAGAATTATTGGCAGCCATTCTTGAGATCCGGAAAGTCTAAACCTTGTCTGTGACGAGCTTCAAACTCGCGAGTGCTGGGCGTAGTGACAGACACAAAAGGAACACTGGATCCTATTCCAGCATGATCGAGAACCGACAAATGATTAGCCGTGCGGTGACAGCGCATTTGGACCATTTTCACTGAGAGGACGGGATGTAGCCATTGACAACGGTGATGCCCAACATACAGCTTGCCATAGAAAGGAGTATGAGTGATTGGATGAAAGCAGTAGGAAAGCAGAGGTTCAGAAGGAACAAAAGCATCTCCATACGCTTATCTGAAATTCTCACCAATGAATTGCATAAGTATCTCTATCCTATTTTATATTTTAATTATATTTTAACTATCGATTCACCATAACCATTTGAATCCGCCTGACTGAGATTTGCAAGATGACCATAGCTTGCTTCAAGCCGACAATCTCCGTGGGATCGACCCTTACTCACATAAGGTTTATTACTTGGACGACCCAGTGCACTTGCTGGTTAGTTGTGCGAAGTTGTGAAAAAGAACTAAGATTATGAACGTGCGTATTAAGTTTTGGCACTGTTACCAAGGAATGAACAATCACGATTTCATGCACCAAGTTTTTGGCGCCGTTGCCAGGGATTGTTCGAGTTTGGACAACTGACGGTTTATCTTGTTGCTCAGATTAGGTAATTTTGTTTTAATTTTAAGCTTTTTGTTTTTGTTTTTATTTTCAAAAAAAAACTTAAAAAAAACAAAAAAAAATTTGAAAATAAATTATTCTATGACTTCAGAATTTTTAAGAATGAATTCTAGATTTTCATGATGATCTGTTGAAGTCTGGCTGGCTGTGAAGCCATGTCTAATCCTTTGGACCGAGATTTCAACTTATCATCACAAGAGTCCGTGGACTCCCATCTGATCAGCTGTTGTATGCCTGATTTGTATGCTAAAGCTTGGCTGGCCATTGGCCATGTCTAGTGTTTCAGACCGGAGCTTTCACTGAAAGCTTGGCTGGCTAGTAAGCCATGTCTAATTCCTGGACTGGAGCTTTAGACTAACATTGCATGATTCCTGGAATTCTCATTAAAAATTTTGAAATCCTTATTTCTCTTTTTCCAATTGATTTTCAAAAAATACAAAAAAAATTTACAAAATCATAAAAAACCAAAAATATTTTGTGTTTCTTGTTTGAGTCTAGTGTCAATTTTTAAGTTTGGTGTCAATTGCATTCTTTTATTTTTCTTAAAAATTTTTCGAAAACTCATGCATTTGTTCTTCATGATCTTCAAGTTGTTCTTGATGAATTTCTTTGTTTGATCTCTAAATTTTTCTTGTTTGGTGTCTTTTCTTATTTTTCATATGCATTTTAGAATTATTAGTGTCTATAGAGTAAAATTTTTTAAGTTTGGTGTCTTGAATGTTTTTCTTTTCTTAAAAATTTTCAAAAATAAGTTCTTGGTGTTCATCTTGATCTTTAAAGTGTTCTTGGTGTTCATCTTGACATTCAAAGTGTTCTTGCATGCATTGTATGTTTTGATTTATAATTTTCATATTTTGAGTCTTTTTGTTGTTTTTCTCTCTCTTCATAAAAATTCAAAAATCAAAAAAATATCTTTCTCTTATTCTTCTCATAAATTTTGAATATTTGAGTTGACTTTTTAAAAAATTTTTCAAAATTTAGTTGTTTCTTATGAGTCAAAATTTTCAATTTAAAAATCCTATCTTTTCAAAACTTTTTCAAAAAATCAAATCTTTTTCAATTTTCTTCTTAATATTTTCAAAAATTTCAAAATGATTTTCAAAAATCTTTTTCTTATTTTTGTTTCATATTTTCGAATTCATTGCTAACTTTTAATATTTTGATTCAAAAATCTCAAGTTGTTACTTGCCTATTAAGAAAGGTTCATTCTTTAAATTTTAGAACCATATCTTTTAGTTTCTGTTAGTCAAGTAATCAATTTCAATTTTCAAAATCAAATCTTTTTAATTTCCAATTCAAATCTTTTTCAAAATGATTTTCAATCATATCTTTTTCAAAACCACCTAACTAATTTTCTCTCTCTAATTTTCGAAAACTCCTATACACTTTTTCAAAATTATTTTTTAATTAACTATTTGTTTTAAATTTTATTTTGATTTAATTTTATTTTTCTTTTTAAATTTTGAATTATAACTAATAGTCAAAATAAAAACAAAAATATTTTTATTTCATTTTATTTAATTTTCGAATTCTTCCCCCTCTCATCTCTTTCTATTTATTTATTTATCTACTAACACTTCTCTTCTACTCATAATTCGAACCCCCTCTTCTCCCCTGTGTTCGAATTTTGTTTCTCTTCTCTTCTTTTCCTCACATAAGGAATCTTTATACTGTGACATAGAGAATTCCTCTTCTTTTCTGTTCTCTTTTTTTTCATATGAGCAGGAACAGGGATAAGAACATTCTTGTTGAAGCTGATCCTGAACCTAAAAGGACTCTGAAGAGGAAGCTAAGGGAAGCTAAAGCACAACCCTCTGGAGAGGACCTGACAGAAATTTTCGAAAAAGAAGGAGACATGGCCGAACCTAATAACAATGGTGGAGATGCAAGGAAGATGCTTGGTGACTTTATTGCAGCTTCTTCTAACTTCTATGGAAGAAGCATCTCAATTCCTGCAACTGGAGCAAACAACTTTGAGCTTAAGCCTCAATTAATTTCTCTAATGCAGCAGAATTGCAAGTTTCATGGACTTCCAATGGAAGATCCTCATCAGTTTTTAGCTGAATTCTTGTAAATCTGTGACACTGTCAAGACCAATGGAATTGATCCCGAGGTCTACAGGCTTATGCTTTTCTCTTTTGCTGTAAGAGACAGAGCTAGAACATGGTTGGATTCACAACCTA
>NC_029788.2:45051784-45065297 GCF_000816755.2 Arachis ipaensis | reverse complement strand
AAAATATTGACTCAGCAAGTCAATATGGTTTCTCAGAGTCTGAATGGATTGCAACCTGCATCCAACAGTACTAAAGAGGCATCTTCTGAAGAAGAAGCTTATGATCCTGAGAACCCTGCAATAGCAAAGGTGAATTACATGGGAGAACCCTATGGAAACACCTATAATCCTTCATGGAGAAATCATCCTAATCTCTCATGGAAGGATCAACAGAAGCCTCAACAAGGCTTCAATAATAATGGTGGAAGAAATAGGTTTAGCAATAGCAAGCCTTTTCTATCATCTTCTCAGCAACAGACAGAGAATTCTGAACAGAGCCATTCTGGCCTGGCAACCATAGTCTCTGATCTATCCAAGACCACACTAAGTTTCATGAATGAAACAAGGTCCTCCATTGGAAATTGGGAGGCACAGGTGGGTCAGCTGAGTAAGAAGATTATTGAAACTCCTCCCAGTACTCTCCCAAGCAATACAGAAGAAAATCCGAAGAGAGAGTGCAAGGCCATAACCTTACTTGGTGTAGCCGAATGCCCAGAGGAGGAGGAGGACGTGAATTCCAGTGAGGAAGACCTCTTAGGACGTCCTCTGGACAGAAAGGAGTTCCCTTTTGAGGAACCAAAGGAATCTGAGGCTCATACAGAGACCCTAGAGATTCCATTGGACCTCCTTCTGCCATTCATGAGCTCTGATGAATACTCTTTCTCTGAAGAGGATGAAGATACCATTGCAGAGCAAGCTGCTAAATATCTAGAAGCAATCATGAAGCTGAATGCCAGTTTATTTGGTAATGAGACTTGGGAGGATGAACCCCCCTTGCTCACCAATGAACTGAGTGCACTAATGAGGCAGACATTGCCTCAGAAGAAACCAGATCCCGGAAAGTTCTTCATACATTGTACCATAGGCACCATGACCTTTGAGAAGGCTCTGTGTGACCTTGGGTCAGGGATAAATCTCATGCCACTCTCTGTAATGGAAAAACTAGGAATCTTTGAGGTACAAGCTGCAAGAATCTCACTAGAGATGGCAGACAAATCAATGAAACAGGCTTATGGACTAGTAGAGGACATGTTAGTAAAGGTTGAAGGCCTTTACATCCCTGCTGATTTCATAATCCTAGACACTGGGAAGGATGAGGATGAATCCATCATCCTTGGTAGACCCTTCCTAGCCACAGCAAAAGCCGTGATTGATGTTGACAGAGGAGAGTTTGTCCTTCAGTTGAATGAGGGCTACCTTGTATTTAAAACTCAAGGTTCTCCTTCTGTAACCATGGAGAGGAAGCATGAGAAGCTTCTCTCAATACAGAGTCAAACAAAACCCCCACATTCAAACTCTAAGTTTGGTGTTGAAGGGCCCCAACATTGCTCTGATCTTCTGTGAGGCTCCATGAGAGCTTACTGTCAAGCTATTGACATTAAAGAAGCGCTTGTTGGGAGGCAACCCCAATGTTATTTAATTATATCTATTTATTTTCCATTGCTATTTTATGTTTTCTTTAGGTTGATGATCATGTGAAGTCACAAAATCTACTGAAAAATCAAAAACAGAATGAAAAATAGTATTAAAAACAGCTCACCCGGAGGAAGAGCTTACTGGCGTTTAAACGCCAGTAAGAAGCATAAAACTGGCGTTTAATGCCAGAAAGAAGCATCAAGCTGGCGTTAAACGCCAGAAACAAGCACTAGACTGGCGTTTAACGCCAGAACAGAGCATGGAATTGGCATTTAACTCCAAGAATGGGAGAAAAGCTGGCATTAAACGCTAGAAACAAGCAGCAAGTTGGCGTTTAACGCCAGACATGCATTCTAAGGGCGTTTTGCATGCCTACTTGGAGCAGGGATGCTAAGTCCTTGACCCCTCAGGATCTGTGGATCCCACAGGATCCCCACCTACCACACCTCTTCTTCTCTCCTCTTCACACCTTCTCATAACACTCTTCCCTAAATGCCCTTCACCAATCACCTTATTACCTCTTCCCCATAAACCCCACTGATAAACCATTATTTTATGGTTTATATTGTGCTTAATTGCGCGGTTTTATCAAATCTTTACCCACTTATTCATATGATTATTATGCATTTATAATTCCTTCCTAAAAATACTTCATGGTTGAAAACTTGCTTTCTATAGACTTTTAATTTTGTATTTTAATTCTCCTTTATTCCATTCGATGCCGTGATCTGTGTGTTAAGCGTTTCAGGCTTTATAGGGCATAAATGACTTGGAGATTAGAAAGGAAGCTTGCAAAAATGGAAGGATCAAAAGAAATTAACGAGATGACCAGCGAGAAGTGACGCGGACGCATGGCTCACGCGACCGCGCGACATAGAGGAAATTGCAGTGACGCGGACGCATGGCTCACGCGACCGCGCGGATTGGAAACTGCAAAAGTGACGCGAAGGCGTAGACGACGCGCACGCGTGGCAAGGCAAAACGCTGGATGACGCGAACGCCTGGATGACGCGATCGCGTGACGTGCACGATCTGCAGAATTCACTGGGGGCAATTTTGGGCCCTGTTTTGACCCAGTTTTCGGCCCAGAAAAGCAGATTAGAGCCAGGGAACATGCAGAGACCAGAGAACAACATTCATTCCGCATAATTTTAGTTTTAGATCTGATTTTACCCCTCCTCTAGGTTTTCTCTCTACACAATCATAGTTCTTAGGATTTTGATTTTATTTGCTTCTTGGACTGGGATATTGAGAAGAGTTATTACCTCCGCCAAGACTTCATTACTCTAGTTTGTTTTCCTTATTTATCTCTTACTCTTCCATGTCCTTAATTTATTCAGAATTACTATTGGATTATTTTTAGAATTTATTAATACAAAAACTATTTTTATTTTTAATTTATCTTTTTGATTATTATCTATCATGTCTTTCTTTATTTCTCTTTATTATTTTGTGAAGTTTACATTCATAATGAGCGAGTAGTTCCATAACTTGATTGGGAGTTGATTGAAAGGAGGACCTTGAGTTGGAATGCTCAAGAGAAAAATTGTAATTGGGTTTATTGTTAGATTGTCCTCTAGTCACTGACACTAATCCTTTCCAAGGGAGAGGATTGGAACTTGTGAATAGAAATAGCTTTCCAACTTGCTTGACTTTCCTCTACCTAGTACGGGATAACTAACAGAACAACCTTCAATCATCAATTAATCTTGAGAGTACTTCCACAAGAATAGGGCTTCCAACTAATCTACTCCCGGTCAGGGTTTTTTATTTAAAATTACATAAATTCTCTAATTTAATTTCCTGTTTATAAACTCAAACCATTTTTAAAAACATCTGATTAATAAAATAGCACATCTTTCTGCAACTCGTTGGGAGACGACCTGGGACTCATACTCCCAGTATTTTAATTCTAATTTTGTGACAACCCTTCTAAATTGATAAACGAATTTTCAGTTGGTTAAGAACTGTACTTGCAACGTATCTCTTATAATAATTTCTTAACTCGCCAATTTCTGCCATGTCAATTTTTGGCGCCGTTGCCGGGGACTTGCAATAGAGTGCTAAGTTATCGATTGGAATTTATTTATTTGCATTTTATTTTATTTTGCTACTATGAGCTGCATGTTTCTTTCGTTAAATGACGCGTTCACTTCCTGATCCAAGCTTGCCAGTATTTGATCCTGAGATTGAAAGAACTATCTCACGAATAAGGCAAGCTCAGCGTCGGTTAGTCCTCTCCGAGGGCGAATCTAAAGCGTCACTTGAGGAAGAAACAAGCTCCCTTTCTGCTGATTCAGTTGATCTACGTGCAGGTGACATGGCAGCACCTAGGAGAGTTATTATCCAGGAGGCTGGAGCCCCTGATTTCACAATGCAACCGTTTCAAGCGCATCACCCAGCGGTGGCTACAGACTTTGAAATAAAGACTGCACTGCTCAATTTGATGCCTAAGTTTCATGGCTTACCCGCTCAAGAGCCTATCAAGCACCTTAGAGATTTCCAAGCAGCCTGTTCTACTGTCAAGCATGATGGTGCAGATGAAACTTCAATTTTGTTAAAAGCCTTCCCATTCTCTCTTGAGGGAAAGGTGAGAGAGTGGTACTACACTCAATCCGCAGCAACTGTTTCTGACTGGGATACACTTAGAAGAGAATTTTTGGAAAAAATTTTTCCAGCTAAAATTACTGATAAACTGAGGAAAGACATTTCCATGATTGTCTAGGACGAATCCGAGACTCTCTATGAATATTGGGAGCGCTTCAACAATCTTCTGGAAGCATGCCCCCACCATATGATTGACAAGATAGTGTTGCTCGGCTACGTCACACAGGGCATGAGGCCCAAGATAAGACCACAATGGAAAGTGCTAGCAATGGGTCTAAGAAAAAATACAAGACCACTGATGAGGCATGGCAATTGATCAGCGACTTAGCTGAATCTACTCGAAATCACAGGCAGAAACAAAGCCGGTCAAAAGCTGTTGCAGAGGTATCTTTTAACAAAGAGACTCCTGCTCTGACTCAGAGTATATGCTAGATGACCAACTTACTGAGGCAGATGCAGTTGAATCAACAACAAGCTCAGCAAGCTCAACTTTCTCCACCACAGCAAAGCCAACAGTTGGTTCCACAAAGAGTATGCGGGATCTGTGCTAATTATAGCCATTATACTGATGAATGTTCGCAGCTCCAGCAGGAAGACAACACTGTGGCAGCCACTCATAACTTCTATGACCACCCCAATCAAGGATACAATCAAGGTGGCAGTTACAACCACGGATGGCAGGATAATTCCAACCAAGGTTGGAGAGATAATTCTAATCAGAGTTGGAGGGACAACTATAACAGAGGAGGCAAAGATAATCAGAAAAATCAGAAGTGGAATAATAACAACAACAGGCAGCAGAACCAGAACCAGCCTTACAAAGCACCTCACCTGAGGCAATCCCAAGGACCACAGAATAACCAACAGCAGACCTCTCAGATCACTTATCCCTCTTCATCTTCTAATGATGAGTTACTACAATCTATTGATCGGAGACAGCAGGCCATGGAAAACAACCTTACTTCTACTCTAAATGGTCTGAACTCTATCTTGCAAGCTCTTTTCTCACAGATTGGATCACTGAATAACTCCAATAACCAGCCTTTGAGCTCCAGTAGAATCCCCTCTCAACCATTACCCAATCCAAAGGGTGGCATTAATGCCATCACCCTAAGGTCCGGAACCACATTGCAAGAGAGGAATCAGGAGGAGCCAAACCTACCAGAACACGCCTCAGCTGAAGAGGTAGTGGAAATAGAAGATGTTGAGGAGGAAGAGGACATATAGGACATGGCTGAAGAAGAAGAAGCTCAATCACAGGAAGAAGCACCAAAGGGCGCAGACACTGCAGAAAACGACATTCCTTTTCCATTTCCACAACTTGCAAGAAAGCCCAGGAAGCAGTTGGAACCTGATCCCAAAATGGTAGAAATATTCAAAAAGGTTAAGGTAACTGTTCCCCTTTTTGATGTTATTCAGTAGGTACCTAAATACGCAAAGTTTCTAAAAGATTTATGTATACATAAAGACAAAATTAATGAATTAGAAACTATTCCTTTAGGTAGTTCTATATCTGCTTTAATGGGAGGTATACCTAAAAAGTGTAGTGATCCAGGTCCATGTATGGTTAATTGTACTATTGATGGTGTGGTATTTTCTGACTGCATGTGTGATTTAGGAGCATGTGTGAGTATAATGCCTTTGTCTATATATGATATTTTGAGGCTCCCTCCCTTAAAAAGGTCGGCAGCTCGTTTTGTGTTAGCAGATAAAAGTATTATTACAATGGTTGGAGTTACTGAAGATGTATTAGTGGGCATTAAGGGGCTCACATTTCCCATTGATTTTTATATCCTGGAGATGCCCCAAAATGACTCAGAGAAGCCATCATCAATCCTACTTGGAAGACCATTCCAGAAGACCTCGAAGTTCAAATTGGATGCTTTTTCAGGAACATACTCTTTTGAAATAGACGGCCGAGTAGTAAGCTTCAATCTGAATGGAGTTATGAAGCACCCTCCGGAAGATCATTCTATCCTCCCGTGTGACATCATGGATGAAACCGTGGCTGAAGTTCACCAGGAGGAGTTCGAAGAGAAGTACATAGGACAAGTTCGAGTGTGGGGACACTTTCTGAAGACAATGAAAGTACTTTACCATTGTCACCAGCTCCAGACAATCCAGAGCCTGGCCATGAGCAGAAGTTAGAATTAAAACCCCTCCCTCCACACCTCAAATATGCTTACCTTGAGGACAAGCAGAAGTTTCCAGTTATCATCGCAAGGGAACTCACTTCTCAACAAGAAGAGCAGTTACTTAGTGTGTTGAGGAGGCACAAGAAGGCAATTGGGTGGAGTTTGGCAGACATAGTAGGCATCAACCCTCAAGTTTGTGAACACAGGATATTTTTAGAAGAGGGAGCAAGGCTTGTTCGTCAACCCCAGAGAAGACTGAACCCCACTATCTTAGAGGTTGTCAAGAAGGAAGTGACCAGACTACTGGAGGCAGATATCATCTACCCCATCTCAGACAGTGAATGGGTAAGCCCAATACAAGTGGTGCCTAAGAAATCTGGAGTCACTACAGTGAAGAATGAGCATGGAGAGCTCAAAGCAACCAGAGTACAGAACGCCTGGAGGGTCTGCATTGATTACAGGCGCCTAAACCAGGCCACTCGTAAGGATCACTATCCTCTCCCATTCATTGATCAAATGCTGGATCACCTGTCAGGTAAATCACATTATTGCTTTTTAGATGGTTACACAGGCTATTTCAAGATTCATATAGCTCCTGAAGATCAGGAGAAGACCACTTTTACATGTCTTTTTGGGACTTATGCTTATAAGAGAATGCCCTTTGGCTTGTGCAATGCACCAGCTACTTTCCAAAGGTGTATGATGAGTCTTTTCTCTAACCTTATTGAGGACTTTATGGAGGTTTTTATAGATGATTTTAGCGTTTATGGTGATTTCTTTAGCCTTTACTTGGATAGTTTATCTAGAGTATTAGATAGATGTGTCAGTACAAACCTTGTATTAAATTTTGAAAAATGTCACTTTATGGTAAGACAAGGTATTGTACTAGGACATGTTGTGTCCAATACTGGAATTTCTGTAGATCCAGCAAAGGTGGATGTTATTTCTAGTTTACCTTACCTCTCTTCTGTGAGTGAAGTCCGTTCGTTCGTTCCTTGGCCATGCAGGTTTTTACCGGAGATTCATTAAGGACTTTAGTAAGGTAGCACTTCCCTTATCTAGACTACTGCAGAAAGATATTGAGTTCAAGTTCAGTGAAGATTGCAAACATGCGTTTGATAAGCTGAAGACTGCCCTCAGGATCTGTGGACCCCATAGGATCCCCACCTACCACACCTCTTCTTCTCTCCTCTTCACACCTTCTCATAACACTCTTCCCCAAATACCCTTCACCAATCACCTTATTACCTCTTCCCCATAAACCCCACTGATAAACCATTATTTTATGGTTTATATTGTGCTTAATTGCGCGGTTTTATCAAATCTTTACCCACTTATTCATATGATTAGCATGCATTTATAATTCCTTCCTAAAAATACTTCATGGTTGAAAACTTGCTTCCTAGAGACTTTTAATTTTGTATTTTAATTCTCCTTTATTCCATTCGATGCCGTGATCTATGTGTTTAAGTGTTTCAGGCTTTATAGGGCATAAATGACTTGGAGATTAGAAAGGAAGCTTGCAAAAATGGAAGGAACACAAGAAATTAAGGAGATGACCAGCGAGAAGTGACGCGAACGCATGGCTCACGCGACCGCGCGACATAGAGGAGTAAAATCAGATCTAAAAGTAAAATTATGCGGAATGAATGTTGTTCTCTGGTCTCTGCATGTTCCCTGGCTCTAATCTGTTGTTCTGGGCCGAAAACTGGGTCAAAACAGGGCCCAAAATTGCTGCCAGCAAATTCTGCAGATTCTGCAGATCGCGCACATCACGCGATCGCGTCATCTAGGCGTTTGCGTCATCCAGCGTTTTGCCTTGCCACACGTGCGCGTCGTCTACGCCTTCGTGTCACTTGTGCAGTTTCCAATCCGCGCGGTCGCGTGAGCCATGCGTCCGCGTCACTGCAATTTAGCTTTTCTCTCTACACATTCATAGTTCTTAGGATTTTGATTTTATTTGCTTCTTGGACTGGGATATTGAGAAGAGTTATTACCTCCGCCAAGACTTCATTACTCTAGTTTGTTTTCCTTTTTTGTCTCTTACTCTTCCATGTCCTTAATTTATTCAGAATTACTATTGGATTATTTTTAGAATTTATTAATACAAAAACTATTTTTATTTTTAATTGATCTTTTTGATTATTATCTATCATGTCTTTCTTTATTTCTCTTTATTATTTTGTGAAGTTTACATTCATAAAGAGCGAGTAGTTCCATAACTTGATTGGGAGTTGATTGAAAGAAGGACCTTGAGTTGGAATGCTCAAGATAAAAATTGTAATTGGGTTTATTGTTGGATTGTCCTCTAGTCACTGAAAAGATTGGAACTTGTGAATAGAAATAGCTTTCCAACTTGCTTGACTTTCTTCTACCTAGTAAGGGATAACTAAGTAGAACAACCTTCAATCACCAATTAATCTTGAGAGTACTCCAACAAGAATAGGGCTTCCAACTAATCTACTCCCGGTCAGGGTTTTTTATTTAAAATTACATAAATTCTCTAATTTAATTTCCTGTTTATCAACTCAAACAATTTTTGAAAACATCTGATTAATAAAATAGAACATCTTTCTGCAACTCGTTGGGAGACAACCTGGGACTCATACTCCCAGTATTTTAATTCTAATTTTGTGACAACCCTTCTAAATTGATAAACGGATTTTCGGTTGGTTAAGAACTGTACTTGCAACGTATCTCTTATAATAATTTCTTAACTAGCCAATTTCCGCCACGTCACCCACTACCTCCAAATTCAAATTCTTTTCCCTCCCAAACCCAACCCTAATGGCCGAAGCCTAACCTTCCCCCCACCCCTATATAAACCCCTTAACACTACTCCATTTTCACACATCACAATCACTACTTCTCCCCCTTGGCCGAATACACTCTCTCACTCCATCTCCTCCATTTTCTTCTTCTTCTACTACTTTCTTTCTTCTTTTGCTCGAAGACGAGCAAATCTTTTAAGTTTGGTGTGGTAAAAGCATTGCTTTTTGTTTTTCCATAACCATCAATGGCACCTAAGGCCAGAGAAACCTCAAGAAAGAGGAAAGGGAAGGCAATTTCTTCCACCTCTGAGTCATGGGAGATGGAGAGATTCATCTCAAAGGTCTATCAAGACCACTTCTATGAAGTTGTGGCCAAGAAAAAGGTGATCCCTGAGGTCCCTTTTAAGCTCAAAAAGAGCGAGTATCCGGAGATCCGACAAGAGATTAGAAGAAGAGGATGGGAAGTTCTCTCTAATCCTATTCAACAAGTTAGAATCTTAATGGTTCAAGAGTTCTATGCAAATGCATGGATCACTAGGAACCATCATCAAAGTATGAACCCAAACCCAAAGAACTGGCTTACAATGGTTCGGGGGAAATACTTAGATTTCAGTCTGGAAAATGTAAGGTTGGCGTTCAACTTGCCAATGATGCAAGAAAATGCACGCCCCTACACTAGAAGGGTCAACTTTGATCAAAGGTTGGACCAAGTCCTCATGGACATATGTGTGGAAGGAGCTCAATGGAAAGTTGACTCAACAGGCAAGCCGGTTCAATTGAGAAGACCGGACCTTAAGCCTGTAGCTAGAGGATGGTTGGAGTTCATCCAATGCTCAATTATTCCTACTAGCAACCGGTCTAAAGTTACTGTAAACCGGGCCATCATGATCCATAGTATCATGATTGGGGAGGAAGTGAAAGTTCATGAGATTATACCTCAAGAACTCTACAAGGTGGCTGACAAGTCCTCTATTTTGGCAAGGTTAGCCTTTCCTCACCTCATTTGCCACCTCTGCAATTCGGCTGGGATTGACATAGAGGGAGACATCCTCATTGATGAGGACAAGCCCATCACTAAGAAAAGGATGGAGCAAACAAGAGATATTGGACCTCAACAAGAGCATGAGGAAATTTCTCACCATGAAATCCCTGAGATGTCTCAAGGGATGCACTTCCCTCCACAAAACTATTGGGAGCAAATCAACACCTCCCTAGGAGAATTAAGTTCCAACATGGGACAACTAAGGATGGAACACCAAGAGCACTCCATCATTCTCCATGAGATTAGAGAAGATCAAAGAGCTATGAGGGAGGAGCAACAAAGACAAGGAAGAGACATAGAGGAGCTCAAGAGCACCATTGGTTCTTTAAGAAGAAGAAGACGCCACCCTCACTAAGGTGGACCCGTTCCTTAATCTCCTTGTCTATTTATTTTCTCTATTTTTTGTCTACTATGCTTTATGTTTATTTATGTTTGTGTCTTATTACATGATCACTAGTGTCTAAGTGTCCATGTCTTAAAGCTATGAATGTCCTATGAATCCATCACCTTTCTTAAATGAAAAATGTTTTAATTACAAAAGAACAAGAAGTACATGAATTTCGAATTCATCCTTGAAACTAGTTTAATTATTTTAATGTGGTGACAATACTTTTTGTTTTCTGAATGAATGCTTGAATAGTGCATATGTCTTTTGAATTTGTTGTTTATGAATGTTAAAATTGTTGGCTCTTGAAAGAATGATGAAAAAGGAGAAATGTTATTTGATAATCTGAAAAATCATAAAAATGATTCTTGAAGCAAGAAAAAGCAGTGAATAGAGAAAAGCTTGCAAAAAATAAAAGGCGCAAAAAAATAATAATAAAGAAAAAGTCAATAGCCCTTAAAACCAAAAGGCAAGGGTAATAAAAAGGGATCCAAGGCTTTGAGCATCAGTGGATAGGAGGGCCCAAAGGAATAAAATCCTGGCCTAAGCGGCTAAACCAAGCTGTCCCTAACCATGTGCTTGTGGCATGAAGGTGTCAAGTGAAAAGCTTGAGACTGAGCGGTTAAAGTCGAGGTCCAAAGAAAAAACAGAGTGTACTTAAGAACCCTGGACACCTCTAATTGGGGACTCTAGCAAAGCTGAGTCACAATCTGAAAAGGTTCACCCAATTATGTGTCTGTGGCATTTATGTATCCGGTGGTAATACTGGAAAACAAAGTGCTTAGGGCCACGGCCAAGACTCATAAAGTAGCTGTGTTCAAGAATCAACATACTGAACTAGGAGAATCAACAACACTATCTAAATTTTGAGTTCCTATAGATGCCAATCATTCGGAACTTCAAAGGATAAAGTGAGATGCCAAAACTGTTCAGAGGCAAAAAGCTACTAGTCCCGCTCATCTGATTGGAGCTAAGTTTCATTGATATTTTGGGATTTATAGTATATTCTCTTCCATTTATCCTATTTGATTTTCAATTGCTTGGGGACAAGCAACAATTTAAGTTTGGTGTTGTGATGAGCGAATAATTTATACGCTTTTTGGCATTGTTTTTACATAGTTTTTAGTATGATTTAGTTAGTTTTAATATAATTTTATTAGTTTTTAAATAAAAATCACATTTCTAGACATTACTATGAGTTTGTGTGTTTTTCTGTGATTTCAGATAAATTCTGGCTGAAATTGAGGGACTTGAGCAAAAATCTGATTCAGAGGTTGAAGAAGGACTGCAGATGCTGTTGGATTCTGACCTCCCTGCACTCGAAGTGGATTTTCTGGAGCTACAGAAACCCAATTGGCATGCTCTCAATTGCATTGGAAAGTAGACATCCAGGGCTTTTCATCAATAGATAATAGTCTATACTTTTTCCGAGTTTGGATGATGCAAACTGGCATTCAAATGCCAACTTTCTGCCCTATTCTGGAGTTAAACGCCAGAAAGAGGTTGCAAATCAGAGTTAAACGCCAGAAACAGGCTACAACCTGGCGTTTAACTCCAAAAAGAGTCTCTACATTCTGGCGTTTAACTCCAAAAAGAGTCTCTACACATGAAAGCTCAATGCTCAGCCCAAGCACACACCAAGTGGGCCCGGAAGTAAATTTCTACATCATTTACTTATCTTATGTAACCCTAGCTACTAGTTTAGTATAAAAACTACTTTTAGTGATTTATTTTAGATCTTTTGATCTTTTGATCATCCTTGATCAGGGATCAGTCTTTTTCCCTATTTTCGAATTCATATGCCATTTGGGGAGGCTGGCCATTCGGCCATGCTTAGACATTGTTCTTATGTATTTTCAACGATAGAGTTTCTACACACCATAGATTAAGGTGTGGAGCTCTGCTGTTCCTCATGAATTAATGCAAAGTACTATTATTTTTCTATTCAACTCAAGCTTATTTTTTCTCTAAGATATTTATTCGCACACAAGAACATGATGAATGTGATGACTATGTGACACTCATCTCCATTCTCACTTATAAACGCGTGCCTGACAAACACTTCCATTCTACATGAAATCAAGCTTGAATGCATATCTCTTAGCCTCCTGATTTACGATCAGAGTCTTCGTGGTATAGGCTAGAATTATTGGCGGCCATTCTTGAGATCCAAAAAGTCTAAACCTTGTCTGTGGTATTCCGAGTAGGATCTAGGAAGGGATGGCTGTGACGAGCTTCAAACTCGTGAGTGCTGGGCGTAGTGACAGACGCAAAAGGAACACTGGATCCTATTCCAGCATGATCGAGAATCGACAGATGATTAACCGTGCGGTGACAGCGCATTTGGACCATTTTCACTGAGAGGACGGGATGTAGCCATTGACAACGGTGATGCCCAACATACAGCTTGCCATGGAAAAGAGTATGAGTGATTGGATGAAAGCAGTAGGAAAGCAGAGGTTCAGAAGGAACAAAAGCATCTCCATACGTTTATTTGAAACTCTCACCAATGAATTGCATAAGTATCTCTATCCTATTTTATATTTTAATTATATTTTAACTATCGATTCACTATAACCATTTAAATCCGCCTGATTAAGATTTGGAAGATGACCATAGCTTGCTTCAAGCCGACAATCTCCGTGGGATTGTCCCTTACTCACGTAAGGTTTATTACTTGGACGACCCAGTGTACTTGCTGGTTAGTTGTGTGAAGTTGTGAAAAAGAACTAAGATTATGAACGTGCGTATTAAGTTTTTGGCGCCGTTACCAAGGAATGAACAATTACGATTTCGTGCACCAATTGTCCTGCTGAGAGTCCCGTAAGGGATGATGTTCTCATCCGTTTCAAGAATTATTACATTTCAGATGCAGGTTCCGGTGCTTCTTAGTGAGCGAGAGGTTTATCTGGAAGGACAGCAAAGAAGATATTTATTCTGCTTTAATTTTAGACTCTTTCCTTCTTTTAGAAACACTTATATTATTCACTTGTTTTAAAGACTTACTGATAGAGACTTATGATGTATTTTGGAGAGATACGGTATGACTATCCAACTATTTTATTATTGTAACTCTAGCCGGCCTAATCTTCGCAGGTCGAGACTAGTAGATACTTAT
>NC_029788.2:45039598-45051429 GCF_000816755.2 Arachis ipaensis | reverse complement strand
ATATATAGACACACACACACACACTTATAAATGTCTCCTTACTCTTATTCTTCCTTCGAACTTTTGATTATCTACATTTTTCGACGCGCTTATGTTTACTATCGAGTATGAACGATTGGCGAATTGTCTTGTTTTGAATTTTTAAATCCTTTCATAGATTTCTAATATAATTTCCCTTTCTATATATACGTATTTATATCTTAACCTTGTGTCGTAGCACCAAACCATAATTCAATTATGACTTAAGCATAAGGCAATAAGCGGTAGGGTGTTACAATTCTTGGCAGGTGTAGTGTACTTGGGTTTGTGATGGTGGCCATCCTTGGGCTATTCCAAGTACTGCAAAGGAAAATTTTAAAAGTTGGACAGGAGTGATAATGAAGAAGGATCTTTATAAGAAGTGGTTGATGGGCTTCTTCACTATTGTTTGGAATATATGGTGGAAAAAGAATCAAATGATGACCTTTTAAAATAAAGCATTAGAAGTTGCGGATGTTGTTACATCTTCATTTAGAAGCTAAGGGAGTCATCTTCATTTAGAAGCTAAGGGAGTCAAGTTGTACTAATTTTTTTAGTTATTGATGATAATGCTGGAAATGACGAATAAATTGAAATTTATTACTAATTTTTTATAGGTCTTATTTGTTTCTTTGTTCTACCTTGTTGTATTGCTTTGTATTTTAAAAAAATATATATATTTGTCAAAATTATATCAATAATCTCTCGTAACTAAATGTAAACTTCATATGAAAGTATGTCAAATGCTCTATTATTTCAGATGTTTTATGTTACGGATCCGGCCCACGGATTCCGGACCCAAGGTTGAACCCGAACCCGGTTTCCCGGGTTCGACCCGCTTCCTTCTTCTAGAAGGCCCGAAACCGGCCCTCCAGAACTCTTAACCAACTTACGAATTCAAACGTCTTCCCTATCTTGATCAAACAAGATAAGATAAGATAACTCCCATCACCTATAAATAGAGGGTCCAAGTCCCTACAGGTATTCATTCATTCCTCACACCTTCTACCTCTTAGATCCATTCTGACTTGAGCGTCGGAGTGTCTTTGCAGGTACCACCCCCATTGCTCCAGTCAAACAGTCCGGCATCCGCCTCGACCCGCAAGTTCCCGATCCATCTCTCAACCCGTACCGGAGACATCTAGTACATTGGCGCCGTCTGTGGGGACACTAGGCCGGTCGAGTCGGAATGGTGGACGAATTTGAAGAACACTCCGTCAGCCATCGAGACGACTCCAGAACGCAAAACCCTACCCCGAAAAACCAAGAAGCTATACTCCATAGAAGGATTGCAAGCGCTGTCCATAACAAAGATGACACTACCATCATCACAAAAACCCGGCACCCCGAGAACCTGGAAGAAAAGTCAGCCCAAATAATCCAGAAACTCTGCCACCGAGTACAAGAACTCGAAGGCCGGATCGCCACCAAAGAAAAACACATCACGGGAAACGAAAGTCACGCGACCTCTAGATCCAGATCCCGCCACGGCAGATCGCCAGAACGGCGACATGCCAAAAGGCATGATAGAAGCACCTCATGCGGTCAAAGACGCGACAGATCACCGGAACGGTGGTGCACGAATTATGAATCACACTTTTCACAACTCGTACCACTGACCAGCAAGTGCACTGGGTCGTCCAAGTAATACCTCACGTGAGTAAGGGTCGAATTCCACGGAGATTGTTGGTTTGAAGCAATCTATAGTTATCTTGTAAATCTTAGTCAGGAAGTCAATTATGTTTATCAGTTGAATTGCAAATAAACAATAGAGCATGGATTAAAGGTTACTTGTTATGCAGTAATGGAGAATATGTTGGAGTTTTGGAGATGCTTTGTCTTCTGAATCTCTGCTTTCCTCTGTCTTCTTGTTCACGCATGCACGTCCTCCTATGGCAAGCTGTGTGTTGGTGGATCACCGTTATCAATGGCTATGTCACGGATCATCACCTTCATCACAGTTAAGCGTGAATGAACATCTTAGATAGGGACAAGCGTGTTTGAATGGAAAACAGAAATACTTGCATTAATTCATCGAGACACAGCAGAGCTCCTCACCCCCAACAATGGGGTTTAGAGACTCATGCCGTCAGAGAATACAAAGTTCAGCTCTAAAATGTCATGAGATTCAAAATAAGTCTCTAAAAGTTGTTTAAATACTAAACTAGTAGCCTAGGTTTACAAAAAATGAGTAAACTATGATGGATGATGCAGAGATCCACTTCTGGGGCCCACTTGGTGTGTGCTGGGCTGAGACTTAAGTAATTCACGTGCAGAGGCCATTTGTGGAGTTGAACGCCAGTTTTTATGCCAGTTTGGGCGTTCAACTCCAGCTTTTGATCCTTTTCTGGCGCTGGACGCCAGAATTGGGCAGAGAACTGGCATTGAACGCCAGTTTACGTCATCTATCCTTGTGCAAAGTATGGACTATTATATATTGCTGGAAAGCCCTGGATGTCTACTTTCTAACGCAATTGGAAGCATGCCATTTCGAGTTCTGTAGCTCCAGAAAATCCACTTTGAGTGTAGGGAGGTCAGAATCCAACAGCATCAGCAGTCCTTTTTCAGCCTGAATCAGATTTTTGCTCAGCTCCTTCAATTTCAGTCAGAAAAGTACCTAAAATTACAGAAAAGTACACAACTCATAGTAATGTCTAGAAATATGAATTTTTCCTAAAAACTAATGAAAATAGACTAAAAACTAACCAGAACATACTCAAAACTATATGAAATTAACCCCAAAAAGCGTATAAAATATCCACTCATCACAACACCAAACTTAAACTGTTGCTTGTCCTCAAGCAACTAGACAAATAAAATAGAAGACTAATAAGTTGAGAAGCAATAATATCTCAGAGTTTTTGAGTGAAGCTCGGATTCTATTAGATGAGCGGGACTAGTAGCTTTTTGCTTCTGAACAGTTTTGGCATCTCACTTTATCCATTGAAGCTCAGAGTGATTGGCATCTATAGGAACTTAGAATTCAGATAGTGTTATTGATTCTCCTATTTCAGTGTGATGATTCTTGAACTTTTTTTTCTGCAAGCTTTGTTCTTTGCTGCTTTTTCTTACTTCAAGAATCATTTTTATGATTTTTCAGAATATCAATAACATGTCTCATGTTCATCATTCTTTCAAGAGCCAACATATTTAACAGTCTTAAACAACAAATTCAAAAGACATATGCACTGTTCAAGCATTCATTCAGAAGACAGAAAGCATTGCCACCACATGTTACTAATTAGAATTTTTCTTACTAAAAACTCAAAATTTTATTGCCTCTTATTCAAAAGATCTACTATTTTATTCATGTTTGCTGATGATGAGAAAAATAGACTATAACTTAATTGGGGATAAAATCAAAATAGACACTAATTACTACTAAAGATCATGTAATGAAGACACAAACATAGATAAGCACTTAACATAGAGAAAACGAAAAACAGAGAAAGTAAGAACAAGGAACGAATCCACCTTAGTGATGATGGCATTTCCTTCTTGAGGAACCAATGATGTTCTTGAGCTCTTTTATTGCCTCTTCCTTGCCTTTGTGGCTTGATTCCTAGTGATTTTTGGTATTTCTATCCTCAGTTGCTTCCAATAATTATGTGGAGGGAAGTGCATCCCCTGAGGGATCTCAGGGATCTCTTGATTTGCAGCCACATGTTCTACCACTGAGCTATAGATCCTTCACATAATTGTTTTACCACACCAAACTTAGAATGTTGCTCTCCCTCGAGCAAAAGAAGAAGGAATAGATGAAGAAGAAGATGTGAAAAAAAAAACTAGGATTATGAGGAGGGAAGGTGAGGATCCTGTGGGGTCCACAGATCTTGAAATGATCATGTGAGGTCCACATATCTTGAGGTGTCAAGGCATTTACATCCCTGCACCAATTTAGGCATGCAAAATGCCCTTGCACACAACTCTGGGCGTTCAGCGCCAGGTTGGTGCCCATTTTGGGCATTCAACGCCCATTTACTAGCCATTTCTGGCGTTGAACGCCAGAACCATGCTTGTTCTGGGCGTTCAGCACCAGGATGTTGCCCATTTTGGGCGTTCAGCGCCAGAACCATGCTCTGTTCTGGCATTGAACGCCAGACAGGTGCTTCCTCCAGGGTGTGATTTTTCTTCTGCTGTTTTTGATTCCGTTTTCAATTTTTAATATTTATTTTGTGACTCCACATGGTCATGAACCTAATAAAACATGAAAAACCATGAAAATAAATAAAAATTGGGTTGCCTCCCAACAAGCGCTTCTTTAATGTCCATAGCTTGACAGAGGGCTCTCATGGAGCCTCACAGATGTTTAGAATGCGACTGGCATAATAAATGACATGCAGAAGCTTGTCATGCATCTGTCCCAATACTGCACCAATGGCATGATCACTGGCCTCACACATTAGCTCAAATGGTAACGTCCAGTCTGGTGCAGAAATGACTGGTGCTGTGACCAGCTTAGCTTTTAGCGTTTCAAACGCCTGCAGGCACTCTGTGTCAAACACAAATGGCGTGTCAGCAGCTAGCAGATTGCTTAGACGTTTTGCGATTTTTGAAAAATCCTTTATAAACCTCCTATATAATCCTGCATGCCCCAGAAAGCTTCTGATTGCCTTAACATTGGCAGGTGGTGGTAATTTTTCAATTACCTCTATTTTTGCTTGATCCACCTCTATTCTCTTGTTTGAGATTTTATGCCCAAGAACAATTCCTTCAGTCACCATGAAGTAACACTTTTCCCAGTTTAAAACTAGGTTGGTCTCTTGGCATCTTTTCAGAACAAGTTTCAGGTGATCAAGACAGAAGCTGAATGAGTCTCCATATACTGAGAAGTCATCCATAAAGACTTTTAGAAAATTTTCCACCATATCAGGCCTTTTTAGAGGGGTTGTTATCAGCATTTGTGTGTGTCTGATCCCTCACTGGCGATTGAGTGCCAGAGTTAGAAGCTGGAGTGAAACTGTACGCCAGCTCCTTGTCTACTCCTGGTGTCTGAACGCCAGAACTGTGCCCATTTTGGGCGTTCAGCGCCAGATCTTGCCCATTATGGGCGTTCAACGCCAGATCCTTGCCCATTTCTGGCGTTGAACGCCAGTCCTGAGCATGGTCTGGGCGTTCAGCGCCAGCCTTCCACCAATTTTCTGGCGTTTTAGCGCCAGAATTATTTTTCCCTGGGCTCTTACTGTCCTCAGGTGAATTTTGGGTGGTTTGCTCATTTCTTAGCTTTTTGCTGCCTTGAGGTGGGGTATTTAATATTTTCCCACTTCTTAGTTGAACTACTTGGCATTCTTCTGCTATTTGCCTTGACAGCTGCTGCTTTGTTTGCTTGAACTGTTCGTTCATATGTATATTAGCCATCCTTGTCTCTTGTAACCTTTCTTTGAATTCGGCTAACTGCTTTGTTAGAAAGTCCAATTGCTGATTGAATTCAGCAGCGGGTTGGTTATTCAACCACCTCTTAGCTTGATCTTTTACAGCAAATGGAAACAGTAATAGTCTGTAGACGTCCTGATCTATTTCTTTATCATGTACTTGTCAGCAATCTGTAGAAACTGTGCCAGAAACTCTGTAGGTTCTTCCTGTGGAAGACCGGAATACTGGCAACTTTGCTGCACCATGATAATGAGCTGAGGATTCAACTCAAAGCTACTGACTCCAATGGAGGGTATGCAGATGCTACTCCCATATGAAGCAGTAGAAGGGTTAGAATATGACCCCAGAGTCCTCCTGGACTGTTCATTTCCGCTTATGTCCATGATGGAGAAAGGGAGATGATGTAAAATAGAAAAAATATTTTTATTTATTTATTTATTAATTTATTTCGAAAATAAAATAAATCAAAATAAAATAAATAAAAATGAGTAAAAGATTTTCGAAAAAGTGAGGAGAGAGAAAGTGGTTAGGAGATTTTGAAAAAGATATGATGATTTTTGAAAAAAGTTTTAAATTTTAAAATAAAAATCTGAATTTTAGAAATAGATTTTGAAAATTTGCTTTTAAAATAGAGAGAAAAGATATTTTTGATTTTTTTTTTAAAAGGACAGAGAAAAACAATAAGATAGCACAAGATTTAAAATTTTTAGATCTAATGTTCCTTATTTTCGAAAATTTTGGAGGGAAAACACCAAGGAACACCAAACTTAAAAATTTTAAGATCAAGACACTAGAAAAACTCAAGAGCACTTTGAAGACTCACAAGAACACAAGAACATGAAGGAAGAACACCAAACTTAAAATTTTTTTGAAAACCAAAATAAAATTTTCGAAAACCAAAGGGAAATCAACAAGAAAACACCAAACTTAGAGTTTGGCCCACAATTTAATAGAGAAATTATTATTTATGAAAAAGAAGGTTTTGAAAAAAAAATATAAAAGATTCTAACCCAATTACCAAGAACACAGATTAACGCTCTAGCCAAATGAGTTATGAAAATTTTCGAAAATTTTAGAAAAATCAACAAGAAAACACCAAACTTAAAGTTTGGCACAAGATTTAATAGAAAAAAAATATTATTTTTGAAAAATATTTTAAAAAGAGTGTACCAAACTTCCACGGGCTTAGACTAACGCTCTAGCCAATTGGGCAGTAAATGTAACACTTGTTTTAAAGAAAGATATTTTTAACCAAGAACAATAATAAGAGACTCTAAACCAAAAAAGAAAAATTTTTCTAATCTAAGCAACAAAATAATCCGTCAGTTGTTCAAACACGAACAATCCCCGGCAACGGCGCCAAAAACTTGGTGCACGAATTGTGAATCACACTTTTCACAACTCGTACCACTAACCAGCAAGTGCACTGGGTCGTCCAAGTAATACCTTACGTGATCACTAACGCCCAGCCTTCAAGAGTTTGAAGCTCCTCACAGTCATTCAATCCTTGAATCCTACTCGGAATACCACAGACAAGGTTTAGACTTTCCGGATTCTCATGAATGCCGCCATCAGTTCTAGCTTATACTACGGAGATTCTGATTAAGGAATCTAAGAGATACTCATTCAATCGTATATAGAACGGAGGTGGTTGTCAGGCACACGTTCATGATTTGAGGAAGGTGATGAATGTCACGGATCATCACCTTCATCACAGTTAAGCGTGAATGAACATCTTAGATAGGAACAAGCGTGTCTTTAAAGCCCCCATCAAGATATAAAGCTACTCAAGGTCGACAATTCGGCCATCGCGGACGGTCTTTAAAGCCCCCATCACAGACACGTCCACACCCGGAGCCAACACCAACGCCTGAGCCTTCATCGTCTTCTCCCTCTTCAGAGCTGCAACTTCAGCCTTCAAAACCTCCAGCTCGCTAAGAAACACGGCAGCTTGAGAACCCGCATCGGAAGCCCGTTGCCGCTCCGCGCTCAGTTGGGAAAGAAGTGAAGTCTCTACCTCGAAAAGACGGAGGATCTCCGCCCCAGCCTCCTCGGAAGACTCCACTGCTTTCTCCCTCGCGACCTCGGCAGCTTCGAGCTGCTCCTTCAATTTAGCCACCTCAGCATGCGAATGACGAAGTTTTTTGTCCAACAAACCAACCTGAGCCATCACGGGTTCGACCTTTCGAACAACAACAGCAGATCGGAGGAGGGCACGATACACCGACTTAGCCTGGAACGAAACATCACAATCATCAAAAAACGGCTCCGTCCCAGGCATCAAGTGCTGATCAATAAACCCAGAAGCATCAAAACGCCGATCCATTACATTGGGCACAGCACCCTCCTCCTCAAAAGTCTCACTGCTAGGCTCCTCGGGCCTCTTCCTCTTCCGAGAAGCCTCGGCAGCCGAGACCACGACGACTTCAGGTGAGTTCACAGGACCAGGCAAAGCCCGAGCGTCAGCCCTCACCCCCGACGAAACCACCTCATAAGAAACAGCCTCAGAATCCACAGCGGGATTAGAAACAGGGGTAGCAGGAGATGACGATCCCTCCTCCCGACCCATCGCTGCCTTAAACCGCGCCAAAGAAGTCAAACCACCAGCCATCTCAACTGAAAGAAGCCAAAGAAAAATCAAGTTACAAAATCAGGAAGAACAAAAGCAAAAAACCAAAAAAGAGAGCTACACACCAATATACGTCTGACAAGCCTCGGGATCCCCCATGACGTCTGGAGGATTTAACGGGCGCTCGCCAAATAGATGCCACAGGACACTAGCAATGTCCTTATCCTCGAGAGACAGACCATCATAAGTGACCTTAGTCAAAACCGACAGGCCGGCACCGAAGTTTCAGTATGTCGGGAACCGGCGCTCGCCCTCCGACGTCAACCAAAACGGACGATGCCCCCTGGACAGGGTGCACTTTAAAATACTCCCTCTTGAAACCGTGAAAGGAATCCTCAAACAACCCAAAAATACGACGATGAGGCTGAGCACGGAATGACATATACCCCTTCTTATGCTTCCCTTCCTTAGTCGGAAGAGTGCATAAGAAAAGGAAGAGGAAAATAGGAACAGAAGCCGTAAGATCAAGATACCGGCACACCAATTCAAAAGACCGCATGGCAGCCCAACTATTCGGGTGAAGCTGAGATGGTGCCACGGAACACCGACTCAGCAAATCCTGAACAAACGAAGAAAAAGGAAGCCGCACATCGAGCCGAGTGAAAATCGACTCGTAAACCCACATCCAGTCCGGCACAGTGGGCGAATGGAGGTTCAAGTAACAAACGCGCTCGTCGGCATCCGGGAGGACGAGCTCATACTGCCTCTCCTCATCACCACCACCACAAATCGCCCCCTAATCACGGAGCCTCTGAAGATCATCCTCCGTCATCCGTGACGAAACGCCCCACACATCGCTAGTCACCCAAGTGTAACGAGCGGGGACGCCCCTGGAAGGGGCAATTGGGGCACCCACACCCTCATTTCTCCGCCGATGCATACCTAAAACAGGGAGGAGCACCACCATTAGCCTATTAACCCTTCGCAGAAGCAAGACAGAAACCTACCACCACTACCAACCCAACACGGTGGTGCACCGCCACTACTAACCCAACACGGCGGTGCTCAGCCCCTTCAAGACTCGAATACCACCTCCCAAAACACAAAACTCAGTACAAAAATTAAAAGAGAAAGAAAACAGACAGAACAATGCATGGCAAAAACAGAACAACAGATGCACCACAAAACAAAAAACAAGAAAAGCGAAGCATGCCAACCTGGTAATATAGAAAATAAGCCTGGGAAAGCTTGAGAAGCAGAAGTAGCAACAAGACCAGAGAGCAGTACCACAGAAAGAAGAGGAGATTTTTTCCAGAAGAGAGAACGAAAAGAAAATGAAATGAACGAGAAAACCAAAATAAAAAGCCAAAACGGTTTCAAAAGGGGGGGCAGAAAGACACAAGTAACCCTAAGCAAGGTAAGGCGCGTAGGGGCAAAAGAGAAAAACGTCCCCTCACATTAAATGCCCCCCTCGAAAAAAGAAACTAATAAAGTACGCCTCGAAGAACGCAACGGACGCAGTGGACTCGGAAGAGTCACGTCAAACCAAAACGGTCAGACGAACCTTCAGCAAAACCGAGGCCGAGACACCGATCTCCCTCCAAAGAACCAAACGAACGCCCGAGAAAAACTAAAGACCTAACCCGCAGTCAAAACCACACCTCCCAGCGACAGACCGACCTTGCTCGCTCTCCCGCTGCGGGGGCAACTGTTACGGATCCGGCCCACGGATCCCGGACCCAAGGTTGAACCCGAACCCGGTTTCCCGGGTTCGATCCACCTCCCTCTTCTAGAAGGCCCGAAACCGGCCCTCCAGAACTCTTAACCAAATTTCGAATTCAAACGTCTTCCCAATCTTGATCAAACAAGATAAGATAAGATAACTCCCATCACCTATAAATAGAGGGCCCAAGTCCCTACAGGTATTCATTCATTCCTCACACCTTCTACCTCTTAGATCCATTCTGACTTGAGCGTCGGAGTGTCTTTGCTGGTACCACCCCCCATTGCTCCAGTCAAACAGTCCGGCATCTGCCTCGACCCGCAAGTTCCCGATCTATCTCTCAACCCGTACCGGAGACATCCAGTACATTTTATTAGTTTTAACTATTAATTTTAATTATAAAATTTAGTTGAAACTAATGACTAAAATTACTAAAATACTAGAATAATTAAAATGTTTCTTATAATATTATTCATACATAAGAGAAGGTAATGAGAATGAAGAAATGACATGTCCCATGCAAAATTAATAACAGGTGAGAAAGGGTTTGGTAGCATTTGTTTGGAAAGGGTTTGGTGGATAGACAACATCTTCAGAGGTAGTGTGCTTGCTGAGGTGTGCCGAAATATACAATGCCTTTTCTTTTATTTTCAAACAAATTAAAATGTCCTTGTTTAAAATATTTCCATTATTATTATTATCAATTAACAAGTGACTTACCTTACCATGTTGGCCCTTTATTATTTCGTAGTCTACAATTCTCTAAAACCAGTTTTCTTTGCGTGAGCAAAATTGGATTTCTCAATCACATATTTTTCTATCTTAATTTATTTCATGTACTTTATTATTTAAGGACAAGTTGGGATATGTGTTATGGACCTATCAACTTTTCCTTTGATGATTTATACACACGACTTGTATCATTATTGCTACAAAGAAATATAGCTAGCCAATAATAATAATAATAATAATAATAATAATAATAATAATAAAGAAGAAAAATGAGAGAAAGTATAAACCGCCCCTAATATAAGGTGTGTTTAGCAGACAAATCTGCCTCTTCTTTAGTTGCCAAGTTCTCTATTT
Source organism: Arachis ipaensis (assembly GCF_000816755.2). NCBI lineage: Eukaryota > Viridiplantae > Streptophyta > Magnoliopsida > Fabales > Fabaceae > Arachis > Arachis ipaensis. The sequence goes on along the minus strand of NC_029788.2, from coordinate 45,040,660 downwards.
CAATATTCATGAGTCATATCCATGTGGGACGGCACCATTTGTATGTATACTTTTGGTTCGTATAGACAGCAAACACATCTGATCCAACCTTTCTTTTTATTTCTTTCATTTACAAAAGTTTAGGTATTTAAGAAAAATAAAAGAATAATACTCCAATAAAAAATTTTTAGTTGGACATTTAATCTTTAACAAATTTTAATCATCAAATTAATTTCTCAAATTTTATTGTATTAGACAAATCAATCTTCACATCATATTATTTGTCAAAAAGTGTTATGTCTTTATTAAGTAATAAATGAGACCGATTTGATTAATTTTTTACTAAAATTTGACGTAAATATTTATTTATTTAACAAAATAAAAAATTAAAAATTGGTTTTACGATTAAACTGTCAGATGAATTTTTTTAAAATTTATTTGAGATATTACTCAAATAAAAATAAGGGATATGATTTTAGACTTTTTCAATTCTTATTATGAAAGTGATTATATAATAAGTCACGTATCAAAATAGTTTAATTAGTTACATTATTATTATTGTTATGTGTAATTTATCAGTCACAACCGATTGAATAAATTTTTAATTACTGATAATATATGATAATTTAAAAAGTTATTTTCTAATTTAGTGTGGATATAATTTTGAGAATCTAATGATTTTTTTCGGTTTTCAGCTGTTTACGATGATGATGCTTGTCAAAATGACAGGGAACAGGGCCGGGTCCCAGTTCTTGAATATTATTTTTAATTGATTAATAATTTATTTAATCGAACTTACGACGAAGTAGTCACTGTACTTTGAATTTGTAGCTAAATGCCTAATTCTGAAGTCAAATTGATCAATGAGGATAAGGCATCCAGCAAAGTTCTATTTATTTATTTATTTATTTTTGAGCTTGTAATATCCTATCACAGTCCCCATTTGATCTTTTCTTCGAAATAAGCTATGACGTTTGTTCACGATGAAGCTCGTGATATATACAAATTTACACATTTTTTTTTATTTTCTATGTATAAATCTAATCAATATGCAACTTGTATTTTTTTTAAAAAGAAATCTCT
>NC_029788.2:45037611-45039574 GCF_000816755.2 Arachis ipaensis | reverse complement strand
TAATTTACTCTTTTTTTTTTTTAGTAAATTTTTTTTTATTCCTATCATTTTTCAATTTAGACAATTCGTATCCTAACAATTGAAAAATGACATACAATCCTTTATTTATCTTTTTTTTTCATGAAATGCATGAGTCTTTATCCTTCTTTTTCATTAAACATATGAACCTTTCTTTAAGAATTTTTTACGAAAGATGACAAAAAATATTTACATGTGACATAACTTGTATGACGTGATATTCATCAATCCTACGTGAATGATAATTAACCATTCGATTGAGACAGTTAGCTCCTACATAATTATCAAAACGATGTCTCAATCAAATGGTTATCATCCCTCTGCAGCATTATTTTGATGACTATATAAGCAATAAATAATTTCAATCAAATGGTTATCATCCATATAGGACAGGTGAATGCCACATCATACAAATTAGTGTCATACATAAACATTTTCTGCTATTTTTTATCAAAAATTCTCATGGAAAGGCTCATACGTCTAACAACAAAAAAGAAGGATAGAAAGTGGATTATCATTTTTCAATCATTAAGATGCAGACTAAATTAAAAACGAATAAGGATGGGAAAAATTTTTACTCTTTCCTTTTTATATCTAGAGTCACTTAAGTATAAGATAAATATATTTGCGATTATTTATATTTCCGCTAAAAATAAATGATCACTAAAAGTGATCTTTGTATTAGTGGTATAAGAGTTCGAATCTTATCTTGTGTATGCAATAATTCATTAGTCAACAACAAACTTTTAAATAAATTTCTAATATAAGATTTGAGATATCGTAAAAAAAATAAAAAAAATTAATTTTTACAAAAAGTTTTTATTTTTATTTGTTTATTTTTTCCTATCACTAGTGAAGAATGAGGTAAAATCCTAGTCATGCATGATGCATCCTTAAGATTATCATTAGGATCATTTAGGTGCTACTAAATTAGTGCCTTTTAGCAAATTCCCTTACTAAACAACCCACCACCAATAAAAAGAAAAGAAAAGTAAAAGAGCGTATTAATCTCTTAGATTAAAAAAAAAAAAATTAGGGAATCATTTTTTAACTAACATTCAGTAGATTTTTTTTCTTTTTTCTCTTTTAAATTGTTTATTTCTTTTTTTAAAAAAGAGTATTTGAATTTTTTTTAATTAATTGTTGGCTAAAAACATTTGTTCCTTAATTGAATTGAACAGAATATTTATATTGTCCATACATGTCTCTCACTCTCTCTATATTGGTCGGCTTGACCATATTTCCAGTGACTTTAGACAAATCAAATCCTCTCCCCACCACTAACCCTAATCTCATGTTATGTCACACTCAAAGTTTTCCTCACTATAGCATTATTCAGTTGGTAGATATCACAATCATATGTGTTAGTTGTACTAATGCTAATGCTAATACTAATGCTAGTGCTAATGCTTGATTCTACCAATATATACATACAGAAATTGGTTATTCAATTGATTAGCCCTTTATCTTTGAAATTTGAGGGCCTATAATGACGATTAATTGAAAACCCTATTAAATAGAGGTCTTCAATGGGGTTAAAATGTTGATGCTTGGATATAAAAAATACTTCATTAGTTACTATGCTTTTTGTTGGTAAAATTTAAAAAGTTTGGTGGCTTCTTTAAAGTACGAAGTGCCTACCTTCATCAGTCTTTTTTTTACTGCATCCTCGTTATTTCAACCAACGTTTTTAATATGGTGGTTAATTTTATTACCGAGGCAGACAACTCTGTTATCCTACGTCGTTGTCATCTTTATTCATGTATTTTCTTTTTGCCAGAAGTTATTGATTCTAGTGAAATAATATTCCAACTCACTTTATTCTTTTCTTGAGAATTAATATTGTACTTGCATATATTTTCAAGTTTTGGATCATACTAAATCTAATATTTTTTGTTCGAAAGAACTATTCTAAGCATATTCTTAATAATATCTTAAAAACACT
>NC_029788.2:44991791-45037559 GCF_000816755.2 Arachis ipaensis | reverse complement strand
ATATATTCTTTTATTTTATAAAGATTTAATTACTTTGTTGGTCCCTATAGTTTCGTAAAATTATAAATATTAATCTCATAGTGCTATTGGCTCTTTTAGTGGGAAGTTTTTCATCAACAGCCATCTGTTACTTTATTTGCTGAAGTCGTTCCAACTCCCGCCTCCACTCCAATCTGAGAGAATCTGTGTCTAACACAAAAGTGAGGATCTCCTGATACTTCTCCTCAGACAGCTGTAGCACCTGAGCCTGTTGGTGAAAGCTTCGGGTGAGCTCTAGCACCTGTTCTCTCAAATCGATGCCATCCTCGGGATCGACGAGCTGGCTGGTGGCAGAGGTGGATGAAGGTCTCAATGTGGAGGTGTGGAGGTTATTGGAGAAGAACGATTTCAACCTGTAGACGCGATTCTTGTACGGCTCAGATGCGGTCTTGCGCCAAACCGTATTAGGATTGACTTCTGATGCAGTAGAGTTGTTGTCGTCTTCTCTAGTATGTTGAGATTGCTGGGTTACAAACTCCAATCTTTGTGTCCTGTGTAACATATGTTATGATTAGGACTGTAGTTAATTGAAAATTTTATATCACATGATGTTTACTTAAATAATAATCCGCAGACTGATGATCAAAAAATCTCTCACTGTTCTCGTTCAAGGTGTGAGTATAATTGAAGGTCTCCGCCATTGTCGCATCACGATCTAACGACTTAGACTACATATATTGAAACAATATGTTAAATCAAGTAATAGTAACATTATATTTCAAAGACAAAAAGAACTTAACAACAAAATGAAATAACTTACATCCCAGCTTGGCCTTTGTCTTCATGAAAGTCGCTGACCCACCAGTATATTTCGACGATTTGGCTGATACCCTGTTAGCTATGTTTGTGAGACGGTGATGCCTTAAACCCTCATCAGTCTTCCAATGGATGTATATTACCTTCTCGATGTCGCGACGGAGCCAAATAGTGAGGTTGTCGTGCCTCTCACGTATGTCCTCCATCATCTGTTGAAGTCGCCTAGCTAGCCATCCGATAGTCGAAGATCTTCCTTATCATGACATCGTGAGTCTTGTCTCATATAAATTTCTCCTGCACAAAGAATATTTAGCATTGGTTGGTGTACGAATTGTAAATCACACTTTTCACAACTCGTACCACTAACCAGCAAGTGCACTGGGTCGTCCAAGTAATACCTTACGTGAGTAAGGGTCGAATCCCACGGAGATTGTTGGCTTGAAGCAATCTATGGTTATTTTGTAATTCTTAGTCAGGATATCAATTATAATTATCAGTTTGGATTGCGAAAAATAAAAGAGCATGAATTAAATACTTGTTATGCAGTAATGGAGAATATGTTGGAGTTTTGGAGATGCTTTGTCTTCTGAATCTTTGCTTTCTCCCTGTCTTCTTCTTCACGCACGCAAGGTTCTTCCTATGGCAAGCTGTGTGTTGGTGGATCACCGTTGTCAATGGCTACCATCCGTCCTCTCAGTGAAAATGGTCCAGGTGCGCTGTCACCGCACGGCTAATCATCTGTCGGTTCTCACTTATGCTGGAATAGGATCCATTGATCCTTTTGCGTCTGTCACTACGCCCAACCCTTATGAGTTTGAAGCTCGTCACAGTCATTTAATCCCTGAATCCTACTCGGAATACCACAGACAAGGTTTAGACTTTCCGGATTCTCAAGAATGCTGCCAATGGATTCTAGCTTATACCACGAAGATTCTGATTAAGGAATCCAAGAGATACTCATTCAATCGAAGGTAGAACGGAGGTGGTTGTCAGGCACGCGTTCATAGGTTGAGAATGGTGATGAGTGTCACGGATCATCACATCCATCATATTGAAGTGCGAATGAACATCTTAGATAGAAACAAGCGTGTATGAATAGAAAACAGAAATAATTGCATTAATTCATCGAGACAAAGCAGAGCTCCTCACCCCCAACAATGGAGTTTAGAGACTCATGCCATCAAAGAGTACAAAGTTCAGACCTAAAATGTCATGAGGTACAAAATAAATCTCTAAAAGTTGTTTAAATACTAAACTAGTAACCTAGGTTTACAGAAAATGAGTAAACTAAGATAGATAGTGCAGAAATCCACTTCTGGGGCCCACTGGGTGTGTGCTGGGGCTGAGAATTGAGCTTTACACGTGCCTAGGCTGTTTCCAGAGTTAAACGCTAGGTTGTAACCTGTTTCTGGCGTTCAACTCCAACTTGTAACTTGTTTCTGGCGTTTAACGCCAGAATGCAACATGGAACTGGCATTGAACGCAAGTTTACGTCGTTTATCCTTGAGCAAAGTATGGACTATTATATATTTCTGGAAAGCCCTGGATGTCTACTTTCCAACGTAATCAGGAGCGCGCCATTTGGACTTCTGTAACTCCAGAAAATCCACTTTTAGTGAAGGGAGGTCAGAATCCAACAGCATCTGCAGTCCTTTTTCAGCCTGAATTAGATTTTTGCTCAGCTCCCTCAATTTCAGCCAGAAATTACCTGAAATCACAGAAAAACACACAAACTCATAGTAAAGTCCAGAAATGTGATTTTTATTTAAAAACTAATAAAAATATAATAAAAAGTGACTAAAACATATTAAAAACTACCTGGAAACAATGCCAAAAAGCATATAAATTATCCGCTCATCACAACACCAAACTTAAATTGTTGCTTGTCCCCAAGCAACTAAAAACAAAGTAGGATAAAAAGAAGAGAATATACAATGAATTCCAAAAACATCTATGAAGATCAGTCTTAACTAGATGAGCGGGGCTATTAGCTTTTTGCTTCTGAACAGTTTTGGCATCTCACTTTATCCTTTGAAGTTCAGAATGATTGGCATCTATAGGAACTCAGAATTCAGATAGTGTTATTGATTCTCCTACTTCAGTATGTTGATTCTTTAACACAACTACTTTATGAGTCTTGGCCATGGCCCTAAGCACTATATTTTCCAGTATTACCACCGGATACATACATGCCACAGACACAAAACTGGGTGAACCTTTTCAGATTGTGACTCAGCTTTGCTAAAGTCCCCAATTAGAGGTGTCCAGGGTTCTTAAGCACACTCTATTTTTGCTTTTGACCTCGACTTTAACTGCTCAGTCTCAAGTTTTCACTTGACACCTTCACACCACAAGCACATGGTTAGGGACAGTTTGGTTTAGCCGCTTAGGCTAGGATTTTATTCCTTTAGGCCCTCCTATCCACTGATGCTCAAAGTCTTGGATCCTTTTTATTACCCTTTCCTTTTGGTTTTAAGGGCTATTGGCTTTTTGCTCTTGCCTTTTGGTTTAAAGAGCTTTTGGCTTTTTCTACTTGCTTTTTCTTTTTCTTGCTCTCTCTTTTTTTTTGTATTTTTTTTTCTGCAAGCTTTGTTCTTCACTGCTTTTTCTTGCTTCAAGAATCATTTTTATAATTTTTCAGATTATCAAATAACATTTCTCCTTTTTCATCAATCTTTCAAGAGCCAACAATTTTAACATTCATAAACAACAAATTCAAAAGACATATGCACTGTTCAAGCATTCATTCAGAAAACAAAAAGTATTGCCACCACATCAAAATAATTAAACTATTTTAAAATTTGAAATTCATGTATTTCTTTTTCTTTTTCAGAAAATATTTTTCATTTAAGAAAGGTGATGGATTCATAGGACATTCATATCTTTAAGACATAGACACTTAGATACTAGTGATCATGTAATAAGACCCAAACATAAATAAACATAAAGCATAGTAAACGAAAAATAGAGAAATAAGAACAAGGAGATTAAGGAACGGGTCCACCTTAGTGAGGGTGGCGTCTTCCTCTTCTTGAAGAACCAATGGTGCTCTTGAGCTCCTCTATGTCTCTTCCTTGTCTTTGTTGCTCTTCCCTCATAGCTCTTTGATCTGTAGTCAAATGCTCTACCACTGAACTATGGACCCTTGAGATGAACCTCTCCATCTCTCATGACTTGGGGGTGGAAGCAACTGCCTTCCTTTTCCTCTTTCTAGAGGTTTCTCCGGCCTTAGGTGCCATAAATGGTTATGGAAAAACAAAAAGCAACACTTTTTTTCACACCAAACTTAAAAGGTTTGCTCGTCCTCGAGCAAAAGAAGATAGAAGGGAGTAGAAGGAGAAGTGGAGGAGAATGAGGTATGTGAATGGGTGGGTATGGGAGGGGAATGGTTTGAATTAGAATGGTGAGGTAGGTGGGGATCCTGTGGGGTCCACAGATCCTGTAGAGGATCCTATGGGGTCCACAGTTCAAGTGGGGTCAAGGACTTAACATCCCTGCTCCAATTAGGCGTGTAAAACGCCCTTGCTGTGCAATCCTGGCGTTTAACGCCAGACTGTTGCTTGTTTCTGGCGTTAAACGCCCAAATGTAGCCTGTTTCTGGCGTTTAACGCCAAGCAGATGCTTGTTTCTGGCGTTAAACGCCATACAGATGCTTGTTTCTGACGTTTAAATGCCAGACTGCTCTCCTCCAGGGTGTGCTGTTTTCAATGCTGTTTTTCATTCTGTTTTTGATTTTTCAGTAGTTTTTGTGACTTCACATGATCATCAACCTAATAAATCACGAAATAACAAAAAGAAAATAAAATAGATATGATTAAATAACATTGGGTTGCCTCCTAATAAGCGCTTCTTTAATGTCAATAGCTTGACAGTGAGCTCTCATGGAGCCTCACAGATAATCAGAGCAAGGTTGGAACCTCCCAACACCAAACTTAGAGTTTGAATGTGGGGGTTTTGTTTGACTCTGTATTGAGAGAAGCTTTGCATGCTTCCTCTCCATGGTTACAGAAAGAGAACCTTGTGTCTTATAGTTTGCAATGTCTGCAAACCACAGAGCTTCCTGAATAGCAAACAATTGCTCATCTGAAAAGGTTTCAGAGATCTCAGTAGGAGGGAGGGATGCTCCTGCTACTGGTTCTATCTGGGACAGGTGATCAGCTACTTGATTCTCTGTCCCTTTTCTGTCTCTTATTTCTATATCAAACTCTTGCAGAAGCAACACCCATCTTATGAGCCTGGGCTTTGAATCCTGCTTTGTGAGTAGATATTTAAGAGCAGCATGGTCATTGTACACAATCACTTTTGATCCTACTAAGTATGATCTAAACTTGTCAATGGCATAAACCACTGCAAGTAGCTCTTTTTCTGTGGTTGTGTAATTTTTCTGGGCATCATTTAAAACACGGCTAGCATAATAAATGACATGCAGAAGCTTGTTATGCCTCTGTCCCAATACTGCACCAATGGCATGGTCACTGGCATCACACATTAGTTCCAAAGGTAATGTCCAATCTGGTGCAGAAATAACTGGTGTTGTGACCAGCTTAGCTTTCAGGGTTTCAAACGCCTGAAGACACTCTATGTCAAACACAAATGGCATGTCAGCAGCTAGCAGATTGCTCAGAGGTTTTGCGATTTTTGAAAAATCCTTTATAAACCTCCTATAGAATCCTGCATGCCCTAGAAAGCTTCTTATTGCCTTAACATTGGTGGGTGGTGGTAATTTTTCAATTACCTCTACCTTAGCTTGATCCACCTCTATTCCCTTGTTCGAAATTTTATGTCCAAGGACAATTCCTTCAGTCACCATAAAGTGACATTTTTCCCAATTTAGAACTAGGTTAGTCTCTTGGCATCTTTTCAGAACAAGTGCTAGATGGTTAAGACAGGAGCTAAATGAGTCTCCAAATACTGAGAAGTCATCCATGAAGACTTCCAGAAATTTTTCTACCATATCAGAGAAGATAGAGAGCATGCACCTCTGAAAGGTTGCAGGTGCATTGCACAGATCAAAAGGCATTCTTCTGTATACAAATACTTCAGATGGACATGTGAATGCTGTTTTCTCTTGGTCCTGAGGATCTACTGCAATTTGGTTGTAACTTGAATAGCCATCCAAAAAGCAGTAGTATTCATGACCTGCTAGTCTTTCTAGCATCTGGTCTATGAATGGTAAAGGGAAGTGATCCTTCCTGGTGGCTGTATTGAGCCTTCTGTAGTCAATACACATACGCCACCCTGTAACTGTTCTTGTAGGAACTAGTTCATTTTTTTTATTATGAACCACTGTCATACCTCCCTTCTTAGGGACAACATGGACAGGACTCACCCAGGGGCTATCAGAAATAGGATAAATAATCCCAGCCTCTAGTAACTTAGTGACCTCTTTCTGCACCACCTCCTTCATAGCGGGATTTAGCTACCTCTGTGGTTGAACCACTGGCTTAGCATCATCCTCCAATAGGATCTTGTGCATGCATCTGGCTGGGCTAATGCCCTTAAGATCACTTATGGACCACCCAAGAGCTGTCTTGTGTGTCCTTAACACCTGAATTAGTGCTTTCTCTTCCTGTGGCTCTAAAGCAAAGGTTATGATTACAGGAAAAATGTCACCTTCTCCCAGAAATGCATATTTCAGGGATGGTGGTAGTGGTTTGAGGTCAGGTTTAGGAGGTTTCTCCTCTTCCTGAGGAGTTTTCAGAGGTTCTTTTATTTCCTCTGGTTCCTCCAGATCAGGCTGAACATCTTTAAAAATGTCCTCTAGCTCTGATTCAAGACTCTCAGTCATATTAACCTCTTCCACCAGGGAGTCAATAATATCAACGCTCAGGCAGTCGTCTGATGTGTCTGGATGTTGCATAGCTTTGACAACATTCAACTTAAAGTCATCCTCATTGACTCTCAGAGTTATCTCCCCTTTTTGGACGTCAATGAGGTTCGTCTAGTTGCTAGGAATGGTCTTCCTAGAATGAGAGTTGCACTCTTGTGCTCCTCCATTTCCAGCACTACAAAGTCAGTAGGGAAGGCAAATGGCCCAACCTTGACAATCATGTCCTCAATTATGCCTGATGGGTATTTAATGGAGCCATCAGCAAGTTGAAAACAGATCCGGGTTGGTTTGACCTCTTCAGTCAAGCCAAGCTTTCTGATAGTGGATGCAGGGATTAGGTTGATGCTTGCTCCAAGATCACATAAAGCTGTCTTGGTGCAATTACCCTCTAATATGCATGGTATCATAAAGCTCCCAGGATCTTTAAGCTTTTCTGGAAAGCTTTTCAGAATGACTGCACTGCATTCTTCAGTGAGGAGAACTCTTTCAGTTTCTCTCCAATCCTTCTTATGACTCAAGATATCTTTCATGAACTTGGCATAAGAGGGTATTTGCTCAAGTGCCTCTGCAAACGGAATCTTTATTTCAAGAGTCCTGAGATAGTCTGCAAAGTGAGCAAATTACTTATCCTGCTTCTCCTGGCAGAGTTTTTGAGGATAAGGTATCTTGGCTTTGTATTCCTCAACCTTAGTTGCTGTAGATTTATTTCCTACAGAGATGGTTGGAGAAGCCTTTTTAGAGGGGTTGCTATTAGCACTTGTGTGTGTCTGATCCCTCACTGGCGTTTGGATGCCAGGGTTAGAAGCTTGATTGGCGTTGGACGCCAGCTTCTTACCTGTTTCTGGCGTTTGAACGCCAGAGCTGAGCTTTCATTGGGCGTTTAACGCCAGCTCCTTGCCTTTTCTGGTGTTTGAACGCCAGAATTGTTCCTCTCTGGGCTCTTACTGTCCTCAGAGGGATTTTGGATGATATTTTGCTCATCCTCTGTCAGTTGTTCTTTCCTTGGCTTTCTGCTGCTCTGAAGTGAGGTATTTAATGTTTTTCCACTTCTTAATTGAACTGCCTGGCATTCTTCAGTTATCTGCTTTGATAACTGCTGTTTTGTCTGATTCAATTGTGCCTCCATATTTTTATTAGCATTTTTAGTGTCTTGTAGCATCTCTTTGAATTCTGCTAGCTATTTTGTTAGAAAGCACAATTGTTGATTGAGTTCATCAACTTGTTCTGGAGGACCAAGTTCAGTAGACACTGCTTTGGCTTCTTCTTTTATGGAGGAGCCATTACTTATGTACATATGCTGGTTTCTGGCAACTATATCAATAAGCTCTTGAGCATCTTCAATAGTTTTTCTCATGTGTATAGATCCACCAGCTGAGTGGTCTAGGGACATTTGAGCACCTTCTGTAAGCCCATAGTAGAAGATGTCTAATTGCACCCACTCTGAAAACATTTCAGAGGGGCATTCCCTTAGCATCCCTCTATACCTCTCCCAGACATTATAAAAGGATTCATCATCCTCTTGTTTAAAGCCTTGGATGTCCAGCCTTAGCTGTGTCATCCTTTTTGGAGGGAAATATTAATTCAGGAATTTGTCTGATAACTGTTTCCATGTTCTTATGCTTGCTGTGGGTTGGTTATTTAACCACCTTTTAGCTTGATCTTTTACAGCAAACAGAAACAGTAACAGCCTGTATACATCCTGATCTACCTCCTTGTCACGCACTGTGTCAGCAATTTACAAGAACTGCACCAGAAACTCAATAGGTTCTTCCTGTGGAAGACCGGAATACTGGCAATTTTGCTGCACCATGACAATGAGATGAGGATTTAGCTCAAAAATGCTTGCTTTGATGGGAGGTATACAGATGCTACTCCCATATGCAGCAGTAATGGGGTTAGTATATGACCCCAGAGTCCTTCTGGACTGTTCATTTCCACTTAGGTCCATAATGGAGAAAGGGAGATGATGCGGATTGCAAATAATTTTTTTTTGGAAACCGAAAATAAAATAAAATAAAATAAAATAAAATAAGTGAAAATTCGAATATAAGTTCAGAAATTAAAAGGAAATTGAAAACTAAAATAATTAATTAATTCAAAAGATTTGAAAAATAAGGGGTAAGGATTTTCGAAAAATGAAGAGAGAGAAAGTGGTTAGGAAGTTTTGAAAATTTAAATTTTAAATTTGAAAATTAAATTTTTGAATTTTAAATTTTTGAAATTTGAAATTTGAATTTTGAAATTTGAAAATTTGAATTTTGAATTTTGAAAAAGTCAACAATACAAGATAAGGATTTGAAAGAGATTTAAATTTTGAAAAGATTTGATTTTTAAGTTTGAAAATTAAATTTTGAAATTTTAAATTTTAAAATTTGAAATTTGAAATATGAATTTTTAATTTTGAAAGTTGAAAATTGAAATTTGAATTTGAAATAAGATAAGATAAGAATTTGAAGAAAGATATGATTTTTTTGAAAAAGATTTGAATTTTGAAATTTTAAAACTAAGATAAGATAAAATAAAAAATTTTAAAATAAAATCTGAATTTTTAAAAGGAAAATTCGAAAAATCAATTAAAATAAAAGAAAAAGATATTTTTGAATTCAATGAGGAAAGAGAAAAACAATAAAGGACACAAAACTTAAAATTTTTAGAAAATCAAAATAAAATTTTTGAAAACTAAAGAAAAGTTAACAGGAGAACACCAAACTTAAAGTTTGGCACAAGATTTATTCAAAGAAAAATTATTTTTGAAAAAGTTTTAAAAAGAAGATAGCCAATTACCGAGAACATAAGCATTAGAAGAGAAAAACTCAATTATTAGTTTAAAAAATGTTTCAAAAAATTTAAAAAGAGAAAATAAGGATTTAAAAAAAATAATTTCAACCAAAAACAATAATAGAAGACTCTAAACCAAAAAGAAAAATTTTTCCTAATCTAAGCAACAAAATAAACCGTCAGTTGTCCAAACTCGAACAATCCCCGGCAACGGCACCAAAAACTTGGTGTACGAATTGTAAATCACACTTTTCACAACTTGTACCACTAACCAGCAAGTACACTGGGTTGTCCAAGTAATACCTTACGTGAGTAAGGGTCGAATCCCACGGAGATTGTTGGCTTGAAGCAATCTATGGTTATTTTGTAATTCTTAGTCAGGATATCAATTATAATTATCAGTTTGGATTGCGAAAAATAAAAGAGCATGAATTAAATACTTGTTATGCAGTAATGGAGAATATGTTGGAGTTTTGGAGATGCTTTGTCTTCTGAATCTCTGCTTTCTCCCTGTCTTCTTCTTCACGCACGCACCTTGTGAGTTTGAAGCTCGTCACAGTCATCCAATCCCTGAATCCTACTCGGAATACCACAGATAAGGTTTAGACTTTCCGGATTCTTAAGAATGCTGCTAATGGATTCTAGCTTATACCACGAAGATTCTGATTATGGAATCCAAGAGATACTCATTCAATCGAAGGTAGAACGGAGGTGGTTGTCAGGCACGCGTTCATAGGTTGAGAATGGTGATGGGGCCCACTGGGCGTGTGCTGGGTTGAGAATTGAGCTTTACACGTGCCTAGGCTATTTCCAGAGTTAAACGCCAGGTTGTAACCTGTTTCTGGCGTTTAACTCCAACTTGTAACTTGTTTCTGGCGTTTAACGCCAGAATGCAACATGGAACTGGCGTTGAATGCAAGTTTACGTCGTCTATCCTTGGGTAAAGTATGGACTATTATATATTGCTGGAAAGCCCTGGATGTCTACTTTCCAACACAATTGAGAGCGCGCCATTTGGACTTCTGTAGCTCCAGAAAATCCACTTTGAGTGAAGGGAGGTCAGAATCCAACAGCATCTGCAGTCCTTTTTCAGCCTGAATTAGATTTTTGCTCAGCTCCCTCAATTTCAGCCAGAAATTACCTGAAATCACAGAAAACACACAAACTCATAGTAAAGTTCAGAAATGTGATTTTTATTTAAAAACTAATAAAAATATAATAAAAAGTGACTAAAACATATTAAAAACTACCTAGAAACAATGCCAAAAAGCGTATAAATTATCCGCTCATCATTGGTAAATCAAAATTAAGTACATAATTAAACAAAATAGAAGATATAAACTAAGTTTGAATATGTTGTATTTTTACTACCCACTTCTAAAACCATCACTCTCTGGTCAAAGCAGGGATCTTCTTGTAGCTTGGCCATGGAAGGTCTATGTTAGCTTGATGACATTAGTACACTCATGTGTGCATGCATTGTTATTTGGTGCAAACCTATCAATGAAAAACTTAAGATTAGTAATTTACTAAAAATTATTTGAAGTAATCTATAAACTTCAATTATATTTAGATTTTTTAATAAATTTTGGCAAAGTTTTATCTATAACTAGAAGGCGTCAAAAATTCTATCCATCAACAATTCACTTAAACAATTCACAAACAAACCAATATGAAATTATATGACTTAAGCAGCAATATCCATAAATAGTTAAGAATTCTCAAACACTTTCAACAGTTCAAACCTACTAACCTAAATCGAACATATCTTAACAACCTAAATCCACTAAAATCAGAAAATTAAGTGTAACTAAAGATTAGCAACCACATATGTTGAATAAGAATGTCAAAATATTTTGTATATAAAAGACTAATAATACTCATGTCGTCAAACCATCAGGCCAAATCATCATCCGTACAATAGGAGGTGGTGGAGTGCATCTGACTAGGATCCATAAAAGGATTTGGCACCGCGGTGTCTATTGCTAGAGGAAGCATCGTCGTCAAAATAGTGGGCTACTGAGCAGATGGAGGTGGTGAAGGAGTCCACTCTTGTGAAGCAGTTGGATGACTTCCTGGTGGCAGGAGTGGCACAGCAGAAGGAGGCACGTAGTTGGAGCTAGGGACCATGATGAACAGCTAATCCTGTGCACCCATTTCATGTGACATCCCAGAGGTTGTCAAAGTAGAGGGCGATGACCCAGCGGTACCAGTAGACACCCTCCCTCTACCACGACCACAAGGCCGATTCATAACACATACCAATTAAAGTCAAGTTTAATTCTATTTAGACTTCTTATCTTTAGTAAATTTGAAGTAATCTATCAACTTCAATTACATTTAGATTTTTAAGAAAAATTGGCAGAGTTTCATCTATAATTAGAAGGTGTCTAAAGCTCTATCTGTCAACAATTCACTTAAACAATTCACAAACAAACTAATATGTCATTATATATACCAAACAAACTCAAACATTCGAAATCACATGGTAGCTACAACATGCAATTTGAAATCCAAAATATTTATAGAGGCATATTATCGAACACTTAGCATGCATAGGCATAAACAACAAGAGATAGCACAAACAAGTATTCTTTTTTTATCAATTCACACAAATCAACATATACAACACAAAATCAACATCAATATCCATCCACAATAAGGAATTCACAAACACTTTCAATAGTTCAAACTTGCTAACCTAAATTAAACCTGTGTTAACAACCTAAATCCACTAAAACCAAAAAATTGAATCTAACTAAATTAAACTAACTAACTAAAATAAACCTAATAACTAATACTAACCAAAGAAAATTAAGAAAAAATGTAGTTTGATAAAAACCTAGAGTGCTGAACAAAGATAAATGAAACAGAGAAGAGGGGAGGCAGTGCTGGGGCACCATGATGTCACTGGAGCTAGGGGTGGCGAACGGTGGTCGTCGGTCTATTTGGAGAACTCTAGAAATAAAGAAACAGAGTTGTTCTAGTACTGTGTTTAGGTTTAAGAGTTGGAGAGCTAGACAAATGGAGGGTGAAGAAAAAGGAGAAGGTGACAAGAGAAGGAAGACATCGGACTGCAGTGGCACTGGTGGCCGGCGACGAAGTCAGAAGAGATAGATAAAGAGAGGAAGAGATGGTTGGTGAAGAGGAAGAAGAAAGGTGTAGAAAGGTGGTGCCGGCGACGGAGATGGTAGAGGGTGGCACTGCGATGGTGGTTCAGTTAGGTCAACAAAAGGCTGAGGGGGTGGTGGTGGTGGTTAGGGCGCATTGAAGAAGAGGAGAGTTTGCAGAAGTGAAGGGGAAGGGTTTCCTGTTTGACTTTTACCCCAATTTTACCATCGGATTTACTAGTGGAAAAATCCAATGGTAAAGTGGTCAGCATTGCCTAAACGCCGTGTCTCACTGAAATCCTTTTACTGTTGTAAAATTTTGACAAAAAATCTGACGCTAATAAAAATAGTTTTCGCGCGTCTATTTACCATCGAATTTAGGAACTGAATTTTAAATCCGACAGTAACTAATTCGAAGAATGAATTCTTACTTGTAACCATCGAAAACCTGCCACTAAATCCACCGGTAACGTCCGTCACTAAATCTGACAGTATTCAGCATTTTTCTTGTAGTGTGTCTCACATGGCACGTTAACCAACTGAGTCAAATATTAACTAACACATGGGATCGAGGGTCTTACAAAATACAAAGGCATAGTCATCTTCTAGGAACTAATCTGACTGATAATATAATTTGTTAGAGACTAATATGTTTGACTATGTTCATTTTATGCTATATTCTGTCTTGTTATATGTGATTGATGCGTATGATTTTGTCTTGTTCTTGGATATGGTAGGGCTTGCTGCGTGCAGTCTAGGAGTTTGTTACTACTTTTTTTTAGTTTTAAAGTTCATGCTATGTATAATCATTGCAAACTTCCAACTGTTTGGGATTATAACCTTTATTTTGGATGTTATTGCCTAGGATGTGATACCAAACACTTATTTTAATTGCCTATTGTTGGCAGATAGCTACTATGATTTTAATACCAAATACTTAAGTTAGTTTTAATATAGAAGTTATTATTTATTTAGTTTACTTTGACGTAGTCTTACTTTGATATTGTTCTTACTTTCTTCAGAGGTTGAACACTCATAATGATATTTAACAAGCTCAATGTTTTACATATTAGGATCAGCAATTATAATATTCATTCTAACAACATCATGTCGATTCACCTTCTAAATACCTAAAAGCCACCTAAATCTCTTGTTAAGTGACCTACATTCTAGAGACAATAAGACAAATCACAAATCCTAGGGAGGAGAAAAACCATGCTTGCACAATTCCTAGACTAGCCTCTTTTCATAATTACAACATCATTCTTTTTCTCTAGTGCATTAACCAATTCTCTTAGCTAGTGTTTGGTATGAGGTACTAAGATTGAGACTGAGGGACTGAGACTATGTATTGTGTTTGGTAGCCAGAGACTAGAATTAAAATTTCAATCTTAAAACACAAAATTTTAATCCCTTCAATACTTCCAGAAAGTAGGGATACAAGAGATTGAAATTTTGGGGACGGAGACTGGAACTTTAACAAATAATTTTTTCCCAAAATACCCTCATTCCAAATTAATAATTTTAGGTTTACCCTTTATACAAATCTAATTAGGGCTCATTCAATTCTTCTACCACCACCTCTGCCCTATCGCCGCTGCTAGGACCACCACCTCTCCCTTCCCAACTCCACTTCTTGTCTCACCTCTACCACCACACTTCTTCCATTATGCATCTTTGCAATCCATCACCACCAACAATAATAATACCAAGAATAACAACAATATCATCAATATATCTTAGAATCAGAACAAAGAGAAAAGAGAAGAGAAGAAAGGAGAGGAAGGAACGAATAAGAGATAGCAGCACAAAAAGAAGAGTCATCGACGTTGAAGATGTGACGGCACAGGCTGTTGTGGTTGCAATCTGGGTGCTGGGTAATGGCGTTGAAGGCAGTGGATGCTACTTACGATAACATCTGGACTCTAGAGGAGTTGTCAATGGCGGGGCTTAAAAATGGTTGGTACATAGTGGAGAAAGGAGTGTGGGTTGCCAAATGAGTCCAAAGCTCTTCAAGAAAATTAATTCAAGACTTGGAGTTCAAGTGGGATGTGAAGTACAATTGAGTGGTTTTCGGGCAATGTTAGGGTACTTCAAGGGTCTTTTGAGAGCTTGTCCATCTAGCTTGGAGCATAGAAATCCGCAAGAAGGAGAATGGAAAACTCGAATATGGGATCCCGGAGGAGCTTTAAGGACCAAGTATCGATGGAGATTCAAGGAGGAGTGGAAACACAAGCCACCCTAGCAAGAGTCTCCTCAATAAGTCCAACTTAAGGACTATAAACCAAAGTGCAAGGTGGGAGACACCCCACCATGGTAACATCTTTCTTACCCTTTCTCTTTATTTATAGTCCTAGTTTATTGCATTTTTACTTGTCTTAGTTAGCTTAGGATTAGTTTGATGTTGAGTTTAGTAGGTTGATTTGCATATGGATCATGATTTTGTGAAGTTTTGAATGTTTGGGGTTGAATTTTGGTTGAGCTAAAGTTGAGTGCATTAGATTTTGAAAGAAAAATATTTTGAAAAAAAAGGGGATATGCAAACGCACACAACTGTGCGCACGCACACAACAACGAAATTTCACCTTTTGTGCGTACATACCCACCTGTGCGTACACACACAAGCATTTATGCCCTCTGTTTGGAGTGTTCGCACGCCTTGTGCGCGCGCATTCCCCTGTATTTTACGCTTTGTGTGTACGCACGAAACCCTTTATTTGCACCCCTTGTGCGCGCGCACAGAGCTGTGCGCATGCACACGTCCTTACACTCCCTCTGTTGGGAGCATTGGCACAGCCTGTCTGCATGAACCCCTACCCCTTTTTTCTTTGGTGCGCGCGCACGGACCTGTGTGCGCATGCACACATGATCCTTCCCTAAAAAAAAGTGTTCTGTGCGCACGCACAAGCTTGTGCGTGCGCACACTTCTATATCCCCTTCTGTTCAGAGCACTCGCACACTCTGTGCGAGCGCACACCTCCCCTGTTTCACCTTGTGTGTGTACGTACAAGTGCTGTTTTGGGCAAATTTTGTTTGTGCTTTTCCTTAAGCCCTAACGCACTTCCACCCCCTCCATCCCTCCCCTACCTTGCTTTTTCCATATTTTTCTACTTGTTTTCCTTAGTTTTCTTTGCATTTTATTTTTCATCTTAGTAATTAAATATGTTGCAAGTGTTTGTTTGATGTTGATTGGGTTGTTTGTTGATGGAATTTCATCAATGCACTTATACCTTGCCTTAAATTACTATCACCTAATTGGATTTGCACATGTACATTTTGTTGCATATTAGGTGAAACTTTTATGAGTGCACATGGAATTTAGTGAATTGAATTGAATTTCTTGTTCATCATGGTTTTTAACTCAATATAATCACATCACAAGGTCCTTGTTTCTTGTTAATGCCCTGCATTTGTTTGAGTTGACTTGACTTGATTCCTATCAAGACTTGTCACTTTTTTGTAGCAAACACATTAACCATGTGATTATTTGATTATTCCTAAGGATGAATAAGTAATTTTCTTTTCATAATTGAATTGGTTATTGCTTGTTGTGCTATTCTATCAATCTTGCACTTCACTTGCACAATTTCAATATCCAATATTTTCTAAATTCAATTGACTCTTGTTGCAATTGCCTAAGTTTGCTTGTATTTAATTGATGCTAATTCATTGCTTGCATCTTAGGCCATTTAGTTGAGGAAATCATGCTTACTTTTTCATTGTGTAGATGCCATTTTAACTGGTCGTTGTGTGTATTCTAACCGCGTGCTTAATTGGAATACACACATGGCTCATCATTTTCATTGTACCACACCACTATGCAAACTTCCTCAATTAGATGCTTAATTGCTTCCTACTTTACCTTTTTGTGCTACCTGCTCTATGAGTCCTAATTATACTTTATTCATTCTTTTTTTAGGATGAGACATAAGACAAGGAGACGGAAGAGAAAGAGGAAACCGAGGATGGAGATGCCGAAAATACATTGGACTTGGTGGTTTTCACACAACCCAAGCCCCCGCACCCGCAACCAAAGGTGGAGGAACTTAGAGACATTCTCTCCAGATCGTGTTCGTGCACGGAGGACCGTGCAACACTTAGGTGTAGGGGATGATTCGTCATTTTGGGGGGAGTAAATTTTCTTTTTCGAACACTTTGCACTTTATTTTTGTTTCTTTTTATTATGTTCTTGTAGATATTTGGAGTGTTTTTGACTATTGCATTTCATTTTTCTTTTGGTATATATATACCTTAGTTTATTTCTAGTTATTGCATTTGGTATTTTTGCTTTTGCATAGTATATATTTTATAGATAGAAGCTGTGATTGGATGATGTGAATAGTATAACACCTAGTTCAATCTTGCCCTAATTGTTCATGTTAGTTTTTGTGATGTTGAAAATTAGGAATAGAACTAGGAATTTTGAAAATTGCATCCATCACAACATACATACATATAGGGAATAAGTTTGGTAAAACAACGAGAAATTTTCATGAAATCTTTCTTAGGGCATGCCATTGATTGAATTGAAAAATTATTTTTCAACTTGCTTGAAGCATCTTTTTTCATAGAACATAGAAAAAGAGCTAGAACAACATACATTGTGAGATTTGAGCTCTAATTGATGGTTGCACATTTCTAACCATAAAGTTTGTTCTTGTGTGATTATACTCCTTTTATGATTGTAATCTTAGATTTGCTTTAATCTATATATCCTATGTTTGGTGTTTGGATGCATTTAGTATGATTGAGGCCATTCTTGATATTTAACTCACTGACCTATATGGCCAACCCTTGCATTCACTGTTGTAAACCCGTTTTGATCCTTTAAATCCCCTTTCGTTCTTACTTTAAGCACATTATTCTCCCTAAAGCGAAAAACCATTGATATCCTTGAATTACTCTTTGATTAGCTTGGGTGGAGTAGTGTGTGTACTCTAAGTGTGGGAAAAAGTTGTTGGAAAATATTGGTGATAAGTTTATTTGGGATATTCATTGTGAAAATTTGAAAAATGGGTAATTACTCATGCATTCATGGTTCAAGACATATGCACCTCTTGTTGATTTACAAGAACAAGAAAATTTTGGTTTTGCAAAGTTTTTCAATAATAAAAAAAGTTATATTGTGCATAATAGCATGTGAAATAAAAAGATGGATAAAGGATACATATGTTCATGTTTCAAAAAGAAAGTGCATGAGTAGGATGAGATAGGAGAAAAATGGGTAGATAGGTTGCAATGTTATGAGTATATAGGCGATATAGGATTAGGTGGACACTTAAGCTAATCAAAGAACTAATTCTTTAATTCCACTTAACCATATTTATCCTACCTAAACCCTAGCCCCATTACAACCGTAAAGACCTCATGATATTTGTTTTTCATACATCAAATACTAGTTGATTGTTAGATGACTTGTAAATCTTTGAAAAGCATGATTAAAGGAGAATTGAGTGATTAAACCCTAAACACTGAGCGAATAGAGTGTAAACACATCCGGTGAGGGGTTCGATCGCTCAATTCTATGTTCTTGTTCCTTATATTGTATCTTCTTGCAAGTTACTTGGTTGTTAGTTTGAAAATCTCAATTCAAATCTTTGGATTTTGGTTATATTGCTATATTCTCTTACCTTAGCCCTAAGGTTTTATCTTGGATTGATTGGAATTCTCTTGTTTGTTTTTGCCAAAGTCAATAGGGAACCATAGTATAAGTATAGATAGATAGCATTTAGTACAGTTGCTTGCATACATATAGTACATTGAATAAGTTGCTTACCCTTTATCCTTCTCCTTTGTATATGTTTAGCACGAGGACATGCTATTGTTTAAGTGTGGGAGAATTGATGAATCTATATTTGATGATGATTTTTGGTTGAAATTGAATGGATTTTATCATATAAACTTGCACTTATTCCCTTAAATAGCATGCTTTTGAACTTTCCTCCTAATTTGTGCTTGATTATGAAAACATGCTTTTTGGTGCCTAATTTGATTAATTTTATCCCATTTGCCTTCCATTCGATGTCTTGATGTTGTTTATGAGTGATTTCAAATGTCTAAGGTAGGAATGGCTTGGAGAGAATGGAAGATGAGCATGAAAGTGAAGGAAGCATGAAGAATCAAAGGAAAAGAGCACAGTTATGTGTGCGTACACACAACCATCAGAGTAGAGCCATGCGTGCGCATGAGCCGCATCGTGCACATCGCGCGTCCATTCAAGCATCGCCTAGTGTGTGTGTGCACACGTCTGTGCCTACGCACAGGTGTTCACACATGCCTTCATTAAAACTGCATGTGGCTCACGATTTTGGGGCACTTTTGGCCTATTTCTGATGGCTTGGAGGCTGAAATCAAAGGCTATATGAAGGGGACAACATCTCATACAAAGGCATTAGGTAGAATTAGTTTAGGAGCTCACTTTAGATTAGGAAAAACACATTAGGAGTAGGAGTAGTGTAGACTAGGAAATTCTCTCTTAGGGTTCTTAGTTAGGGTTTGTAGCATTTTATACTTCAAGTTTCGATTTGGGATTATAGTAATTTTATTGTAAGTATTTCTTTAATTTCTCTTTTATTTACACTACTTGTTCTACACTTGCTCCTATTTCAATTTCTTTTGTTAATATATACATAGTTTTACAATTTTGATTTCTAGTCAATGAATTTGATGTTTGATGGTTCTTATATGTTTGTTGAGTTGCTTTTATTGGTTTTGATCGTTTATGGTTCATAGCTTTACCATTTTCCCAAATTTTGCCATGTTTTATGTTTATGCTCATTATGTGTTCGATGAAATGCCAATTTTGATTATGGGGTAATTTTCACCCCTTGGCTTGGGGAAAATGAGTTTATGGATTACTAGAGCCATAATGTCCAACATTTAGTGATAATTCATGGATTGTTAGCTGTTATTGTTTCTACTAACATTAGCTTTTTACCAATTAATTTGGCAAGTTAGATAGGATTTGTGGATTAATAACAATTATGCTCACTTAACCTATCCTTCGATGTTAAGGGTTGACTTAGTGAGATTAATCCATCATAATTATCATAGTTGTGGTTATGGCAAAGAAGGGATTCCATAACTCATCCCAAGCCAAGTTGTCATTTATGTTTTGAACCACTTTTCCATCAATTTTGAGTCTTACTTGTTTATATTACATACATAGTTCTTTTATTCCTTTATTACTTTATTAATTGCAATTTGTCTCGTTCTTTTATTCTTTATTTTCTTTGCTTTCAATCATTGAAAACCCCTTGCATCTCACAACCAAAATTGTATACGCTCATCGGCATTAGTTCCTAGGGAGAACGACCCGGGAGTCTAAATACTCTCGGTATACAATTTGTTTTATATTGTGACATCTTTTGAATTTAAATTTGATTGATGAGCAATTGTTGGGTTTGGACTATACTTGCAACAGACAAATTCTATTTTTAGTGTGAAAATCTAAACCTATGCTTTTGGTCACCTATCACTTAGATTAGGTATTGTCTTTAATTTTGTTTGAGTCTTTTATTTTCTTTTTATTCGAAAAAATAAAAAAAAATTCAAAAACCTTTTCTTTTCTTTATTAATCGTTATCTTTTGTTTGAGTCTTTTGTTCTTGTTCTTGTTAAAGTTTCGAAATTCCTGAGTCTTTTTCCAAAAAATTTTCAAAAATAGTATCTTTTGTTTGAGTCTAGTATCAAATCTTAAGTTTGGTGTCTATTGTCTGTTCATCTTTTTCTTTGAATTTTTGAATTTTATTCTTGGTGTTCTTCTTGATCTTCAAATTGTTCTTGTTTTTCTTCTTGTTTTGATCTTTAAAATTTTTAAGTTTAGTGTCTTTAGGTGTTTTTCTTTAAAATTTTCGAAAACTTAGAGTTTTAGATCTAAAAATTTTAAGTTTGGTGTCTTTTGTTTGTTTTTCTCTTTCTTCATTAAATTCAAAAATAAAAAAATTAAATATCTTTTCTTATCTTTCATTAATTTTCGAAAATCTTGCATATTTAATTTCAAAATTTTTAAATTAGGTGTTTTCTTGTTTGTCAAGTCAAGATTGAAATTTTAAAATCTTATCTTTCAAAATCTTTTCAAATATTTTCTTTTAAAATTTTAATTTCAAATCTTTTTAAATTAAAAACTATCTTTTGATTTTGATTTCAAATCTTTTTGATTTAAAACTTATCTTTTCTTAACTTCCTTATCTTATCTTAATTCAAATTCAATTTTCAAAATTCAAATTTCAAAATTCAAAATTCAAAATTCAAATTTCAAATTTAAATCTTTTTCAAATCTTATCTTGTTTTCAAATCTTTCTTAATTAGTTACTTGTTTTCTCTTTCTTCTTTTTTAAAATTTCCTAACTAATTCTTCTTTCTTCTAATTTTTGAAAATATCTTCTCTCTTTCTCTCTCTTCTTTTTTGAAATTCATTATTTAATTTTCAAATCTTTTTGATTTATTAGTTTTTATTTTCGAATTTAATTAATAAATTAAAAACAAAAACAAAAATATTTTAATTATAATTTACATCTGTATCCCTAATTCTTCTACTTCTCCTATCTTTCTTCATCATGAACCCAAATAGAAATAAAGAGTTCAGAAGAACTCTGGGGTCCTATATAATCCCCACTGCTAACTTCTATGGAAGAAGTATTAGCATACCCCCCATCCGAGCAAGTAACTTTGAGCTAAACCCTCAACTCATTACTCTGGTGCAGCAAAACTGCCAATATTCTGGACTTTCACAAGAAGAACCTACTGAGTTTCTAGCAGACTTCTTATAGATTGCTGACACAGTGCACAGTGAAGGAGTAGACCAAGATGTCTACAGACTATTGCTCTTTCCTTTTTCTTTAAAGGACCAAGCAAAGAGGTGGTTGGACAACCAGCCCAAATCTAGCTTGAAAACATGGAAACAGTTAGTAGATAAGTTTCTAAATCAATACTTCCCTGAAAGGAGGTTAACCCAGTTAAGATTGGATATTCAAGGCTTCAAGTAAGAGGACAGTGAATCTCTTCATGATGCTTGGGGGAGGTACAGGAGAATGCTCCAAAAATGCCCCACTGAAATATTTTCGGAATGAGTGCAATTAGACATCTTCTACTATGGCCTTTCAGCCATGGCTAAAATGTCTCTGGACCACTCTGCTAGTGGTTTCATACATATGAGAAAGACCATTGAAGAGGCTCACGAGCTTATTGAGATAGTTGCTACTAACCAGCATCTGTACTCAGCTGCTGAAACTTCTATGAAAGGAGAGGTTAAGGCAATATCTACTGAACCTTACCCTCAGGAACATAATGGCCCATTGACTTATCAACTACACGCCTTTGCCCAGCAACTGCTGGAATTGCAAGAGGCCCTGCGAGAAACTCAGGCTTCCAACAGGAACGTAGAAGCCGAACTAAGTCAAACAAGGTAGCAGTTATCTAAGAAAATAACAGAAGAATGGCAGGCTATTCAACTGAGGAGTGGAAAATCATTAAACACCCAACCTCAGTACAATAGAAGATCAAAAGAAGAAAAGCTAACAAAGGGAACCAGACTGCTATCCAAAACATTTCTGAGGGTATTGAATGCCCAAATGGGGGAAGCAACCTTGGCGTTCAACACCAAGAAGAGATACCTACATCTGGCATTGAATGCCCAACAAGGGACAGTATTCCTGGCGTTGAGCAACAAGGGCGTTGAATGCGCAAACAAGGATGGTCAGTCACCTACTGATAACACCCCTCATAAGCAAGCTAGTAATCCCCCTTCTAATACATCAGGCACTCAGCCTACATCAACCAAGATTGATGAGTATAAGGCCAAGATGCCATTTCCTCAGAAACTCCGTCAAGCAGAAAGAGTTAAATAGTTTTCCCGCTTTGCAGATTATCTCAGAATAGAGTAAAGTATCATTTTTGTCTCCAACGTTTGGGGTAAGTCCCAAAGTTGTCCCTAAGATTTCAATCGTCCTATTTAAGTCCCTAACGTTTCAAAATTAACTCAATGTTGTCCTGCCGTTAGGGATTCGTTAACAGAATTGACGGCAGGACAAAATTGAGACGATTTTGAAACGTTAGGACTTAAATAGGATGAAAACGTTAGGGACAAAAACGATACATAAAAATAAATTTTAATTTAATTTTATCTTTCAATAATATTAATTTTTTTACTATACATAGTATTCAATTATTTTTTTAATTACATCTAAATAAATTACACTTAATCACATTACTTTCATTTTAAATAAATTTATTTTTTTATAATTTTAAAGAATTTTGATACATTAGAGACAAAAGGTATAATTTATATTTTATTGTATATATATTATTTTTTTCTTTTTTGCAAGTTTATATACTAGTCATTCTACAAACATTTCATGATAACTAAAAATCTTTAAGAGTAAAATTATAAAAAAAATTAATTTATTTAAAATGAAAGTAACATGATTAAGTGTAATTTACTTAGATGTGATTAAAAAATAATTAAATACTATGTATAGTAAAAAATTGATATTTTTGAATGATACAATTAAAATTTATTTCTATGTATCATTTTTGTCCCCAACGTTTTCGTCCTATTTAAATCCCTAACGTTTCAAAATTGTCTCAATTTTGTCCCGCCGTCAATTCTGTTAACGGATCTCTAACAGCAGGACAACATTGAGTCAGTTTTGAAACATTAGGGACTTAAATAGCACGATTGAAACGTTAGGGACAACTTTGGGACTTACCCCAAACGTTGGAGACAAAAATGATACTTTACTCTCTCAGAATATTAGAGATCAAAATTCCTTTTGCAGAGGCTCTTGAACAGATACCTTCTTATGCTAAGTTCATGAAGGACATCTTAAGTCATAAGAAGGATTAGAGAGAGGCAGAAATAGTCCTCCTTACTGAAGAATGCAGTGCAGACATTCAAAACAGCTTACCAAAAAAACTTAAGGATCCTGGGAGCTTTATGATACCATGCACTCTAGGGAATGCTTGCACAAGGACAGCCTTATGTGATCTTGGAGCAAGCATCAACCTAATACCTGCTTCATTAATAAAGAAGCTCTGCTTGATTCATGAAGTCAAACCAACCCGCATATGCCTTCAACTTGCTTATGGTTCTATTAACACTACAAGAAAATGGAGCATTTGTAACAAAATATTTGTATCAAATTTAAAATTGTTACAAATTATGGTTTTTTCGTAACAATAATTAGTTATTGTTACAAAAAAAAGAATATTTTGTAACAACAAAAAAAATTATTACAAAACATTTCAATATTTTGTAACAATGTAATTTTTTTTGTTACAAATTATGTTGGCTTTCGTATCGAATTGTTGTTTTTTATAAAATATTATAATGTTTTGTAACAAAAGATTATATTGTTGCAAAAATTCAAGATATTTTGTAACAAAAAATTAATTTGTCACAAAATGCACTATTTTTGTAACAAGTTATTCATTTGTCACAAAATTCAAAGATTTTTTGTAACTAATAAAAAATTTTATTTCAACATATTAAATGTAAGCCTTCAAATTTTTGAAAATTAACATAATGAGTTATTTATGATTTATTATATTTATTTAAGATTTTATATTCAAAAATTTATTTTACTAAGAATATTTAACTCAAATTAATGATACTTTGAGTTTAAAATTATTTTAAAAATTAAATAATAAGTCATTTATGATTTATTATATTTATTTAAAATAAATCCATTGCGGCCGCTGCTAGGGCTTGTTGGGGAGAACGTCACATTCTGTTCTGTCACCATTGAGGGAGTCGCCACCGCTACGCTCTGGCCATTGCCACTGCTATTCCACGTGAGAGGAAGAGAAGCGATGAGACGCACGGGAGACAGAAAAGCAGAAACATGACAAGAAGGGGAAGAATAAGATCCGTCCTCGCGCCGTGCTGCTCCGCCGTCACCGCTGCCGTCGATTAGGGTCAAAACCGTTACGGTTGCGTCCTGTCTCGTCATCTGTTTCTTCTTCCTCCTCGGTGTCGCCTCCTCCGTTTTGCGTTGTAGTGTCGTCAGCACCGACCAAGACCACCGCGTGAGAGTTCAGATGCGGGGGTTTTGGTGGTGGTCGCGGTACCTGATGACAAGTCATCATAGCCTAGTTTTACTAGTCTTTTTCTGTTGTTTTTAATAGGTTTTATGCACTTTCTTGCATTGTAAGTTAGCAATTTGGAGTGGAATTGCATGGTTTCTTTGAATCAATCAACCACCCTTTAATTGACACAAAATCATGAAGTTTAAGCTAAAATTTATTGGCTTTAGATGAATTTTAAGCTTTGTGAATTTTGTGATACTTTGATTGGTTGTTTTGATTACTTGTAGGTGAAGAAAAGAAAAAAAAAAGAAAAGCGTAGCCTAAGGAGCATAATCTAAGCAAAGAAAGAAACCGTGGCACAAGGAAGAGAAGCGTGGCTCAAAGAAGGAAAAGCGTGGATGCATTTAAGAAACAAGGGCATAAAGCTCTTGCCAAGAGCTTTCCTTCAAATAATCAAAAGCCAAGCTCTTGCCAAGAGCTTAAAAGCTCTTGCCAAGAGCTTTATCAAAATCACATGGAAGAATTTGCTGCATAATTCAAGAATTTGAGTTCCTCTTTACTGATTTTCATCTTTCATTTTGCTTTAAGTTGTTTTTTGAATTGGATCAAGGAAGGTAGTGAGATCTAGACTTGGTTTTCTAGTCTCTTGACCCCTGAGATCTCAAATCTCCTTTCTACTCATCTGCTAAGGCTTCTTCAAGCCAATTAACTTTTCAGTTTGAGATTTAATTCAGTTTAATTCATCTTTTACTTTTCTGTCCATTGCATTTTATTTTCTATTGTTTAATTTCTGCACTCCCAGTCCCCAAATCCTTTTATTATTCAAGTCATTTACATTTCTTGCACTTTAAGATTCAGTCAATTACATTTCTTGCAATCTAAGCTTCTGCAATTTAAATTACTTGTTCTTTAAGATTCAACATTCTTACTTCTTGTTCTCTTTAATTTACTGCAATTCTTCCCTCTCCCTTTACATTTCATGCAATTTAGCTTCTGCCAATTACAAACCACTCAACCCAATACTTGATTTGCTTGACTAAATCAACCACTAAACTAAAATTGCTCAATCCTTCAATCCCTGTGGGATCGACCTCACTCATGTGAGTTATTATTACTTGATGCGACCCGGTACATTTGCCGGTGAGTTTTTTGTTGGATCATTTTCCACACATCAAGTTTTTGGCGCCGTTGCCGGGTGGTGTGCGAAATCGTGATCATTCTTTCCTTGGTAACGGCGCTAAAAACTCAATACGCACGTTCATGTTCTTAATTCTGTTTCACAACTTCGTTAACCAGCAAGTGCACTGGGTTGTCCAAGTAATAAACCTTACGTGAGTAAGGGTCGATCCCACGGAGATTGTCGGCTTGAAGCAAGCTATGGTCACCTTGTAAATCTCAGTCAGGCGGATTAAAATAGTTATAGAGTTTTAATAATTAAAAGGTAAATAAAATATAAACTAGGATAGAGATACTTATGTAATTCATTGGTGAGAATTTCAGATAAGTGTGCAGAGATGCTTTCGTCCCTCTGAACCTCTGTTTTCCTGCTGTCTTCATCCAATCCTTCCTACTCCTTTCCATGGCAAGCTGTATGTTAGGCATCACCGTTGTCAATGGCCACCTGTCCTCTCAGTGAAAATGGTCTAATGTGCTGTCACTGCATGGCTAATCATCTGTCGGTTCTCGATCATACTGGAATAGGATCCATTGATCCTTTTGCGTCTGTCACTACGCCCAGCACTCGCGAGTTTGAAGCTCGTCACAGCCATGCCTACCCAGATCCTACTCGGAATACCACAGACAAGGTTTAGACTTTCCGGATCTCAAGAATGGCCATCCATGGGTTCTAACTTATACCATGAAGATTCTAATATCTCGGACTCGGTCCTCTGTATTAGATATCTAAGAGATATTCATTCTAGCTTGTTTGCATGTAGAACAGAGTGTTTGTCAGGCACGCGTTCATAAGTGAGAATGATGATGAGCGTCACATAATCATCACATTCATCATGTTCTTGGGTGTGAATGGATATCTTAGAATAGGAATAAGCTTGAATTGAATAGAAAAATAGTAGTACTTTCTATTAATTCATGAGGAACAGCAGAGCTTCACACCTTAATCTATGGTGTGTAGAAACTCTACCGTTTGAAAATACATAAGTGATAATGGTCCAGGCATGGCCGAATGGCCAGCCCCCATGAAAGTCTAAGATAGCATAAAAACTAATCAAAGATGATCCAAAGATAGTAAAAAGTCCTATTTATACTAAACTAGTTACTAAGGTTTATAGAAATGAGTAAATGATGCAGAAATCAACTCCGGGGCCCACTTGGTGTGTGCTTGGGCTGAGCATTGAGCTTTACACGTGTAGAGGTCTTTCTTGGAGTTGAACGCCAGTTTGTAACCTGTTTCTGGTGTTTAACTCCACTTTGCAACCTGTTTCTGGCGTTTGACTCTAGAATGCAGCATGGAACTGGCGTTCAACGCCAGTTTACGTCGTCTAGCCTTAATCAAAGTATAGACTATTATATATTGCTGGAAAGCCCTGGATATCTACTTTCCAACGCAATTAAGAGCGCGCCATTTGGAGTTCTATAGCTCCAGAAAATTCACTTTGAGTGCAGGGAGGTCAGAATCTAACAGCATCTGCAATCCTTCTTCAACCTCTGAATTTGATTTTTGCTCAAGTCCCTCAATTTCAGCCAGAAAATACCTGAAATCACAGAAAAATACACAAACTCATAGTAAAGTCCAAAAATGTGAATTTTAATTAAAAACTAATAAAAATATACTAAAAACTAACTAAATTATAATGAAAACTATGTAAAAATAATGCCAAAAAGCGTATAAATTATCCACTCATCACCGGGGATTGATTAGATTGAGAATGATTAAGTGAAGTGAAGATCTAGATCAAGCAGTTTTCCCTTTCTATTTCTTTAATTTTTAACTAACACAATAACTGTTTGAATTTTTACTTAAGCTAACTAAAATTTCACTCTAGCAATGGAATGAAGTGTTATTACTTTTCTGGTTTTGTGTGATTTTTATGCTTTGGTTGTATGTCAGGTACAAGGAAAGTTATACCCACTTTTTGCGAACAAGACGAAAGAACCCTCAGGAGATTAAGAAGAGCTGAAAGAGGGAAAAATATTGTTGGAGAAGAGGATTCAGAAGAAGAGTTCCAAGATATGGAGGAACACTTAACAAATCCACCAAATCCACTAGAAGGAGCAGTTAACAATAACAACAATCCACCCCAAAGAAGAGTTTTGGCTTCCTATACATTTGCAAATCCTAGACATTGTGGGAGTAGCATTCTTACCCCAAATGTTAATGCAAATAACTTTGAACTGAAGCCACAACTCATCACTTTGGTTCAAAATAATTGCTCTTATGGAGGAGAATCACTTGAAGATCCAAACCAACACTTGTCTACCTTCCTGAGGATTTGTGACACTGTCAAAACTAATGGAGTACATCCTGACAGCTACAAGCTCCTACTATTTCCATTTTCTCTCAGAGACAAAGCTACTCAATGGTTGAAATCCTTCCCAAGGGACAGCATTAACAATTGGGATGATCTAGTGAGCAAGTTTCTTGCTAAATTTTTCCCACCTCAAAGGATCATCAGATTGAAGACTGAGGTCCAAACATTCACACAAATGGACACTGAACCCATCTATGAGGCATGGGAGAGATACAAGGCGCTGATTAGGAAGTGTCCCCCTGAAATGTTCAATGAATGGGACAGATTGCAAAATTTTTATGAAGGTTTAACGTTGAAATCTCAAGAGGCTCTTGATCACTCAGCAGGAGGTTCTCTACAATTGATGAAGACTGCAGAGGAAGCTCAAAATCTCATTGATATGGTGGCTAACAACCAGTATTTCTTCGCTCACCAAAGGCAACGCCAACCATCACAAAGGAAAGGAGTGATAGAGTTGGAAGGAGTGGACTCAATCCTAGCTCAAAATAAAATGATGCAGCAGCAAATTCAACAATAATTTGAGCAAATGGCCAAGAGAATTGATAGCCTCAAAGTTGCAGCAGTCAACACAAGCCAACCATCATCCACATGGGGGGAAAATGAAGAAACTCAAGAGGATCAACAGCAAGAACAAGTCCAGTATATGCATAACCAAAATTCTGGGGCAAATGAGGTTTATGGTGACACTTACAACCCCTCATGGAAGAACCACCCCAACCTCAGATGGGGAGACAACCACAATCAAACTCAACAGCCATGGCAAAGGAACTCGAACCAAAACAGTTGGAAAAACACAAACCAAAACAACCACCAGAATAATAACCAAAATACATATAGAAAACCACAAAATACTTACCCCAACTCTAACCATCATCCATCCAATAACCAAGCCACCAACCAAAACACTTACCATCAACCCTCAACACCCCACAACCAACCAATCTCTCAAGACTCTCAAAGGATCACCAACTTGGAGATCTTAATGGATAAAATGATGAAACACCAAGAGATGACAACAAAGAACCAAGAAGCTTCTATAAAGAATATGGAGAGGCAGATTGGACAGCTTTCCAAGCAAATTGCTATTGAAAGACCTTTGAGCTCACTCCCAAGTGACACCATTCCTAATCCGAAGGAGGAATGCAAAGCTATACAACTAAGGAGTGGAAAGATCCTGGTGAAAAATGAAGAAGCAACTAAGAAGCCAAAGGAAAATGACAAGAAACAGGGTGAAAAAGAGGAAGCCAATGATGAGGATGTAACAGCAAGCAAGCAAACGCAAAATCAAACTCAAGAAAAGGAGGAACAGCCAAAAATTTCAAGAAAGGGAAAGGAA
This sequence comes from Arachis ipaensis, assembly GCF_000816755.2. Taxonomy (NCBI): domain Eukaryota; kingdom Viridiplantae; phylum Streptophyta; class Magnoliopsida; order Fabales; family Fabaceae; genus Arachis; species Arachis ipaensis. The sequence continues at coordinate 45,008,193 of NC_029788.2, read as the reverse complement.
GTAATTGAAGAGCCAACTAAGGACCACAGGCAGGAAGTAAACTTCACACCCTCATTGCCATATCCCCAAAGGTTCAACAAGGAGACTAAGGACCAAAACTTTCCAAAATTTCTTGAAATCTTCAAGAAATTGGAGATCAACATACCCCTGGCTGAGGCATTTGAGCAAATGCCCCTATACGCCAAGTTTCTGAAGGAGCTTATTAACAAGAAGAGAAGTTTGCAAGAGAATGAAACTATACTGCTCACTGAAGAATGCAGAGCATTAATCCAGAAAGGACTTCTCCCTAAACTTGAAGATCCTGGAAGCTTCTTTCTACCTTGTGCCATTGGTAGTAGGACCATCAACAAGGCAATGTGTGACTTAGGGGCTAGTATCAATCTGATGCCTTCCTCTCTAGTGAAAAAGCTGTGCATAGAAGAAGTAAAACCAGTACAGATGTCTTTAGAACTGGTGGACAAGTCAGTGATATGTCCCAGGGGTGTGATTGAGAACCTTCTAGTCAAGGTAGACAAATTCATATTCCCTGCAGATTTTGTGGTCTTAGATTCAGATGAGGATGAAGGTGATTCCATTATACTGGAGAGACCATTCTTGGCCACTGCTAGAGCCATTATAGATGTAGAACAAGGAGAGTTAACCCTCAGAATGCATGATGAAAGCGTCACCCTGAATGTATTTCCAAAAACACAGCTCATTGATGAAAAGAAGGACTGCATGGAAATTGACAAGGAAAATTTGCAGTGGAAGGAAGAAATCAACAAGACAATCAGTAGTTACCTTCCAAAGCAAGAAATAGATAATACAGCAGGGTAAAAAGAGAAAGAGACTGTGCAGAGTGATGAAGAAATTCAAGAAGACATTGAAGTGTTAGCAATTAAGAAAAAAAATCTCAAAGTGAAGCCTACTGTCAAAGAAGAAGGATCAACAAAAAGAAGGAAGAAAAACAAGAACAAAACTAAAAAGGGTTGGAAGAACAAAAAGATTCCAACAGAAGGGTTCTCAAAAGGTGATGAAGTGCAGTTGATCTATCAACAACTGGGCATAAACCAACGAACTGATGACTACTTTACTGTCAGCAAAATACTCTCACTGGAGCATGCTGAAATTGAGCATCAAGGAACAAAGAAGAAGCTCGCAGTCAGGGGGGACAAGCTGAGACACTACAGTCATCAACCACCATAAAGGAGGGATTCAATGTCAAGCTAATGACAATAAAAGAGCGCTTGTTGGGAGGCAACCCAACCTGAGATAGTGTTCTTTTCATAGCTATTTTAATAAAAAAGTCAATTAGTTTTATCTACATTGCAAGAAGCTAAGTTTGGTGTTGCACACCAAAACAATCTAAGGGAGAATGAAGGATTCTAAGTTTGGTGTTCCACCAAAAACTTCATCATAAAACACATTTTCACCTTCTGCATAATGCTAGCCTCAAGCAATCAGATACACTAGTTAACCAATTGGTTGTTTCATAGTTTTTAGTTTTATTACCCATAGTTAGGAAAAAGAATTTCACAGATAGTTAAATTGTGGCATGAGAAATATTGGCAAGGAACTAAGTTTGGTGTTCACACACCAAAGTAAGTTCAAAAGCCCATGAACAAGATTGACAGATTAACCAGATACCTAAAGGGCTTGGAAAGCAAGCAACTTTTGAGGAATATGCAGGAAAACAATCAACAAATTAAAGAACAGTATGCAACATGACTCAAAAGGAGAGCACAATAGAAGGAAGGATGAAAAGCTGCAACTCAACAGGTCGTATTTACACTTGATCCTTATTGTTGTGAAATGTTTTAATTCAGGGATTCCTTTATGTCTGGGTATAATGTTCATTTAGTTGCAAGTGGAAGTACATGCTAGAATAAACTATCTGCGTAATAATTGTCATCCTTCATTAGTTTGAAAATTTCGTTTTGTTCCCCATGCTGTTTGAATAAAAGAGAGATGTTTGATTTAGAAAAGTAATTGTTCAATGTTGCAAAAGTTAGAATGAAAGTTAGTGGTGGTATGTGTTTGATTCAATTGTTAGCTCACAAAATAAATGCTGCATAATGACATGCTCTTTGAAGCCTAAGCTAGTTTGCTGCTATGAAGCTTTGTATTATTGAAAAATCCCTTGAAGATGAGTCAAAGCAGAAAGAAAAAGAAAAGAAAAGCCAAAAAGTGGCAAAGAAATAAACAATAAGGCTAGACACCAATAGCTTGGACCATAGGACATATGCCTGTGGTGTTTTTGTACTAGGATATGCTTGGACAAGTAAGTTCTAAGGAGTATTTCGAAACTTGGCCACTTAGATCAACTGATTTGGGATTGCCAACTGAAAGTCCATAATAAAGAGCAACCTAGCTACAAAACATTTAGTTATCCAAAGAGATGCTGGGCATCAATGATCCTTGGAAGAAAAAGGTTAGCCATGTGTCTGTGGTGAAGAAATGTTGAGCAAAACAAAGCCAAAGGCTACTACAACATTTGCCACCAAGCCTTCAATAAGTAATAAGCTCTCTAATGCAAAAGAAAGAAGGGAAAAGCTAACAAGGGAGTAAGCAAAAAGTAAGGCATTGTAGCAGCAACCTTAGTGAATCTTTGAAGAAACATATCTTATGTAACAACAAAGAATAAATGAGCTACTATTGATCTGCATGAAATCCCATGAACTTAGTTCAACTATCTGCTTAATAAGGACATGTATACTACTATATTTCATTCTATCTTCTCTTATGTTTTATGCTTGCTTGGGGACAAGCAAGTTTTAAGTTTGGTGTTGTGATGACAAATCATCTTAGCCTAGTTTTACTAGTCTTTTTCCGTTGTTTTTAATAGGTTTTATGCACTTTCTTACATTGTAAGTTAGCAATTTGGAGTGGAATTGCATGGTTTCTTTGAATCAATCAACCACCCTTTAATTGACACAAAATCATGAAGTTTAAGCTAAAATTTATTGGCTTTAGATGAATTTTAAGCTTTATGAATTTTGTGATACTTTGATTGGTTGTTTTGATTACTTGTAGGTGAAGAAAAGAAAAAAAATAAGAAAAGCGTAGCCTAAGGAGCATAATCTAAGCAAAGAAAGAAAGCGTAGCACAAGGAAGAGAAGCGTGGCTCAAAGAAGGAAAAGCGTGGATGCATTCAAGAAACAAGGGCATAAAGCTCTTGCCAAGAGCATAAAAGCTCTTGTGGAGAGCTTTCCTTCAAATAATCAAAAGCCAAGCTCTTGCCAAGAACTTTATCAAAAGCACATGGAAGAAGGAAGCAAGGCAAGCTCACATGCAAAGCTCTTGCCAAGAGCTTTGCCCAAGAGCTTTTTCGGGCATTCCAAGGGAAAAATCAAGGAGAAAAAGCTCAACTATGCACTCACCAAGACTTGAACCCATGACCAAGGGGAGGGGGCCAGCGCTATTCCACAAGGAAAAACAAGCCAATTTGGCTTGTTTTCATTCAGCAAGGTTCGAACAGGGAGCATCAAGGAAGCAAGGCCTTGTGCGCCACTCACTTGCCAAGGAAAATGGCCAGCAACTTCCTTCACCAAGATTCGAACCGAGTACTACAAGGAGGCAAAGACTTAAGTGCTACTCTTGTGCCAAGAAAATTTACTCCACAAGTGCTCCACCCAAGACTTGAACCAGGGACCTCAAGGACAAGTAAAGCTCTTGCCAAGAGCTTTTAAGCTCTTGCAAAGAGCTTTGTTCTTTGGTCACAAGGAAGAAAAGGCACGCAACACTTTGGCAAGGAAGGGAACCGAAGCTCTTGGCCAAAGCTCTTGCCAAGAGCCGAACCTTCCCCTGGGAGGTGCACCATGGGCCAAAAATTCATCAAAAATCCAAATTAATTCATTTCTTCACCAATTATGAGAGCCCACCCAAATTCTCAGATCCACATTAGGAAGTGTATAAATAGGTGTTAGTTAGATGTAGAAAGGAGTTTTACTTTGACTTTTGGATTTTTTTTGTAATTTGCTTTCTGTTTTGAATTCTGCTTGCTCTTTTGGGAAACCTCTGCTTGAAGGAGAATTGAGTTCTTTTCCTTTGGGCATTATTGTTTCCTTCTCTACAAAGCTTTGTTTGAGTCTTAAGTGTGAAGAATTGAGGAAATTCTGTCTCACTCTCCTCTTAAGATCTCTCTGTTTAATTTGCTGCATAATTCAAGAATTTAAGTTCCTCTTTACTGATTTTCATCTTTCATTTTGCTTTAAGTTATTTTCTGAATTGGATCAAGGAAAGTAGTGAGATCTAGACTTGGTTTTCTAGTCTCTTGACCCCTGAGATCTGAAATCTCCTTTCTGATCATCTGCTAAGGCTTCTTCAAGCCAATTTACTTTTCTGTTTGAGATTTAATTCAGTTTAATTCATCTTTTACTTTTCTGTCCATTGCATTTTATTTTCTATTGTTTAGTTTCTGCACTCCCAGTCCCCAAATCCTTTTATTATTCAAGTCATTTACATTTCTTGCACTTTAAGATTCAGTCAATTACATTTCTTGCAATCTAAGCTTCTGCAATTTAAATTGCTTGTTCTTTAAGATTCAGCATTCTTACTTCCTGTTTTCTTTAATTTACTGCAATTCTTCTTTCTCCCTTTACATTTCATGCAATTTAGCTTCTGCCAATTACAAACCACTCAACCCAAAACTTGATTCGCTTGACTAAATCTACCACTAAACTAAAATTGCTCAATCCTTCAATCCCTGTGGGATCGACCTCACTCATGTGAGTTATTATTACATGATGCGACCCGGTACACTTGCCGGTGAATTTTGTGTTGGATCGTTTTCCACAAATCAGTACCCTCACCTCTGTCGGTGCTAAATCCGCGAACTTCACCCTTCATCGCGACGACGCCGCTTCGAGTCCCATCACCGTTGCCCAGATTGGTGCAATTCACTGCTCATACATCAACCTCGACACCATCAATCCCAATCGCGCTAGGTAATTCCAAATATGCCTCTGAATCTTCTACTTGGTGAATTGCTTGTGTTGTCTTGTCCCGAATTGTGAAACCCTGTAATGTTGATTGAATTACTGGATTGATTGGAATTTTTGCTTGTTCTGTATTTACTGTTAAAACTGGAGCTGAATGATAGATCTGACATTTTGGGTTTGAGATTTGAATTTCTGCTTGATCTGCACTTTCTGTTGAATCCTCTTGTTGTTGTTGAGGTAGGAATTTGAAATTGAAATTTGATGAGTCTCCTTCTTTTCCTTTGATGTGAACTTCTTCTGTAATTTTTGGATTCCTTGCTAATTTTGAATCTTTTGCTGTTGTAGACTTGGTGATCTTTAAAATGGCGGCAAAAACTTGGTATGAGACGCACGAGATGCAGAAAAGCAGAAACGTGACAAGGAGGGGAAGAATAAGATTCGACCTCGCGCCGTGCTGCTCCGCCGTCACCGCTTCTGTCGATTAGGGTCAAAACCGTTACGGTTGCGTCCTGTCCCGTCATCTGTTGATTCTTCCTCCTCGGTGCCGCCTCCTCCGTTTAGTGTTGTAGCGTTGTCGGCACCGACCAAGACCACCGCGTGAGAGTTCAGATGCGGTGGTTTTGGTGGTGGTCGCGGTACCCTCACCTCTGTCGGTGCTGAATCCGCAAACTTCACCCTCCATCGCGACGACGCCTGATGCCAGGGCATTTTGGCAAGTTTCACTGACCTTTTCTTTATGGTTTTAAGGTAGTTTTATGCATTTTTTTAGAAAATAAGCAAGTTTTGGGTAAATAATCACTTACATCTTGATTCAAGCAAACATTATGAATTTTACATGATTTCATGAGAATTATGCATGAATTAAAGGACAAATTGAATGATGCATGTCTCATAACTTGGATTAGAGCTTTGATGCACTTTATTGCTTGATTTCAGGACAAAGGAAGCAAGGAAGAACCACGTTAGTAGCCACGTTAGTCTAGCTAACGTGACCACTAACGTGGAATGAAGGCTAGCTTGCAACGTTAATGAGAAAAGTGATTGCCAATAGCGCCTTCGTGAGCCATCATAGCCCACGTTAGTTGCCACGTTAACTATGTTAACGTGGAAGAGAAGTAGAACTCCAACATTAGTGGTAAAAGTAAGTGCCACTAACGTTCCAAAAGGGGCAATTGGCCACGTTAAGAGCCACGTTAACCTAGTTAACGTGGACTTTAACGTGGAGGGAGCAAGAATCACCAACGTTAGTGACACTCACCTTTGTCACTAACGTTGGATTGAGCCACTATGAGCCACGTTAGTTGCCACGTTAATTACATTAACGTGGAAGCCAACGTGGAGAAGAGGGATGATGAGCCAACGTTAGTGACACTCACCTTTGTCACTAACGTTGGAGATGGCTATCAATACCACCGTTCATTGCCACGTTAATTACATTAACGTGGAAGCTAACGTGGAGAAGAGGGATTTGAAGAAGATAACTGCTTCAACTCAAGATCCAGAGGCCCATATCCAAGACTTGAAGAGCCAACAAGAAGATCAGAAGAATAGCATAAATAGGGAGAGCTTTGAACTAGAAAAGGAGCTTTTGGCATTATTAGAATTACTCTCTGTAATTTACTTTCTCTGCACTTCTAGTTTAACTTTTAGAATGTACTCTCCATCTTTGCTTTTCATTCCCAGAGCTATGAACAACTAAACCTCTTTCATTGTGTTAGGGAGCTCTGTTGTAATTTGATGGATCAATAATAGTTTTCATTATTCTTCTTCTTTCTTTTTTCTTGATTTTACTAGAAAGCTTTCAATCTTCATCCAATTGAGTAGTTATCTTGGAAAAGAAGCTATTCATACTTGGATCTCTTCTGAATCTTGGAAATGGGATGAAGAGATCATGCTAGAAATGTTTTCTCATGTTGGACCAAATTGGGGATTGGGCGGATATGGTGACATATAATTCTCCCAATACTTTGATTTGGAAATACATATGGTATAATCAGTGACCTCACTTCATCTCTTCTCATGAGCAATTAGACTAAGGAATTGGCTATTGATCTGATTTGAGAGATTGAATTACCAAGGAATTGGAATTCAATCACTTAAGATTGTCAAGGAGATCAATGAATGCATTGATTGAGGCAGAGATGAAAATGAACTTGATCCGGAGAATGCAACATCTCCTAAGCCCAATGAATTCCCCATTTCTGATCTTACCCATTCTCTTTACTTTATGCCAATTACTTCTATGATCATGTTCCCCATTCCCATTTACAATTCTGCAATTTACTTTCTGTCATTTATTTTCAGCTCTTTATTTCCAGCATTTACGTTTTCTGCTATTTACTTTCCCGCCATTTAATTTCCTGCAACTCTCAAACCACGTTCTGCTTAGCTCAACTAGAATATTCCTCCAATTAAAGTTGCTTGACCAATCAATCCCTGTGGGATTCGACCTCAATCTTTTGTGAGTTATTACTTGACGACAATTCGGTATACTTGCCGAGGGAGATTTGTTAAGAAACAAGTTTCCGTGCATCAAGTTTATGGCGCCGTTGCCGGGGATTGATTTTGTATCAACAATGATTAAATTGGTGGATAACTAGTTGGAGCATTTGTTTTTATTTTGTTTGATTTAAGTTCATTTGAGTAATTTACTTTCTGTTTAGCTATTTTCTTCCCTTTCCCCCTCCCATTTTCTTAGTTGTTTACAATTCAGTCACTAACCCACTAACTGTTTGATATATTACATCACTCACGCTAACAGCATTTCTGTAGAAATTACTATCTTCATCTATCTTTCTTGCTTTTGCCTTGTTGGTTGTATGACAGGTAGAAGAAGCGGGGCTTCAACTTCCTTTGATTCTGAACCTGAGAGGACCTTCCTTAGATTAAGGAGGAAAGCAAGAGGAAAGAGAGTAGTTGGTGCTGAGGAAGAGGAAGAATACTTTGAACCAGACATGGATGAGAATATGGAAAACCATCATGAAGAAGAGGCTCATAACCATGGCAGAGAAGGTCCAGCGTATCAGGTTGGGCAACAGAGAAGAGTTCTGGGTTCTTACATTAACCCAAACCCAGGAAACTGTGGGAGTATCATCCAAAGGCCAACCATACATGCTAACAACTTTGAACTAAAGCCACAGCTCATCCCCTTTGTTCAGAACAATTGTTCATTAGGAGGAAGTGTCCAAGAAGACCCCAATCAACATCTAACCACCTTCCTGAGGATATGCGATACTATGAAGTCTAATTGTGTTCATCCTGACACCTATAGACTACTTCTGTTTCCCTTCTCGCTCAAGGACAAAGCATTTAAATGGCTGGAATCCTTTCCAAAGGAGAGTTTAGCAACCTGGGAAGATGTGGTGAACAAGTTCTTGGCAAGATTCTATCCTCCTCAACGGATCAACAGGTTGAGAGCTGAGGTATAAACATTCAGGCAGCAGGATGGTGAGACTCTATATGAAGCATGGGAGAGGTTTAAAGACTTGACAAGAAGATGCCCACCAGATATGTTCAATGAATGGGTGCAGTTGCATATTTTCTATGAAGGTCTTTCATATGAATCAAAGAAGGCAGTAGACCACTCATCCGAGGGATCTCTGAACAAGAAGAAGACCATTGAAGAAGCCATAGATGTCATTGAGACTGTAGCAGAGAATGACTACTTCTATGCTTCTGAAAGAGGCAATACTAGAGGAGTGATGGAGCTGAACAATGTGGATGCACTGCTAGCTCAAAACAAGATGATTACCAAGCAATTAGCTGACCTCACCAAGAAGATGGAGGGGAATCAAGTAGCAGCAATCACCACTTCAGCAGCAACTCAAGAAGGAGTGAATGAAGAAGCAGAGGGTAATCAGGAGCAAGCCAACTACATTGGGAATTCACCTAGGCAGAATCATGACCCATACTCCAAAACGTATAATCCTGGTTGGAGGAACCACCTAAACTTTGGGTGGGGAAATCAACAAGACCAAGGCCAAGATCAGAGATGCCATAACCCCAACAACAATGCAACTCACCAACACTCCACACAGAGGTCATACCAACACCCACCCAACAACACTTCTCAACATCCATACCAAAGTCAAAATGGCCCTTCTCATCCTTCCAATCTAAACTCTCCATCATCAGAAGAAAGACTATCAAGGATTGAGACTCTACTTGAAGGAATATGCAAGGAGATTCAAGATAGTAAGATGTTTCGAGAGGAAGTGCGATCTAACCTGCAAAATCAAGATGCTGCCATCAAGAAACTTGAGATACAAATTGGCTACCTATTCCAGCAAGCTCCTGGCCATGACCTTTTCAGTAACATTGAGTCAAGGCCAAGGGAGGAGTGTCAAGCCATCACCCTCAGAAGTGGGAAGGAACTGAAGGAGACTTCCAAGCAATCACAAGAGAAAGATTCAATTGGAAAGAAGGAGGAATAAGATGAAGTTCAAGTCCCCACCTCTAACTCACATCAAAAGGAAGGAGAGCTGAAGCCATATGTTCTGAAAGTCCCATATCCTCGACAACTGAATAAGAAGGGGAGTGATAGTCAGTTGTCCAGATTTTTAGAATTCTTCAAGAAACTACAGATTAACATACCCTTTGCTGAAGCAATAGAGCAAATGCCGCTCTATGCCAAGTTCTTGAAGAAGTTGATGACCAAGAAGAGAAGCTGGAAGAACAACGATACTGTGATACTGACTGAAGAATGTAGTGCCATAATTCAGCATAAATTGCCCCAGAAAATAAAGGATCCTGGGAGCTTCCAGATTCCTTGTATTATAGGAGAAATAACAGTGGAAAAGGCTCTATGTGATCTAGGAGCCAGCATAAATCTGATGTCTGTAGCTATGATGAGAAAAATGAAGATTGAGGAGGCCAAACCAACAAAAATGGCCTTACAACTGGCAGACCGATCATTCAAGTTTCCTCACGGCATAGTGGAAGACTTGCTAGTGAAGGTAGGAGACTTTATCTTTCCAGCAAACTTTATAGTGTTGGACATGAAGGAAGGAGCTAAGGCTTCTATCATCTTGGGCAGACCATTCTTAGTTACTGCCGGAGCTGTCATCGATGTCCAAAAGGGTGAACTGACCCTTAGACTACACAATGAAACAATGATGATCAATGTGTTCAAGGCCATGAACTATCCACAGGAACCATCGGAAGAATGTATGAGGGTAGACTCACTAGAAGATGTAGTACAAGAGACTTTTGAAGAAGAAGAACTTGAGGGATTAACAGAAGAGGAGGAATCAGCATCAAGCGAAGAAGCTGCAACAGCTGAGGTTCAAGTTCAGGGCACAATAGAGGAGAAGAATGGGAAGAAAAAAGCACCCAAACTTGAACTAAAGGCACTGCCACCCACTCTCAAGTATGCATATCTAGGAGAAAACGAAAGTTATCCAGTGATCATAAATTCATCCCTCAGCCAAGAACAAGAGGAAGAGCTACTTGAAGTATTGCAAAGGCACAAAGATGCCATAGGATGGACCCTTGCTGACTTGAAGGGAATCAGTTCGGCTATATATATATGCATAAAATACTGTTGGAAGATGATGCCAAACCATCCATTTAACCCCAAAGGAGGCTGAATCCAGTCATGAAGGAAGTGGTACAGAAAGAAGTCATGAAGTTGTGGCAAGGAGGAGTGATCTATCCGATCTCAAACAGCCCATGGGTCAGCCCTGTGCAAGTTGTTCCAAAAAAAGGAGAAATCACTGTAGTCCCCGATGAGAAGAATGAACTAATCCCTACAAGGACCGTCACAGGATGGCGGATGTGCATAGACTACAGAAAACTCAACGAAGCTACACGAAAAGATCATTTCCCCTTTCCTTTCATGGATCAGATGCTGGAAAGACTTGCAGGACATTCATATTACTGTTTTCTTGATGGTTATTCAGGATATAACCAAATAGTGGTTGATTCAAGAGACCAAGAGAAAACCTCCTTCACCTGCCCATATGGAGTGTTTGCCTACAGGCGCATGCCATTTGGGCTATGCAATGCACCTGCAACTTTCCAACGCTGCATGCTTTCCATTTTTTCAGATATGATGGAAAAATTCATCAAAGTTTTTATGGATGACTTCTCAGTATTCGGAGACTCTTTTCCTAACTGCCTAGATCACCTGGCCCTGGTATTAAAAAGATGTCAAGAAACTAATTTGGTCTTGAACTGGGAGAAATGTCACTTTATGGTGACAGGAGGAATAGTTCTTGGTCATAAGATTTCTAACCAAGGCATTGAAGTGGACAGAGCCAAGGTGGAACTCATTGAAAAATTACCTCCACCAAGTGATGTCAAGGCAATTAGGAGTTTTCTAGGGCATGCTGGCTTTTACAGAAGGTTTATTAAAGATTTTTCAAAGATAGCCAAGCCCTTAAGCAATCTCCTTGTATCTGATACACCATTTATCTTTGATCAAAAGTGCATGCTGGCATTTGAAAACTTGAAAAAGAGGTTGTCCTCTGCCCCTATCATTTCCCCACCTGACTGGAACCTACCATTTGAACTGATGTGCGATGCATATGATTTCGCAATTGGGGCAGTGTTAGGACAGAAAAAAGATAACTTGGTCCATGTGATATACTATGCCAGCAAAGTCCTCAATGATACTCAAAGAAACTATACCACTACTGAAAAGGAGTTGCTGGCAATAGTTTTTGCATTTGACAAGTTTAGATCATACCTCATTGGTGCCAAAGTGATTGTCTTCACAGATCACATAGCACTTAAATATTTGTTTGCCAAGCAAGAATCAAAACTAAGACTAATAAGATGGATCTTATTGTTGCAGGAATTCAATATTGAAATCAAAGACAAGAAAGGAGTGGAGAACAAGGTAGCAGATCACCTATCCAGAATCCCTCATGATAAAGGAGGAACACATAATACAAATGTAAATGAGTTCTTCCCAGATGAGCAGTTGATGACGATTCACAGAGCACCCTGGTTTGCAAATATTGCCAATTTTAAGGCGACTGGGGCTTTACATCCAAACATCAACAAACACCAGAAAAGGAAGCTCATCAATGACGCAAAGTATTTTGTTTGGGATGAACCATATCTCTTCAAGAAGTGTTCAGATGGAATTCTGAGAAGATGTGTCTCGGAAGAAGAAGGACGAGAGGTCTTGTAGAACTGCCACAGCTCATGCTATGGAGGCCATTTTGGAGGGGACAGAACTGCAGCCAAGGTATTACAAAGTGGATTCTTTTGGCCCACCCTTTTCAAAGATGCCAAAGAACTGGTAAAGAATTGCAATGAATGTCAAAGAGCTGAAAAGTTACCCAAAGGAAATGAGATACCACAAAATTTCATCTTAGAACTGGAACTGTTTGATGTGTGGGGAATCGATTTCATGGGACCTTTCCCAACCTCATATTCAAACAAGTACATCTTGGTAGCAGTGGATTACATTTCCAAGTGGGTAGAGGCTATTGTAACCCCAACGAATGATAACAAGGTGGTCATGAACTTCCTCAGAAAGAATATCTTTAGCCGATTCGGAGTCCCACGAGCACTCATCAGTGATGGAGGGAGCCATTTTTGTAACAGACCACTAGAAGCTCTCCTCCTATGATACAGGGTGAAACACAAGATTTCCACGCCTTACCACCCCCAAACAAGTGGGCAAACTGAGATATCTAACAGAGAGCTAAAAAGGATTTTGGAAAAGACTATGGGAGCATCAAGGAAGGATTGGTCGAAGAAGCTGGATGATGCTCTTTGGGCATACAGAACGGCATTCAAAACACCAATCGGGATGTCCCCATACCAACTGGTGTATGGAAAGGCTTGTCATCTACCATTGGAGCTGGAACACAAAGCCCTCTGGGCTCTCAAGTTGCTAAATTTTGATAGCACTGCTGCTGGTGAAAAGAGGATCTTGCAGCTGCAAGAAATGGAGGAGTTCAGATCTCAAGCCTATGAAAATGCCAAGATTTATAAAGAAAAGGCAAAGAGAAGGCATGACCTCCATTTAACACCCAGAAGCTTCGAAGAAGGACAGCAAGTGCTCCTCTACAATTCCAAATTAAGACTCTTCCCTGGGAAACTCAAATCAAGGTGGTCAGGACCCTTTCTTGTTACAAAGGTCTCGCCGTATGGGCACATAGAAATCATGGAGGAAAGTTCAAAGAGGATGTTCACTGTTAACGGATAGAGGCTCAAACACTACATGGGCAACATGGGGGAAAACCCCAAAGTGAAGTATCACCTCAAGTGATGGAGGAATCGTCGAGCTAGCGACGCTAAAAGAGCGCTTCGTTGGGAGGCAACCCAACCTAAGGTAGTTTTCTTTTCATTTGCATTTTAATAAAAATCACAAGCAGTTTCCCCCGTATTGTGAGGAGCTAAGTTTGGTGTTACACACCAAAACAGTACAAGAGTGAGTGTGTAATTCTAAGTTTGGTGTTCCACCAAAGATTTTAGTTAGAATCACACTACACTCCTTCAAGGGCAAATTGCTAGATCCAACCAATCAGGGGAACCACTTAACAGTAGTTAGTTTCTAGTTGTCTTGCTGATAACAACACATGAGATTTTCTACATGCATTCAACCTGCTGTATTAGGCAAGGAACTAAGTTTGGTGTTCACACACCAAGTTAAGTTCCGAAATGCACAAGCATGCATGCATACTAACTATCTCTCAAGTGCTTTGGGGACAAGCAACTTCCAATAACTTTGCAGGGATTCAATCAATCTTTTGGAAAAACAGTGCACCATCATCCAAGGAAGTGAGGAAGGATGCAGAAACTATGGAGGATGACAACAGATGGGTAGCAGGAAGGCATCACCAAAAGGTTGTATTGTTACTTGATTCCATATGCTTGGAAATAATCAATTTGGAAGTCTGAATGTGCCCTTGATTAATAGTCACCTTTTAAGCTTAATTCACTAGAATTTGATGTTTGTTTTTGCTTAGGTCTATGCTTGCTAGTCAAGTTGCCTGTTTTCATTTTCATCTTGTTTATTGTATGCTTATCCTTTTAAGTCCAATAAAAAGAGATGTTATGAAAGACCAGAGTGATGTTCAAGTTGTGGAGCAAGTCCTTAAATTTGTGGTGTAGTAATCACTTAGCTAAGTTGGTTCACCAACAAGGTGGGAAGGCAACTATTTGTCCTGAATCATATACTTGAAACACACCCCATGAGACTAGCTAAATAATAAGATCCTAACAAGAAAAAGGAAAAGAACAATAAGAGTTGAAAAAGAAAGAAAAGTTAATAAAGAATAAGGCTAGGCACCAAGGGCTTGAAACTTGAGGGTTGTGTCTGTGGTGCTCTTGTACCAAGGATCTGCTTGGATGAATAAGTTCTTAGGAGTGCTTCATCACTTGGTAACTTGGGTTAACTAACCCGGGATTATCAACTGAAAATCCACTATCAAGAGCAACCTTCCCCTTCACAGAACACTTAGCCTAAGGATGAAATAAACCTTGGAAAGACAAAGGGATCAATAAATAAAAGTCTCAAAGGGTGCAATCAAGTGAGTATTCCAAGGCATGATAAAGGTCTGAAAGCCAGTAAAGGAATGAACCTAAGTTGCTATGCATGAACCCCATAAAACTAAGAACATGACTTCCACAATAATGATTCATTCATCTTGTCATTTCATTCATCATTCTCTTGTTCCAGTACTTGCTTAGGGACAAGCAAGCTTTAAGTTTGGTGTTGTGATGCCAGGGCATTTTGGCCAGTTTCACTGACCTTTTCTTTATGGTTTTAAGGTAGTTTCATGCATTTTCTTAGGAAATAAGCAAGTTTTGGGTAAATAATCACTTACATCTTGATTCAAGCAAACATTGTGAATTTTACATGATTTCATGAGAATTATGCATGAATTAAAGGACAAATTAAATGATGCATGTCTCCTAACTTGGATTAGAGCTTTGATGCACTTTATTGCTTGATTTCAGGACAAAGGAAGCAAGAAAGAACCACGTTAGTAGCCACGTTAGTCTAGCTAACGTGACCACTAACGTGGAATGAAGGCTAGCTTGCAACGTTAATGAGAAAAGTGATTGCCAATAATGCCTTCGTGAGCCATCATAGCCCACGTCAGTTGCCACAATAACTATGTTAACGTGGAAGCTAACGTGGAAGAGAAGTAGAACTCCAACGTTAGTGGTAAAAGTAACTGCCACTAACGTTCCAAAAGGGGCAATTGGCCACGTTAAGAGCCACGTTAACTTAGTTAACGTGAGCTCTAACGTGGAAGAAGAAGATGATGCCAACGTTAGTGACACTCACCTTTGTCACTAACGTTGGACTAAGCCCATATTGGCTACATTAAAAGCCACGTTAACCTAGTTAACATGGACTCTAACGTGGAGGGAGCAAGAATCACCAACGTTAGTGACACTCACCTTTGTCACTAACGTTGGATTGAGCCACTATGAGCCACGTTAGTTGCCACGTTAATTACATTAACGTGGAAGCTAACGTGGAGAAGAGGGATGATGAGCCAACGTTAGTGACACTCACCTTTGTCACTAACATTGGAGATGGCTATCAATACCACGTTAGAAGTCACGTTTTCCTAGTTAACGTGAACTCTAACGTGGGAAGTAGGGGCGTTCTGAAGCGTTAGTGACAAAGGTAAGTATCACTAACGCTCTCGAAGATTTGGCAAGCCTACGTTAAAGGCCACGTTAACTATTTTAACGTGAACTCTAACGTAGGGAGAAAGGGGTACTCCCAACGTTATTGAAAAAGGTAAACCCCAGTAACGTTTGCGAAGGGCCAAGGGTCAACGTTAGTGGTCACGTTAGTGCCACTAACGTTGAAGTTAACATGGACCACTTTGGGTTAGGAATGTTAGTGAAAAAGGTGATTGTCACTAACGTTCTCAACCCCACATTTTCACTTAACGTTAACACCACTAACGCCCTAAGCTAAAGTCCCTGCCTACTTCACACTTTCTCTGCAAGTAAAGCTGAGCCCACTGAAGAAGATAACTGCTTCAACTCAAGATCCAGAGGCCCATATCCAAGACTTGAAGAGCCAACTAGAAGATCAGAAGAATAGTATAAATATGGAGAGCTTTGAACTAGAAAAGGAGCTTTTGGCATTATTAGAATTACTCTCTGTAATTTACTTTCTCTGCACTTCTAGTTTAACTTTCAGAATGTACTCTCCATCTTTGCTTTCCATTCCCAGAGCTATGAACAACTAAACCCCTTTCATTGGGTTAGGGAGCTCTGTTGTAATTTGATGGATCAATAATAGTTTTCATTATTCTTCTTCTTTCTTTTCTCTTGATTTTACTAGAAAGCTTTCAATCTTCATCCAATTGAGTAGTTATCTTGGAAAAGAAGCTATTCATACTTGGATCTCTTCTGAACCTTGGAAAAGGGATGAAGAGATCATGCTAGAAATATTTTCTCATGTTGGACCAAATTGGGGTTTGGGCGGATATGGTGACATATAATTCTCCCAATACTTTGATTTGGAAATACATATGGTATAATCAGTGACC
>NC_029788.2:44985141-44991205 GCF_000816755.2 Arachis ipaensis | reverse complement strand
CTATGAACAACTAAACCCCTTTCATTGGGTTGGGATCTCTGTTGTAATTTGATGGATCAATAATGGTTTTCATTATTCTTCTTCTTTCTTTTCTTTTGATTTTACTTGAAAGCTTTCAATCTTCATCCAATTGAGTAGTTATCTTGGAAAAGAAGCTATTCATACTTGGATCTCTTCTGAACCTTGGAAAAGGGATGAAGAGATCATGCTAGAAATATTTTCTCATGTTGGACCAAATTGGGGTTTGGGCGGATATGGTGACATATAATTCTCCCAATACTTTGATTTGGAAATACATGTGGTATAATCAGTGACCTCAGTTCATCTCTTCTCATGAGCAATTAGACCAAGGAATTGGCTATTGATCTGATTTGAGAGATTGAATTACCAAGGAATTGGAATTCAATCACTTAAGATTGCCAAGGAGATCAATGAATGCGTTGATTGAGGAAGAGATGAAAATGAACTTGATCCGGAGAATGCAACATCCCCTAAGCCCAATGAATTCCCTATTTCTGATCTTACCCATTCTCTTTACTTTATGCCAATTACTTCTATGATCATCTTCCCCATTCCCATTTACAATTCTGCAATTTACTTTCCGTCATTTATTTTCAGCTCTTTATTTCCAGCATTTACGTTTTCTGCTATTTACTTTCCTGCCATTTAATTTCCTGCAACTCTCAAACCACATTCTACTTAGCTCAACTAGAACATTCCTCCAATTAAAGTTGCTTGACCAATCAATCCCTGTGGGATTCGACCTCACTCTTTTATGAGTTATTACTTGACGACAATTCGGTATACTTGTCGAGGGAGATTTGTTAAGAGACAAGTTTCCGTGCATCAACGCCACTTCGAGTCCCATCATCGTTGCCCAGATTGGTTCCATCCACTGCTCATACATCAACCTCGACACCATCAATCCCAATCGCGCTAGGTAATTCCAAATATGCCTCTAAATCTTCTACTTGGTGAATTGCTTGTATTGTCTTGTCCTGAATTGCGAAACCCTATAATGTTGATTGAATTACTGGATTGATTGGAATTTGTGCTTGTTCTGTATTTACTGTTAAAACTGGAGCTGAATGATAGATCTGATTTTCTGGGTTTGAGATTTGAATTTCTGCTTGATCTGCACTTTTTGTTGAATCCTCTTGTTGTTGTTGAGGTAGGAATTTGAAATTGAAATTTGATGAGTCTCCTTCCTTTCCTTTGATGTGAACTTCTTCTATAATTTTTGGATTCCTTGCTAAGTTTGAAGCTTTTTCTGCTATAGACTTGGTGCACAAAATTGTGATCTTTAAAATGGTGCCAAAAATTTGGTACGCACGTTCATAATCTCAATTCTTTTTCACAACTCCACACAACTAACCAGCAAGTGCACTGGGTCATCCAAGTAATAAACCTTACGTGAGTAAGGGTGGATCCCACGGAGATTGTCGACTGGAAGGAAGCTATGGTCATCCTTGTAAATCTCAGTCAGGCAGATTCAAATGGTTATGGGATTTTGATAATTAAAATATAATTAAAATATAAACTAGGATAGAAGTACTTATGTAATTCACTGGTGAGAATTTCAGATAAGCGTATGGAGATGCTTTGCTCCTTCTGAATCTCTGCTTTCCTACTGCCTTCATTCAATCATTCATACTCCTTTTCATGGCAAGCTTTATGTTGGGGGATCACCGTTGTCAATGGCTACCGTCCGTCCTCTTAGTAAAAATGGTCCAAATGCGTTGTCACTACATGGCTAATCTTCTGTTGGTTCTCGATCATGTTAGAATAGGATCCATTTTTCCTTTTGCGTCTATCACTACGCCCAACACTCACGAGTTTGAAGCTCATCACAGTCATCCCTTTCCAGATCCTACTCGGAATACTACAGACAAGGTTTAGACTTTCCGGATCTCAGGAATGGCCGCCAATAATTCTAGCCTATACCACGAAGACTCTGATCGTGAACCAGGAGGCTAAGAGATACACACTCAAGCTATTGCAGATAGAATGGAAGTGGTTGTCAGGCACGCGTTCATAGGTGAGAATGATGATGAGTGTCACGAATTATCACATTCATCAGGTTGAAGTGCGAGTGAATATCTTGGAATAAGAATAAGCTTGAATTGAATAGAAAAATAATATTACTTTGCATTAATTCATGAAGAACAGTAGAGCTCCACACCTTAATCTTTGGGGTGTAGAAACTCCACCGTTGAAAATACATAAGTGATGAAGGTCCAGGCATGGCCGAATGGCCAGCCCCCTAAATGTGATCAAGAGATCAAAAGTGATACAAAGATAGTCTCAAAAATGATCAAAAGATGTGAAATAAATCACTAAAAGTAGTTTTTATACTAAACTAGTAACTATGGTTTACAAAAATGAGTAAATGATGCAGAAATCCACTCCTGGGGCCCACTTGGTGTGTGCTTGGGCTGAGCATTGAGCTTTACACGTGTAGAGACTTCTCTTGGAGTTAAACGCCAGGTTGGAGCCTATTTGTGGCGTTTAACTCTAGTTTGTAACCTGTTTCTGGCGTTTAACTCCAGAATGGGACAGGAAGTTGGCGTTTGAACGCCAGTTTGCGTCGTCAAAACTTGGGCAAAGTATGGACTATTATATTTTTGGAAAGCCCTGGATGTCTACTTTCCAACGTAATTGAGAGCGTGTGGTATGCGAAATTGCTACTCAGGTTGTGAATTGTGGTTCGAAATTGATTCCCTGGCAATGGCACCAAAAACGGATGCACAGAACCATGGTCTAAACATATCTTCACAACTTCGCATAACTAACCAGCAAGTGCACTGGGTCGTCCAAGTAATACCTTACGTGAGTAAGGGTCGAATCCCATGGAGATTGTCGGTATGAAGCAAGCTATGGTCACCTTGTTCTCAGTCAGGCGGATATAAATTGATAATGGTGTTTTCGAAATTAACAAATAAAAGAAGGGATAGAAATACTTATGTAAATCATTGGTGAGAGTTTCAGATAAGCGAATAGAGATGCTTTCATTCCTCTGAACCTCTGCTTTCCTGCTATCTTCATCCAATCAGTCTTACTCCTTTCCATGGCTGGCTTTATGTGATACATCACCACTGTCAATGGCTACTTTTGGTCATCTCTCGGGAAAATGATCCAATGCCCTGTCACGACATGGCTAATCGTCTGGAGGCATCACCCTTGTCAATGGCTTCATCTTATCCTCTCAGTGAAAATGGTCAACGCACCCTGTCACGGAACGGCTATTCATCTGTCGGTTCTCGATCATGCTGGAATAGGATTTACTATCCTTTTGCGTCTGTCACTAACGCCCTGCAATCGCGAGTTTGGAGCTCGTCACAGTCATTCATTCATTGAATTCTACTCGGAATACCACAGACAAGGTTTAGACCTTCCGGATTCTCTTGAATGTCGCCATCATTCTAGCTTACACCACGAAGATTCTGATTAAGAGATCTAAGAGATACTCATTCAATTCTAATGTAGAACGGAAGTGGTTGTCAGGCACGCGTTCATAGGGAATGATGATGATTGTCACTTTCATCACATTCAGATTGAAGTGCGAACGAATATCTTAGAAGCGAAATAAGATGAATTGAATAGAAAACAGTAGTACTTTGCATTAATCTTTGAGGAACAGCAGAGCTCCACACCTTAATCTATGGAGTGTAGAAACTCTACCGTTGAAAATACATAAGTGATAGTCCAGGCATGGCCGTGTGGCCAGCCCCTCTGATATAAGAACCAGGCGTCCAAAGATGGTCAAAAAGACGTCTAATACAATAGTGAAAGGTCCTATTTATAATAAACTAGCTACTAGGGTTTATAGAAGTAAGTAATTGATGCGTAAATCCACTTCCGAGGCCCACTTGGTGTGTGCTTGGCTGAGATTGAGTGTTGCTCGTGTAGAGGTCCTTCTTGGAGTTGAACGCCAGCTTTTGTGCCAGTTTGGGCGTTCAACTCTGGTTTTGGCTCCTTTTCTGGCGCTGGACGCCAGATTTGGGCAGAAAGCTGACGTTGAACGCCAGTTTACGTCATCTATTCTTGGCCAAAGTATAGACTATTATATATTTCTAGAAAGCCCTGGATGTCTACTTTCCAACGCAATTAGAAGCGCGCCATTTCGAGTTCTGTAGCTCCAGAAATTCCACCTTGAGTGCAGGGAGGTCAGAATCCAACAGCATCAGCAGTCCTTCTTCAACCTCTGAATATGATTTTTGCTCAAGTCCCTCAATTTTAGCCAGAAAATACCTGAAATCACAGAAAAACACACAAACTCATAGTAAAGTCCAGAAATGTGAATTTAACATAAAAACTAATGAAAACATCCCTAAAAATAACTAGATCCTACTAAAAACATACTAAAAACAATGCCAAAAAGCGTATAAATTATCCGCTCATCACAACACCAAACTTAAATTGTTGCTTGTCCCCAAGCAACTGAAAATTAAATAGGATAAAAAGAAGAGAATATACTACCTTTTCAGATTGTGACTCAGCTTTGCTAAAGTCCCCAATTAGAGGTATCCAGGGTTCTTAAGCACACTCTTTTTTTGCTTTGGACTTTGACTTTAACTGCTCAGTCTCAAGTTTTCACTTGACACCTACACGCCACAAGCACATGGTTAGGGACAGCTTGGTTTAGCCGCTTAGACTAGGATTTTCTTCCTTTAGGCCCTCCTATCCCCTGATGCTCAAAGCCTTGGGATCCTTTTTATTTGCCCTTGCCTTTTGGTTTTAAGGGTTATTGGCTTTTTGCTCTTGCCTCTTGGTTTTAAGAGCTTTTGGCTTTTTCTGCTTGCTTTTTCTTTCTATTTTTTTTGCCTATTTTTTTTTCTGCAAGCTTTGTTCTTTGCTGCTTTTTCTTGCTTCAAGAATCATTTTTATGATTTTTCAGATTATCAAAAAACAGAAAAAATAAGAACAAGGAATGAATCCACCTTAGTGATGGTGGCGTTTCCTTCTTGAGGAACCAATGATGTCCTTGAGCTCTTCTATGTCTCTTCCTTGTCTTTGTTGCTCCTCCTTCATTGCTTTTAGATCTTCTCTGATTTCATGAAGGATGATGGAGTGCTCTTGATGTTCCACCCTTAGTTGCTTCCAATAATTGTGTGGAAGAAAATGTATCCCCTGAGGTATCTCAGGGATCTCTTGATTTGCAGTCAAATGTTCTACCACTGAGCTATAGACCCTTGATGGAAGCTTTTGTCTTCCCTTTCCTCTTTCTAGAGGTTTCTCTTGCCTTAGGTGCCATCAATGGTTATGGAAAAAAACAAAAAAGCTATGCTTTTACCACACCAAACTTAGAATGTTGCTCGCCCTCGAGCAAAAGAAGAAAGAATAGAAGAAGAAGATATGAAGGAGATGGATGGAGGTGTGTATTCGGCCATATGGGTGGGATTGGGTGGTAGATGGAAAACAGAAGGGATGATCATGAATGGAAAGAGAGATGATGAGGTAGGTGGGGATCCTGTGGGGTCCACAGATCCTGAGGTGTCAAGGCATTTACATCCCTGCACCAATTTAGGCATGTAAAATGCCCTTGCACACAACTCTGGGCGTTCAGCGCCAGGTTGGTGCCCATTTTGGGCGTTCAACGCCCAATTGTTAGCCATTTCTGGCGTTGAACGCCAGAACCATGCTTGTTCTGGGCGTTCAGCGCCAGTTCCTGCCCATTTTGGGCATTCAGCGCCAGAACCATGCTCTGTTCTGGCGTTGAACGCCAGGCAGATGCTTCCTCCAGGGTGTGATTTTTCTTCTGCTGATTTTGATTCCGTTTTCAATTTTTCTCTTTATTTTGTGACTCCATATGATCATGAACCTACAAAGACATGAAAAACAAAAACAAAATTAGTTAAATAAACATTGGGTTGCCTCCCAACAAGCGCTTTTTTAATGTCAATAGCTTGACAGTGGGCTCTCATGGAGCCTCACAGATGTGCAGAGCTTTGTTGAGACTCTCCAACACCAAACTTAGAGTTTGGATATGGGAGTTCAACACCAAACTTAGAGTTTGGTTGTGGCCTCCCAACACCAAACTTAGAGTTTGACTGTGGGGGCTTTG
>NC_029788.2:44974352-44985127 GCF_000816755.2 Arachis ipaensis | reverse complement strand
GGATCTTCAGATGGAAGTCCATGAAACTTGCAGTTTTGCTGCATCAGAGACACTAATTGAGGTTTCAGCTCAAAGTTGTTTGCTCCAATGGCAAGAATGGAGATGCTTCTTCCATGTAAATTGGAATTAGGTGCAGTAAAGTCACCAAGCATTCTCCTTGCATTATTGTTGTTGGGTTCGGCTGCCATCTCCTTTACTTGTTCGAAATTTTCAAAAAGGTTGTCTCTGGATTGTTGTAATTTAGCTTCTCTTAGTTTCCTCTTCAGAGTCCTTTCAGGTTCTGGATCAGCTTCAACAAGAATGCCTTTTTCTTTGTTCCTGCTCATAAGAAAGAGAAGAGAACAAGAAAGGAAGAGGAATCCTCTATCTCACAGTAAAGAGGTTCCTTATTGTTAGTAGAAGAAGAAAAGGAATAGGGGTGTAATGTAAGGAAAGAAACACATTTGTGAGGAGAGCAGAGATGTGAGATGAAGAGAAGTGTTAGTAGATGAATAAACAAATAGAAGGAGATGAGATAGGGAGAGAATTTTCAAAAATTATTTTTGAAAAAGAGTTGGTGATTTTCGAAAATAGTTTTTGAAAAAGGTTAGTGGTTTTTCGAAAATTCAAATAAAAAAAATAATTAGTTTAATTAAAAAGAAATTTTGAAAAAAGGGGGAAGATATTTTCGAAAATTAGAGAGAGAGAGTTAGTTAGGTGGTTTTGAAAAAGATAAGAAACAATCAAAAAGTTAGTTAGTTAGTTGAAACAAATTTTGAAAATCAATTTTTGAAACGAGAAGGAGATAAGAAGTTAGAAAAGATATTTTGAAATCAAATTTTGAAAAAGATAAGATAAGAAGATATTTTTTTTTTTGAAAAGATATGATTGAAGTTAGTTTTTGAAAAAGATTTGATTTTTAAACTCACAATTAATGACTTGATTCACAAGAAATCACAAGATATGATTCTAGAACTTAAAGTTTGAATCTTTCTTAATAAGCAAGTAACAAACTTGAAATTTTTGAATCAAAACATTAATTGGTGATGTTATTTTCGAAAATTTGATATAAAAATAAGAAAAAGATTTTTGAAAAATGTTTTTAGAATTTTGGAAAATAACTAAAAAAATGAAAAAGATTTGATTTTTGAAAAAGATTTTTGAAAAAGATAGGATTTTTAAATTGAAAATTTGATTTGACTCATGAAAACAACTAGATTTTAAAAATTTTTGAAAAAGTCAAATCTAATTTTCGAATTTATGAGAGAGAAAAAGGGAAAGATATTTTTCTTTTTTATTTTTGAATTTTTATGATGAGAGAAAAAAACAAGAAAAATGATGCAATGCATGAAAGTTATGGATCAAAACAATGAATGCATGCAAGAATGCTATGAATGTCAAGATGAACACCAAGAACACTATGAAGATCATGATGAACATCAAGAACACATTTTTGAAAAATTTTTTTTAATGCAAAGAAAACATGTAAGACACCAAACTTAGAATTCTTTAATGCTTAGACACTAAGAATTCAAGAATGCATATGAAAAACAAGAAAAGACACAAAACATGCAAATGCAAAGATCAAACAAGATGACTTACCAAGAACAACTTGAAGATCATGAAGAACACTATGAATGCATGATTATTTTCGAAAAATGCAAGATGCACATGCAATTGAAACCAAACTTATAACATGACACATGACTCAAACAAGAAACACAAAAATATTTTTGATTTTTATGATTTTCTAATTTTTTTGGATTTTTATTTTATATTTTTCAAAAATTATTTAGAAGAGAGAAAAATAAGGATTCAAAATTTTTAATATGAATTCCAGGAATCTTATGCTCTAAAGCTCCAATCAAAGGGTCAGGCATGGCTTAATAGCCAGCCAAGCTTTAGTATGTAACTCAGACATGACACGTCTAACATGCCCTACAGTCGTATTAGACATGGCTTTACAGCTAGCCATGCTTCATGAAACACTAGAATTCATTCTTAAAAATTCTGAAGAAAAATAGAGTTTTGAAAACATTTTTTTTTTCGAAAACAAAAGAAAAATTTTTGAAAGATTTTTGAAAAATTTTTGAAAACAAAACAAAGAGAAAATTACCTAATCTGAGCAACAGGATAAACCGTTAGTTGTCCAAACTCGAACAATCCCCGGCAACGGCGCCAAAAACTTGGTATGCGAAATTGCTACTCAGGTTGTGAATTGTGGTTCGAAATTGATTCCCTGGCAATGGCACCAAAAACGGATGCACAGAACCATGGTCTAAACATATCTTCACAACTTCGCATAACTAACCAGCAAGTGCACTGGGTCGTCCAAGTAATATCTTACGTGAGTAAGGGTCGAATCCCACGGAGATTGTCGGTATGAAGCAAGCTATGGTCACCTTGTAAATCTCAGTCAGGCGGATATAAATTGATAATGGTGTTTTCGAAATTAATAAATAAAAGAAAGGATAGAAATACTTATGTAAATCATTGGTGAGAGTTTCAGATAAGCGAATAGAGATGCTTTCGTTCCTCTGAACCTCTGCTTTCCTGCTATCTTCATCCAATCAGTCTTACTCCTTTCCATGGCTGGCTTTATGTGATACATCACCACTGTCAATGGCTACTTTCGGTCATCTCTCGGGAAAATGATCCAATGCCCTGTCACGGCACGGCTAATCGTCTGGAGGCATCACCCTTGTCAATGGCTTCATCTTATCCTCTCAGTGAAAATTGTCAACGCACCCTGTCACGGAACGGCTATTCATCTGTCGGTTCTCAATCATGCTGGAATAGGATTTACTATCCTTTTGTGTCTGTCACTAACGCCCTGCAATCGCGAGTTTGGAGCTCGTCACAATCATTCATTCATTGAATCCTACTCGGAATACCACAGACAAGGTTTAGACCTTTTGGATTCTCTTGAATGCCGCCATCATTCTAGCTTACACCACGAAGATTCTGATTAAGAGATTTAAGAGATACTCATTCAATTCTAATGTAGAACGGAAGTGGTTGTCAGGCACGTGTTCATAGGGAATGATGATGATTGTCACTTTCATCACATTCAGATTGAAGTGCGAATGAATATCTTAGAAGCGAAATAAGATGAATTGAATAGAAAACAGTAGTACTTTGCATTAATCTTTGAGGAACAGCAGAGCTCCACACCTTAATCTATGGAGTGTAGAAACTCTACCGTTGAAAATACATAAGTGATAGTCCAGGCATGGCCGTGTGGCCAGCCCCTCTGATCTAAGAACCAGGCGTCCAAAGATGGTCAAAAAGACGTCTAATACAATAGTGAAAGGTCCTATTTATAATAAACTAGCTACTAGGGTTTACAGAAGTAAGTAATTGATGCATAAATCCACTTCCGGGGCCCACTTGGTGTGTGCTTGGGCTGAGCTTGAAGTCTACACGTGGAGAGGTCATTCTTGGAGTTGACGCCAGTTTTTGTGCCAGTTTGGGCGTTCAACTCTGGTTTTGGATCCTTTTCTGGCGCTGGACGTCAGATTTGGGCAGAAAGCTGGCGTTGAACGCCAGTTTACGTCGTCTATTCTTGGCCAACGTATGGACTATTATATATTGCTGGAAAGCCCTGGATGTCTACTTTCCAACGCAATTGGAAGCGCGCCATTTCGAGTTCTGTAGCTCCAGAAAATCCACTTTGAGTGCAGGGAGGTCAGAATCCAACAGCATCAGCAGTCCTTCTTCAACCTCTGAATATGATTTTTGCTCAAGTCCCTCAATTTCAGCCAGAAAATACCTGAAATCACAGAAAAACACACAAACTCATAGTAAAGTCCAAAAATGTGAATTTAACATAAAAACTAATGAAAACATCCCTAAAAGTAACTAGATCCTACTAAAAATATACTAAAAACAATGCCAAAAAGCGTATAAATTATCCGCTCA
Organism: Arachis ipaensis; assembly: GCF_000816755.2. Classification (NCBI taxonomy): domain Eukaryota; kingdom Viridiplantae; phylum Streptophyta; class Magnoliopsida; order Fabales; family Fabaceae; genus Arachis; species Arachis ipaensis. The sequence continues at coordinate 44,981,227 of NC_029788.2, read as the reverse complement.
TCAGCGTGCCAATTTGGTTTCTGTAGCTCCTGAAAATCCACTTCGAGTGTAGGGAGGTCAGAATCCAACAGCATCTGCAGTCCTTTTTCAGCCTCTGAATAAGATTTTTTCTCAGGTCTCTCAATTTCAGCCAGAAAATTCCTGAAATCATAGAAAAACACAAAAAATCATAGTAAAGTCCAGAAATATGAATTGTGCATAAAAACTAATAAAAACATAGTAAAAACTAACTAAATTATACTAAAAACTACCTAAAAACAATGCCAAAAAGCGTATAAATTATCCGCTCATCACAACACCAAACTTAAATTGTTGCTTGTCCCCAAGCAACTGAAAATCAAATAGGATAAAAAGAAGAGAATATAATATAATTTCTAAAATATCAATGAAACTTAGCTCCAATTAGATGAGCGGGACTAGTAACTTTTTGCCTTTGAACAGTTTTGGCATCTCACTTTATCCTTTGAAGTTCAGAATGATTGGCATCTATAGGAACTCAGAATTTAGATAATGTTATTGATTCTCCTAGTTTAGTATGTTGATTCTTGAACACAACTACTTTATGAGTCTTGGCCGTGGCCCTAAGCACTTTGTTTTCCATTATTACCACCGGATACATAAATGCCGCAGACACATAACTAGGTGTACCTTTTCAGATTGTGACTTAGCTTTGCTAGAGTCCCCAATTAGAGGTGTCCAGGGTTCTTAAGCACACTTTTTTTTCTTTGGATCACGACTTTAACCGTTCAGTCTCAAGCTTTTCACTTGACACCTTCACGCCACAAGCACATGGTTAAGGACAACTTGGTTTAGCCGCTTAGGCCAGGATTTTATTCCTGTGGCGCTCCTATCGATTAATGCTCAAAGCCTTGGATCTTTTTTATTTTTCCCTTGCCTTTTGGTTTAAAGGGTTACTGGCTTTTTTTTCTTGCTTTTTCTTTTTCTTTTATTTTTCGCCTTTTTTTTTTCGCAAGCCTTGTTTTTCACGACTTTTTCTTGCTTCAAGAATCAATTTTATGATTTTTCAGATTATCAATAACATTTCTCCTTTTCCATAATTCTTTCAAGAGCCAACAATTTTAATATTCATAAATAACAAATTCAAAAGACATATGCACTGTTCAAGAATTCATTCAGAAAACAAAAGGTATTGTCGCCACATCAAAATAATTAAACTAATTTCAAGGATTAATTCGAAATCATGTACTTCTTGTTCTTTTGTGGTTAAAACATTTTTCATTTAAGAAAGGTGATGGATTCATAGGACATTCATAGCTTTAAGGCATAGACACTTAAACACTAATGATCATGTAATAAAGACACAAAACATAAATAAACATAAAGCATAGAGAATGAAAACAGAAAAAATAAATAGACAAGGAGATTAAGGAACGGGTCCACCTTAATGAGGGTGGCGTCTCCTTCCTCTTGAAGAACCAATGGTGCTCTTGAGCTGCTTTATGTCTCTTCCTTGCCTTTGTTGCTCCTCCCTCATAGCTCTTTGATATTCTCTAATTTCATGGAGGAGGATGGAATGCTCTTAGTGCTCCACCCTTAATTGTCCCATGTTGGAGCTTAATTCTCCTAAGGAGGTGTTGATTTTCTCCCAATAGTTTTGTGGAGGAAAGTGCATCCCTTGAGGCATCTCAGGGATTTCATGATGAGAAGCTTCTTCATGCTCTTGTTGAGGTCCATGAGTGGGCTCTCTTCCTTTTGAGCTTGAAAGGGACCTCAGGGATCACCTTCTTCTTGGCCACAACTTCATAGAAGTGGTCTTGATGGACCTTTGAGATGAATCTTTTCATCTCCCATGACTCAGAGGTGGAAGCAATTGCCTTCCCTTTCCTCTTTCTTGAGGTTTCTCTGGCCTTAGGTGCCATAAATGGTTATGGAAAAACAAAAGCAATGCTTTTACCACACCAAACTTAAAAGGTTTGCTCGTCCTCGAGCAAAGGAAGAAAGAAAGTAGTAGAAGAAGAAGAAAATGGAGGAGGTGGAGAGAGATATGTGATTCGGCCAAGGGGTAGAAGTAGTGGTTGTAATGTGTGAAAATGAAGGAGTGGTGAGGGATTTATATAGGGGTGGGGAGGGTTAGGTTTCGTGTATTAGGGTTGGGTTTGGGAGGGAAAGGATTTTGAATTTGGAGGTAAGTGGGGTTTTTGGGAAAGAGTGGATGGATGTGAGTGGTAAAGAGGTGATGGGTAAGGGTGATGGAGGTGATTGGTGAAGGGTATTTGAGAGAGAAATGGGGAAGGTGGGGATCCTGTGGGGTCCATAGATCCTGAGGGGTCAAGGACTTATCATCCCTGCTCTATTTAGGCGTGTAAACGCCCTTAGAGTGCAATCCTGGCGTTTAATGCCAGACTGCTGCTTGTTTCTGGTGTTAAACACCAGCTTTTCTCCCTTTCTTGGCGTTTAACGCCAACTTGGTGCCCTGTTATAGCGTTAAACGCCAGTTTGGTGCCTGTTTCTGGCATTTAACGCCAGCTTGATGCTTCTTTCTGGCATTAAACGCCAGTCTGATGCTTCTTACTGGCGTTTAAACGCCAGTAAGCTTATCCTCCAGGGTGTACTGTTTTTAATGCTATTTTTCATTTTGTTTTTAATTTTTCAGTTGTTTTGGTGGCTTCACATGATCATCAACCTATAGAAAACATAAAATAACAATAGAAAATAAATAGATATAACTAAATAACATTGGGTTGCCTCCCAATAAGCGCTTCTTTAATGTCAATAGCTTGACAGTGAGCTCTCATGAAGCCTCACAGATAATCAAAGCAGGGTTGGGGCCTCTCAACACCAAACTTAGAGTTTGATTGTGGCTTCCCAACACCAAACTTAGAGTTTCGTTGTGGCCTCCCAACACTAAACTTAGAGTTTGAATGTGGGGATTTTGTTTGACTCTGTATTGAGAGAAGCTTTTCATGCTTCCTCTCCATGGTTACAGAAGGAGAACCTTGAGTCTTAAATACAAGGTAGTCCTCATTTAACTGAAGGACCAACTCTCCTCTGTCAACATCAATCACAGCTTTTGCTGTGGCTAGGAAGGGTCTACCAAGGATAATGGATTCATCCTCATCCTCCCCAGTGTCTAGGATTATGAAATTAGCAGGGATGTAAAGGCCTTCAACCTTTACTAGCACGTCCTCTACTAGTCCATAAGCCTATTTTATTGATTTGTCTGCCATCTCTAGTGAGATTCTTGTAGCTTGTACCTCAAAGATTCCCAGTTTCTCCATTACAGAGAGTGGCATGAGGTTTATCCTTGACCCCAGGTCACACAGAGCCTTCTCAAAGGTCATGGTGCCTATGGTACAAGGTATGAAGAATTTTCTGGGATTCAGTTTCTTCTGAGGTAATGTCTGCCTCATTAATGCATTCAGTTCATTGGTGAATAAGGGGGGTTCATCCTTCCAAGTCTCATTACCAAATAACTTGGCATTCAGCTTTATGATTGCTCCTAGATATTTAGCAACTTGCTCTGCAGTGATGTCTTCATCCTCTTCAGAGGAAGAATATTCATCAGAGCTCATGAATGACAGAAGAAAATTCAATGGAATCTCTATGGTCTTTGTATGAGCCTCAGATTCCTTTGGTTTCTCAAAGGGAAATTCCTTTCTGTCTAGAGGATGTCCCATGAGGCTTTTCTCACTGGGACTCATGTCCTCCTCACTCTCTCCAGGTTCGGCCATGTTGATCATGATTATGGCCTTGCACTCTCTCTTAGGATTTTCTTCTGTATTTCTTGGAAGAGTACTGGAAGGAGTTTCAGTAATCTTCTTACTCAGCTGACCCACCTGTGCCTCTAAATTTCTAATGGAGGACCTTGTTTTATTCATAAAACTTAGTGTGGTCTTGGATAGACCAGAGACTATGGTTGCCAGGCCAGAATGACTCTGTTCAGAATTCTCTGTATGTTGCTGAGAAGATGATGGAAAAGGCTTGCTATTGCTAAACCTATTTCTTCCACCATTATTGTTGAAGCCTTGTTGAGGCTTCTGTTAGTCCTTCCATGAGAAATTTGGATGATTTCTCCATGAAGGATTATGGGTGTTTCCACAGGGTTCTCCCATATAATTCACCTCTGCCATTGCAGGGTTCTCAGGATCATAAGCTTCTTCTTTAGAAAATGCTTCTTTAGTACTGTTGGATGCAGCTTGCAACCCATTCAGACTCTGAGAAATCATATTGACTTGCTGAGTCAATATTTTGTTCTGAGACAATATGGCATTCAGAGTATCAATTTCAACAACTCCCTTCTTCTGAGGTGTCCCATTGTTCACAGGATTCCTCTCAGAGGTGTACATGAACTGGTTATTTGCAACTATTTCAATAAGTTCCTGAGCTTCTGCAGGGGTTTTCAGATGAAGAGATCCTCCTGCAGAATGGTCCAATGACATTTTTGACAACTCAGACAGACCATCATAGAATATACATATGATGCTCCATTTTGAAAGCATGTCAGTAGGACACCTTTTGATCAATTGCTTATATCTTTCCCAAGCTTCATAGAGGGACTCACCTTCCTTCTGTCTGAAGGTTTGGATTTTCACTCTAAGCTTGCTCATCTTTTGAGGTGGAAAGAATTTGGCCAGGAAAGCATTGACCAGCTTTTCCCAAGAGTTCAGGCTTTCCTTAGGCTGTGAATCCAACCATGTTCTAGCTCTGTCTCTTACAGCAAAAGGGAAAAGCATAAGCCCGTAGACCTCAGGATCAACTCCATTGGTCTTGACAGTGTCACAGATTTGCAAGAATTCAGCTAAGAACTGATGAGGATCTTCCAATGGAAGTCCATGAAACTTGCAATTCTGCTGCATCAGAGAAACTAATTGAGGCTTAAGCTCAAAGTTGTTTGCTCCAATAGCAGGAATTGAGACGCTTCTTCCACAGAAGTCAGAAGAAGGTGCAATGAAGTCACCAAGCATCTTCCTTGCATTGTTGGCATTGTTGTTGGGTTCGGCCATGTCTCCTTCTTTTCTGAAAATTTTTGTCAGGTCCTCTCCAGAGGGTTGTGCTTTAGCTTCTCTTAGTTTCCTCTTAAGAGTCCTTTCAGGTTCAGGATTAGCTTCAATAAGAATGTCTTTATCCCTGTTCCTGCTCATATGAAAAAGAAGAGAACAAAGAAAATATGGAATCCTCTATGTCACAGTATAGAGATTCCTTTATGTGAGTAGAAGAAGAGAAGAATAGAAGAAGGAGAAGAGAAAAATTCGAACACAGTGAAGAAGAGGGGGTTCAAATTTTGAGTAGAAGAGGAGTGTTAGTAAATAAATAAATAAATAGAAAGAGATGAGAGAGAGAGAATTTTGAATTTAAAAAGAATAAAAGGAAAATATTTTTGTTTTTATTTTAATTGTTAGTTAGAATTCGAAAATTAAAAAGAGAAATAAAATTAAAATTAAAATTTGAAACAATTAGTTAATTAAAAAGAATTTTGAAAAAGTGGGTAGGAGTTTTCAAAAATTAGAGAGAGAAAAAATTAGTTAGGTGATTTTGAAACAGATATGATTGAAATAGAAAACTTTTAAAATCAAACCAAAAAGTCAAGTAGTTAATTGAAAAAGATTTGAAAATCAAATTTGAAAAGATAGGAAGTTAGAAAAGATAAGAGGTTAGGAAAGATTTTGAAATTAAGTTTTTAGAAAGATATGATTGAAATTTATTTTGAAAAAGATTTGAAAAAGAAATTTAAAAAGATTTGATTTTTAAAATTAAAGTTAATTACTTGACTAACAAGAAACAAAAAGATATGATTCTAAAATTTAAAAATTGCACCTTTCTTACTAGGCAAGTAACAACTTAAAAAAATTTTTGAATTAAAACATTAAATGTTAGTGAGATTTTCGAAAATATGAAGTAAGAATAAGAAAAAGATTTTGAAAATCAAATAAAAAATAAAAAAATTTCAAAAATATGTAAGGATAAATGAAAAAGATTTGATTTTTGAAAAAGATTTGAAAAGATAAAATTTTGAAATTGAAATTGATGAGTAAAACAAGGAAAGATATATTTTTGATTTTTGGATTTTTAGTAAAGAGAGAGAAAAAACACCAACTTGAAACAAAGCATAGAAATTATGAATCAAAACAACTAATGCATGCAAGAACACTTTGAATGTCAAGATGAACACCAAGAACACTTTGAAGATCAAGACAAACATCAAGACTTATTTTTGAAAATTTTTAAGAAAAGAAAAACATGCAAGACAGCAAACTTAGAAATTTTCAAACTTTAGACACTTATAATTCAAAAATGCATATGAGAAACAAAAAAAGACACAAAACATAAAAATGCAAAGATCAAACAAAGAAGATCATCAAGAACAACTTGAAGATCATGAGGAACACATGCATGAATTTTTCGAAAAAAATTTTTTAGAAAAATAAAAAAAGGATGCAATTAACACCAAACTTAAAATTTGATACTAGACTCAAACAGGAAACATAAAATTATTTTTGGTTTTATGATTTTATAAAAAAAAATTTTTCTGTATTTTTCAAAAATTATTTGGAAAAAGAAAAATAAGGATTTCAAAATTTTTAATGGGAATTCCAGGAATCATGCAATGTTAGTCTAAAGCTTCAGTCTAAAAAGATTAGACATGGCTTAACAGCCAGCCAGGATTCAACATATCTCATGAAACTCTAGAATTCATTCTTAAAAATTCTGAAGAACATATATTTTTATTATTATTAATTTTTTTTTATTTTTTGTTTATTTTCTTGAAGTTCGTTCATCGCTGATGAGCGGACATTTTATACGCTTTTTGGGGATAATTTCATATAGTTTTGAGTATGTTGTAGTTAGTTTTTAGTCTATTTTTATTAGTTTTTAGGAAAAATTCATATTTTTGGACTTTACTATGAGTTGTATGT
>NC_029788.2:44934729-44974116 GCF_000816755.2 Arachis ipaensis | reverse complement strand
TGAAAATTAAAAACCTTAAAATTAAAATAAAATTACCTAATCTAAGCAACAAGATGAACCGTCAGTTGTCCAAACTCGAACAATCCCCGGCAACGGCACCAAAAACTTGGTGCATGAAATTGTGATCTTTAAAACGGCGCCAAAAACTTGGTACGCATGTTCATAATCTCAATTCTTTTTCACAACTCTGCATAACTAACCAGCAAGTGCACTGGGTCGTCCAAATAATAAACCTTACGTGAGTAAGGATCGATCCCACGGAGATTGTCAACTTAAAGCAAGCTATGGTCATCCTTGTAAATCTCAGTCAGGCAGATTCAAATGGTTAAGGGATTTTGATAATTAAAATATAATTAAAATATAAACTAGGATAGAAGTACTTATGTAATTCACTGGTGATAATTTCAGATAAGCGTATGGAGATGCTTTTCTCCTTCTGAATCTCTGCTTTCCTACTGCCTTCATTCAATCATTCATACTCCTTTCCATGGCAAGCTTTATGTTGAGGGATCACCGTTGTCAATGGCTATCGTCCGTCCTCTCAGTGAAAATGGTCCAAATGCGCTGTCACCGCACGGCTAATCATCTGTCGATTCTCGATCATGTTGGAATAGGATCCATTGATCCTTTTGCGTCTGTCACTACGCCCAACACTCGCGAGTTTGAAGCTCGTCACAGTCATCCCTTCCCAGATCCTACTCGGAATACCACAGACAAGGTTTAGACTTTCTGGATCTCAAGAATGGCCACCAATAATTATAGCCTATACCACGAAAATTCTAATCATGAACCAGGAGGCTAAGAGATACACACTCAAGCTATTGCAGATAGAACAGAAGTGGTTGTCAAGCACGCGTTCATAGGTGAGAATGATGATGAGTGTCACGGATCATCACATTCATCAGGTTGAAGTGCGAGTGAATATCTTGGAATAAGAATAAGCTTGAATTGAATAGAAAAACAATAGTACTTTTCACTAATTAATGAAGAACAGCAGAGCTCCACACCTTAATCTATGGGGTGTAGAAACTCCACCGTTGAAAATACATAAGTGATGAATGTCCAGGCATGGCCGAATGGCCATCCCCCTAAACGTGATCAAGAGATCAAAAGTGATACAAAGATAGTCTCAAAAATGATCAAAAGATGTGAAATAAATCACTAAAAGTAGTTTTTACACTAAACTAGTAACTAGGATTTACAGAAATGAGTAAATAATGCAGAAATCCACTTCCGGGGCCCACTTGGTGTGTGCTTGGGCTGAGCATTGAGCTTTACACGTGTAGAGACTTCTCTTGGAGTTAAACGCCAGGTTGTAGCCTGTTTGTGGCCATTAACTCTAGTTTGTAACCTGTTTCTGGCGTTTAACTCCAGAATAGGGTAGGAAGTTGGCGTTTGAATGCCAGTTTACGTCGTCAAAACTTGGGCAAAGTATGGACTATTATATATTGCTGGAAATCCCTGTATGTCTACTTTCCAACGCAATTGAGAGCGTGCCAATTGGGTTTCTGTAGCTCCAGAAAATCCACTTTGAGTGCAGGGAGGTCAGAATCCAACAGCATCTGCAGTCCTTTTTCAGCCTCTGAATAAGATTTTTGCTCAGGTCTCTCAATTTCAGCCAGAAAATACCTGAAATCATAGAAAAATATACAAACTCATAGTAAAGTCCAGAAATGTGAATTTTACATAAAAACTAATAAAAACATAGTAAAAACTAACTAAATTATACTAAAAACTACCTCAAAATAATGCCGAAAAGCATATAAATCAGTGTACGCAAACATAGAAAGCCTTCCTCCTGATCAAATCGTTCCAACTGTGGGGTTGAATATCGATCGTATTGAAGCTGCAAATAGGAAACTTGTTTTGGGACTTGGGAGTTCAACTGCGGGCATATGTTAGAAGGATGAATGATTAATAAAAATTGAATTAAATTTTGCTTGTTCTGTATCTTGTTTTGGATTGATTAAAATGAATGATGGAATTTTTATTGTTGTTGAAATTTTTGTTGTTGTTGAATATTCATTCGATTAAAAAGAGAAAAAAGGAACTAAAAGCAAAGTGTCTTGTTTTCAATGTTGCAGGTCTCATTTAATTTGAGTTGAACAATTTGGTTATGTTGGCTGTGTGATTTTCTCACATGTTTGTGCTAAATGAACAATTCGAAACTATAAGTACTAGAGACAATAAAGCTCAAATTTTCTAGACAATTTTTTAGAATTGCATTAATTGACATCATATTGTTATTGTTGGTCGTCTTTTCAGGTGTGTGTCACTTATTAGAAGCTTCTCCATGAGAAAGAAGATGTATGAACATGATGGAGTTTGTAATTTGTAGTTTATATTTTGGAGATTTATAATTCCTTGTTTTTCTTGTCCTATGTATCTATCTAGTTCATTAGGGTTCTTCAATGTATCTTGTTAGTTTGTACTTTAAAGTTTATATGTTGAAGATTTATAAAATAATCTTAGTTAAACGAAAGATATTTGAACTATCTATGTTATTATATATTATATGAATGTTGACTTGCTGAGTAAATTAGTTAATATATTAATTAATTAAAAAATAATATAATTTGGCAAATCATGCGTGTAATTTGTATTAAAAAAATTATTACAAAATAAATAGTGTTTTGTAACTAAAGAAAAAAATGTTACAAAATCAAGTTACATTTTGTAACAAAATTTTATGATAGGAAAAAATATATTGTTACTAAATATTCTGAAGATCAAAATTTGTTATCACTTTTGTAACGACTTTTGGTTTTTTTGTATCAGAAAAATTTGTTACAAAATATTACCTTGAATTGTAACAGTTTCATTTTTTGTTACAAAAATTTTTTGTAAAGGGACATACTGCAACGACTCCTTTTTTGTTACAAAATCCTTTTGTTTCAAAATTTCGATTTTTTGTAACATTTTTTTTTGTTACAAATATTGCTTTTTCTTGTAGTGAAATTTCCATCAGGCGTAGTTGAGGATATGATTGTCAGGGTTGGACCCTTTGCTTTCACCACTGACTTTGTGGTATTGGATATGGATGGGCACAAGAGTGCATCCCTTATCCTAGGAAGACCCTTCCTATCTACAGGCAGAAACCCCATTGATGTCCAAAGAGGGGAAGTAATCCTGAGAGTCAATGAGGATGAATATGTGCTAAATGCCATCAAAGCCATGCATTTCTTAGGCAATAAGTAAGTAATTGGATTGGAATTTCATGCATCCCTTAATTCAATTAAACATGGTTGTTTATGTGCTTCTTCATAAGATTTTATGCAAATCTTACTTGATGATATGAATGGTGCAAAAACCTTATGATTATAGCAAACTTTAATGCAATTATTTGATTGATATTTGGTGGAAAAGAAGCAAGGGAAAGGCAGAGCTTTGATGTATTACTATTTTGCTGTGACAGGGGAGAAGAGCACAATACCTTAGCGCTACGCTCACTCAAGTTGAAGAACGCTACGTTCCCCTGCAACATAACCCTTGGTGCTATGTTCCCTTTTAAAGAGCACTGCGTTCTTCACCAAGGAAGTTTTGCTAGCGACACGTACGCGTAGATATGAGGAGCGTTCTCCTACCAAGAGCGCTACATTCTCCACCAACAAGCGCGTGCGACACATTCAAAAATGGATTCAAGATTTGCCACCCATGCGTACGCGTTGAAGTGGCATTTGAGGAAGATCCACGTGAACGCATGGACTAAGAAACAGCATGGAAGTGGTTTTCTGAAGTCCACGCGTACGCATGGGCGACGCGTACGCATGGGAGAGCGTTGTTGACAAGAGCGCTACGCTCGCATGAAGAGCACTCTGAAGATGACGCGTACGCGTAGGAGACGCGTACGAGTGACAAGGGCTGCAGAGAGAAACGACGTGCACGCGTAGGTGATGCGTACACATCACAAGTGCCACAATGATGAACCACGCGCACGCGTGGGGGACGCGTACGCGTCGATTCCTGAGTGCTCCGTTTTCCCAAAGAGCGCTACGTTCTCCTGGAGATGAATATTCCAACTAACAGAAAAGCCCATTTTGAAGAGTTTCCAAGTACACCTAAAGAAGCAAGTATACTATTATAAATAGAGGGTATCTTAGATTATTTTGGGGGGCTTCTAGATCTTTGTTTTAGCTTTTTTACTTTTATTTTTAGATCTCTTTTGTACTTTTGCATTTTACTTTCTGCTGAGACTCTACTTTCTGTTTATAGTTTTATTTTCCAGTTCTGAATATCAGTTCTGGGTTTTGATTTCAGTTTGCAGTTCTCTTTTCGTTTCTATGCTTAGTTTAATTTCAAATTTTAGAATTCTGTTTGCACTTAGAGCTATGAGTCACTAAACCTCATTTTCACTAGGGGGAGGAGCTTTGTTGATTTTCAATGAATTAATACTTCTTCTTTTCTTCTCAATTCAAGTTTATTTATCTAAGATGAAACTCTTGTTCTTCATAGATTCAATTACTGTCGGGAGAGGGATTGAATCTATTTAAATTATGTGATAAACTTGAGAAAGGAGTCATAGAATTCAATTTGGGGTTTATCCTCTCATGATTCTCCTGATTGATATATTCTGGGTTGGTATGTGAGATGTAACTACCCTGAATTGAAATCCTAAGAGTTATGTGGTTTTTGGATTAGAAAGTGAGCTTTATCTCTTCTCATGACCAATTAGATCGCGAGAGTGGCAATTGATTGTGTTGAGAGAAATTGAGTCACCAAGAGATTGTGACTTAATTAATTACAATCTGCCATAGATCTATCCGCATGATTGAGAAGAAATTGATCACCATTAGTTCTGATCCCTAATGATCTCACTCACCATCAATCTTTGCTTCTGTTATTTTGAATTTCTCTTTACCCAGTACCCAATTCCTTGTTTACATTCCTGCAATTTATAATTTCTGCCATTTACATTCAGCTTTTACTTTCTTGCAATTTAAGATTCAGCTCTTTTACTTTCTTACTCTTTAAGTTTCAGTCATTTAAATCTCTTGCCATTTAAGTTTCAAGCAATTTACATTCAGCATTTTAGATTCCCTGCAATTTACTTTCTGTTAATCAAATAATACTCAATTCATCAATATTCGCTTAACTATACTAATCACCTCACTAAAGTTGCTTGATCTATCAATCCTCGTGGGATCGACCTCACTCTTAGTGAGTTTTATTACTTGATGCGACCTGGTATACTTGCCAGTAGTTCATACATGTGAAATCTAATTTTCACGTATCAAGTTTTTGGCACCGTTTGATGCACAGAAACTTGTCTCTCAACAAATTTCTCTTCGGCAAGTATACCGAATTGTCGTCAAGTAAAAACTCACAATAGAGTGAGGTCGAATCCACAGGGATTAATGGATTAAGCAATCAATGGTTAATTGATTATCCTAGTTAGACGAATCATATTGGAGTGATAAGTAACAAGGAAATGTAAATAGCATAAAAGTAAAGAAAGCAATAAAGTGCAGAAAAGTAAAATGGCAAGAAAAGTAAATATAAGAACTAAAAATAAAATGAACATTGGGATCAAGAGATATTGCAATCCTCTGGATCAAGTTCATTCTCATCTCTTCCTCAATCAATGCATTCATTGATCTCCTTGACAATCTTAAGTGATTGGATCCCAATTCCTTGGCAATCCAATCTCTCTAAGCTTGAACAATTTCCCAATTCCTTGATTTAATTGCTCATGGGAAGAGATAAAATTTGGTCACTGATTATACCACACACATTCATAGATCAAAGTATTGGTAGGATTAAATGTCACAATATCCATCTAACCCCCAACCTAATCCGATGTGAGAGAGCATTTCTAGCATGATTTCCTCATTCCTCTTCCAAGGTTCAGAGGAAATCCAAGTATGAGCAATTTCTCTTCCGAGACAATTACCCAATTGGATGAAGATCGAAAGCTCTCTAGTAAAATCAAGAGAAAAGAAAGAAGAAGAAGAATAAGAACTACAATTGATCCATTGAATCACAATAGAGCTCTCTAACCCAATGAAAAGAGTTAGTTGTTCATTGCTCTACTTAAACAGAAAAGAAAGAAAGTGAAGAAAAATAAAGATGAAGATTAAAACTGAAATTGAAACATCAAAATTCATAAATGAAAAGTACAAAGAAAAGAAAGAGAAGGAAAAGTGTGTGAGGGGAGGGAGTCCGAAGACCCCTCTTCAATCCCCAATTCCAGAATCAATTTAATGTAGAAACTAAGGCCTTTTTATAGGCTCTCCTAAATTACAAAATGAAATGAAATTAAAAGCAAATTACAATGAAATGAAAATTAACTATTCTAGATGCTTCTTGTGACCTTGATTGGTTGACACTTGTGGGCTTGCTTCCTTGTGGTTGGGTGGTCCTTGAAAGAGAAGTGAATCAAGTTGAGGTCCAGGTGCTAATCGTTAGTACTACCGTTAGTCACACTAACGCTACAAGTGTGGCGTTAGTGCTGAAGTTACTGTGGCTAACGTCACACTTGCTACCCAGTTGGTGTTTTTGGGGCTTAAAAGATGCCTTTTGTTTGTACTCCAATTTCATGCCCACTATAGACTATTATATATCGTTGGAAAGCTCTGAATGTCATCTTTCTAACGCAACTGGAATCACCTCGATTGGACCTCTATAACTCAAGTTATGCTCCCTTGAAGGGGACAGGGTCGCTGGCATAGTCGCTGGCGTTATTGGCAAAAGTGAGTGCCAATAACGTCCGCGTTCAGGGGATTAGTATTGCCAGGTTCTGAAGCTCAAACTTAATGTCCACTGATAAGCGGATAATTTATACACTTTTTGGCAGTGTTTTTACATAGTTTTTAGTATGATTTAGTTAGTTTTTAGTATATTTTTATTAGTTTTTAAATAAAATTTACATTTCTGGACTTTACTATGAGTTTGTGTGTTTTTCTGTGATTTCAGGTAATTTCTGGCTGAAATTGAGGGACTTGAGCAAAAATCAGATTCACGTGAAAGCTTCAATGCTCAGCCTAAGCACACACCAAGTGGGCCCGGAAGTGGATTTCTGCATCATTTACTTATCTCTGTAAACCTTAGTAACTAGTTTAGTATAAATAGAACTTTTTACTATTGTTTTTACATCTTTGGATTATCTTTTGATCCTTTGATCACATTTAGGGGGCTGGCCATTCAGCCATGCCTGGACCATTATCACTTATGTATTTTCAACGGTAGAGTTTCTACACACCATAGATTAAGGTGTGGAGCTCTGCTGTTCCTCATGAATTAATGCAAAGTACTATTGTTCTTCTATTCAATTCGAGCCTATTTCTTCTCTAAGATATTCATTCGCACACAAGAACATGATGAATGTGATGATTATGTGACGCTCATCATCATTCTCACTTATGAACGCGTGCTTGACAAACACTTCCGTTCTACATGCAAACAAGCTTGAATGCATATCTCTTAGCCTCCTGATCTACGATCAGAGTCTTCGTGGTATATGCTAGAATTATTGGTGGCCATTCTTGAGATTCAGAAGGTCTAAACCTTGTCTATGGTATTCCGAGTAGTATCTGGGAAGGGATGGCTGTGACGAGCTTCAAACTCGCGAGTGCTGGGCGTAGTGACAGACACAAAAGGATTACTGAATCCTATTCCAGTATGATCGAGAACGTAGCCATTGACAGCGCATCTTGGACCATTTTCACTGAGAGGACGGAAAGTAGCCATTGACAATGGTGATGCCCTACATAAAGCTTGCCATGGAAAGGAGTATGAAGGATTGGATGAAAGCAGTAGGAAAACAGAGGTTCAGAAAGAATAAAAGCATCTCCATACGCTTATCTGAAATTCTCACCAATGAATTACATAAGTATCTCTATCTTTATTTTACGTTTTATTTATCTTTTAGTTATTAAAACTCTATAACCATTTGAATCTGCCTGACTGAGATTTGTAAGGTGACCTTGCTTCAAGCCGACAATCTCCGTGGGATCGACCCTTACTCACGTAAGGTTTATTACTTGGACGACCCAGTGTACTTGCTGGTTAGTTGTGCGAAGTTGTGAAAAAGAACTAAAATTATGAACGTGCGTACTAAGTTTTTGACGCCGTTACCAAGGAATGAACGATCACGATTTTGCATACCAAGTTTTTAGCGCCGTTGCCGGGGATTGTTCGAGTTTGGACAACTGACAATCCATCTTGTTGCTCAGATTAGGTAATTTTATTTTTAAGCTTTTTACTTTTATTTATTTTCGAAAAAAAATAAAAAAATAAATATTTTTGAAAAATTTTTAAAAAAATAAATTATTCTATGGCTTCAAAATTTTTAAGAATGAATTCTAGAGTTTCATGATGATCTGTTGAAATCTGGCTGGCTGTGAAGCCATGTCTAATTCTTTTGGACCGGGATTTCAACTTATCATCACAAAGAGTCCTTGGACTCCCATCGTATCAGCTGTTGTATGCCTGATTTGTATGTTAAAGCTTGGCTGGCCATTGGCCATGTCTAGTGTTTTGCACCAGAGCTTTCAATGAAAGCTTGGCTGGCTAGTAAGCCATGTCTAATTCCTGGACCGAAGTTTTAGACTAACATTGTATGATTCCTAGAATTTTCACTAAAAATTTTGAAATCCTTATTTTTCTTCTTCCAATTAATTTTCAAAAAATACAAAAAAATTTAATAAAATCATAAAACTAAAAATAATTTTGTGTTTCTTGTTTGAGTCCATTGTCAATTTATAAGTTTGGTGTCAATTGCATGTTTATCTCTTGCATTTTTCGAAAATTCATGCATTGCATTCTTCATGATCTTCAAGTTGTTCTTGATGAATCCTCTTGTTTGATCTTTAAATTTTTCTTGTTTGGTGTCTTTTCTTGTTTTTCATGTGCATTTTCAAATTGTTAGTGTCTCAACATTAAAAATTTTTAAGTTTGGTGTCTTGCATGTTTTTCTTTTCTTAAAAATTTTCAAAAATAAGTTCTTGGTGTCCATCTTGACATTCAAGGTGTTCTTGATGTTCATCTTGACATTCAAGGTGTTCTTGCATGCATTGTGTGTTTTGATCCAAAATTTTCATACATTGAGTCTTTTTGATGTTTTTCTCTCTCATCATTAAAATTCAAAATTAAAAAAAAATATCTTTTCCTTTTTCTTCTCAAAAATTTTCGAAAACTTGAGTTGACGTTTTCAAAACTTTTTAAAATTTAGTTGTTTCTTATGAGTCAAATAAAATTTTCAATTTAAGAATTCTATCTTTTTCAAATCTTTTTCAAAAATCAAATCTTTTTCATTTTTTCTTTCATAATTTTGAAATTTTCAAAATTTATTTTCAAAATTTTTTTCTTATTTCTATTTCATATTTTCAAAATTAATGCTAACAATTAATGTGATTGATTCAAAAAATTTTAAGTTTGTTACTTGCCTAGTAAGAAAGGTTCAATCTTTAAATTTTAAATCAGATCTTTTTGTTTCTTGTTTCATACTCATATAAGGAATCTCTATACTGTGACATAGATGATTCCATATTTTCTTTTGTGTTCTCTTCTTTTTCATATGAGCAGGAACAAGGATAAGAACATTCTTGTTGAAGCTGATCCTGAACCTAAAAGGACTCTGAAGAGGAAGCTAAAGGAAGCTAAAGCACAATTTTCTGGAGAAAATCTGACAGAAATTTTCGAAAAAGAAGGAGACATGGCCGAAAATAATAATAATGTAAGGAAGATGCTTGGTGACTTTACTGCACCAAATTCCAATTTACATGGAAGAAGCATCTCAATCCCTGCCATTGGAGCAAACAATTTTGAGCTAAAGCCTCAATTAGTTTCTCTGATGCAACAGAACTGCAAGTTTCATGGACTTCCATCAGAAGATCCTTTTCAGTTCTTAATTGAATTCTTGCAAATCTGTGATACTGTTAAGACCAATGGGGTTGATCCCGAGGTCTACAGGCTTATGCTTTTTCCGTTTGTTGTAAGAGACAGAGCTAGAATATGGTTGGACTCTCAACCTAAATATACCCTTAACTTTTGGGATAAGCTGGTCACGGCTTTCTTAGCCAAGTTCTTTCCTCCTCAAAAGCTTAGCAAGCTTAGAGTGGATGTTCAAACCTTCAAACAGAAAGAAGGTGAATCCCTCTATGAAGCTTGGGAGAGATATAAGCAACTGACCAAAAGTGTCCTTCTGACATGGTTTCAGAATGGACCATCCTGGATATATTCTATGATGGTCTGTCTGAATTATCAAAGATGTCATTAGATCATTCTGCAGGTGGATCCATTCACCTAAAGAAAATGCCTGTAGAAGCTCAGGAACTCATTGACATGGTTGCAAATAACCAGTTCTTGTACACTTCTGAAAGGAATCCTGTGAGTAATGGGATGCCTCAGAGGAAGGGAGTTCTTGAAATTTATACTCTGAATGCCATATTGGCTCAGAATAAAATATTGACTCAGTAAGTCAATATGATTTCTCAGAGTCTGAATGCATTGCAAGCTGCATCCAACAGTACTAAAGAAACATCTTCTGAAGAAGAAGCTTATGATCCTGAGAACCCTACAATAGCAGAGGTGAATTACATGGGTGAACCCTATAGAAACACCTATAATCCCTCATAGAGAAATGATGAGCGGATAATTTATACGCTTGTTGGCATTGTTTTTAGTATGTTTTTAGTAGAATCTAGTTACTTTTAGGGATGTTTTCATTAGTTTTTATGTTAAATTCACATTTCTGGACTTTACTATGAGTTTGTGTGTTTTTCTTTGATTTCAGGTATTTTCTGGCTGAAATTGAGGGACTTGAGCAAAAATCAGATTCAGAGGTTGAAGAAGGACTGCTGATGCTGTTGGATTCTGACCTCCCTGCACTCAAAGTGGCGTTTCTGGAGCTACAGAACTCGAAATGGTGCGCTTCTAATTGCGTTGGAAAGTAGACATTCAGGGCTTTCCAGCAATGTATAATAGTCCATACTTTGGCCGAGTTTAGACGACGTAAAAGGGCGTTGAACGCCAGTTCTACGCTGCTGTCTGGAGTTAAACGCCAGAAACAAGTCACAAACCAGAGTTGAACGCCAGAAATACGTTACAACCTGGCGTTTCTAGCGTTCAACTCCAGAAAGAGCCTCTGCACGTGCAACATTCAAGCTCAGCCCAAGCACACACCAAGTGGGCCCCGGAAGTGAATTTATGCATCAATTACTTACTTCTATAAACCCTAGTAACTAGTTTATTATAAATAGGACTTTTTACTATTGTATTAGAGATCTTCGAATCATCTCTGGACGCCTAGTTCTTAGATCAGAAGGGCTGGCCATTCGGCCATGCCTAGACCTTTCACTTATGTATTTTCAACGGTAGAGTTTCTACACTCATAGATTAAGGTGTGAAGCTCTGCTGTTCCTCAAAGATTAATGCAAAGTACTACTGTTTTCTATTGAATTCAACTTATTCCGCTTCTAAGATATTCATTCGCACTTCAACCGACTATTTTATATCCGCCTGACTGAGATTTACAAGGTGACCATAGCTTACTTCATACCAACAATCTCCGTGGGATCGACCCTTACTCACGTAAGGTTTATTACTTTGACGACCCAGTGCACTTGCTGGTTAGTTGTATCGAAGTTGTGAATGAAAAATGATTTATTAAGATGTGCGTACAGAGTTTCTGGTGCCGTTACCTGAGATCACAATTTTGTGCACCAAGAAATCATCCAAATTTCTCATGGAAGGATCAACAAAAGCCTCAACAAGGCTTTAATAATGGTGGAAGAAACAGGTTTAGCAATAGCAAGCCTTTCCCATCATCCACTCAGCAACAGACAGAGAATTCTGAGCAGAATCCATCTAGCTTAGCAAATATAGTCTCTGATCTATCTAAGGCCACTCTAAGTTTCATGAATGAAACAAGGTCCTCCATAAGAAATTTGGAGGCACAAGTGGGCCAGCTGAGTAAAAGAGTCACTGAAACTCTTCCTAGTACTTTCCCAAGCAATACAGAAGAGAATCCAAAAAGAGAGTGCAAGGCCATAACCTTACTTGGTGTGGCCGAACCCAAAGAGGAGGAGAAGGACGTGAATCCTAGTGAGGAAGACCTCCTGGGACGTTCACTGACCAATAAGGAGTTTCCCTTTGAGGAACCAAAGGAATCTGAGGCTCATCTAGAGACCATAGAGATTCTATTGAACCTCCTTTTACCATTCATGAGCTCTGATGACTATTCATCTTCTGAAGAAGATGAAGACATTGCTGAAGAGCAAGTTGCTCAATATTTAGGAGCAATCATGAAGTTGAATGCCAAATTAATTGGTAATAAGACTTGGGAGGATGAACCACCCTTGCTTACTGATGAGCGGATAATTTATACGCTTTTTGGCATTGTTTTTAGTATGTTTTTAGTAGGATCTAGTTACTTTTAGGGATGTTTTCATTAGTTTTTATGCTAAATTCACATTTCTAGACTTTACTATGAGTTTGTGTGTTTTTCTGTGATTTCAGGTATTTTCTGTCTGAAATTGAGGGACTTGAGCAGAAATCAGATTCAGAGGTTGAAGAAGGACTGCTGATGCTGTTGGATTCTGACCTCCCTACACTCAAAATGGACTTTCTGGAGCCACAGAACTCGAAATGGCGCGCTTCTAATTGCGTTGGAAAGTAGACATCCAGGGCTTTCCAGCAATATATAATAGTCCATACTTTGGCCAAGAATAGACGATGTAAACTGGCGTTCAACGCCAGCTTTCTACCCAAATCAAGCGTCCAGCGCCAGAAAAGGAGCCAAAACCAGAGTTGAACGCCCAAACTGGCACTAAAACTGGCGTTCAACTCCAAGGAGGACCTCTACACGTGCCACACTCAAGCTCAGCCCAAACTCTCCTTTATGAATGCGTGCTTGACAAACACTTCCGTTCTACATGAAATAAGCTAGAATGAATATCTCTTAGATCTCCCAACCAGAATCTTCGTGGCGTGAGCTAGAATGATGGCGGCATTCAAGAGAATCCGGAAAGTCTAAACCTTGTCTGTGGTATTCCGAGTAGGATTCAATGATTGAATGACTGTGACGAGCTCCGAACTCGCGATTGCAGGGCGTTAGTGACAGACGCAAAAGGATAGTAAATCCTATTCCAGCATGATCGAGAACCGACAGATGAATAGCCGTGCCATGACAGGGTGCGTGAGCATATTATTCACTGAGAGGATAAGATGAAGCCATTGACAAGGGTGATGCCTCCAGACGATTAGCCGTGCCGTGACAGGGCATTGGATCATTTTCCCGAGAGATGACCGAAAGTAGCCATTGACAGTGGTGATGTATCACATAAAGCCAGCCATAGAAAGGAGTAAGACTGATTGGATGAAGATAGCAGGAAAGCAGAGGTTTAGAGGAACGAAAAGCATCTCCATTCGCTTATCTGAAATTCCTACCAATGATTTACATAAGTATCTCTATCCCTATTTTATTATATAATATTCGAAAACACCATTATCACTTTATATCTGCCTGACCGAGATTTACAAGGTGACCATAGCTTGCTTCATACCAAAAATCTCCGTGGGATTCGACCCTTACTCACGTAAGGTATTACTTGGACGACCCAGTGCACTTGCTGGTTAGTTGTATCGAAGTTGTGAACCATGGTATTGGCACCATGTTCTTGGCGCCATTGCCAGGGAAAGAAAGAGCCATGAATTTTATGTAATTAAAGTGTAATCACGATTACGCGTACCAAGTTGCTCACGTTGCCAGGGATTGTTCGAGCCTGAACGTCACAATTTCGTGCACCAAGTTTTTGGCGCCGTTGCCGGGGATTGTTCGAGTTTGGACAACTAACGGTTCATCTTGTTGCTCAGATTAGGTAATTTTCTTTTTTTTTTTATTTTCAAAAATTTTTCAAAAATATTTCTAAAATTTTCTCATCTGTTTTCGAAAAAAATAAAAATGTTTTCAAAAAAAAAATTTTATTCAAAATTTTTAAGAATGAATTCTAGTGTTTCATGAAGCATGTTGAAGTCTGGCTGGCTGTAAAGCCATGTCTAATTCCTTTGGGAATGAGTATGTCAGGCGTGTCATGTCCGAATTACATGCTGAAGCTTGGCTGGCCATTGGCCATGTCTAGTGTTTTGGACTGGAGCTTTCATTGAAAGCTTGGCTGGCTAGTGAGCCATGTCTAATTCCTGGACTGAAGCTTTAGACTAAGAATGCAAGATTCCTGGAATTCATGTTGAAAATTTTGGAATCCTTATTTTTTCTTTTTCATATAATTTTCAAAAAAATCCAAAAAAATTAGAAAATCATAAAAATGAAAAATATTTTTCTGTTTCTTTTTTGAGTCTTGAGTCATATCATAAGTTTGGTGTCACTTGCATATGCATCTTGCATTTTTCGAAAATATCATGCATTCATAGTGTTCTTCAGGATCTTTAAGTTGTTCTTGGTAAGTCTTCTTATTTGATCTTGATGATTTCATGTTTTGTGTCTTTTCTTGTTTTACATGTGCATTTTTCGTTTCTTAGAGTCTAAACATGAAAGATTTCTAAGTTTGGTGTCTTACATGTTTTCTAACTTCTTATCTTTTCAAAAAATTGTTTCAACTAACTAACTAACTTTTTGTTTGTTTCTTAACTTTTTCAAAACTACCTAACTAACTCTCTCTCTCTAATTTTCGAAATTCCTTCCTTCTTTTTCAAAATTTCTTTTTAATTAACTATTATTTTAAATTTTAAATCTTAATTTTCGAAAAACTACTAACATTTTTCAAAAAAAAAAAAACTATTTTCAAAAATCACTAACTCTTTTTCAAAAAATTGTTTTCGAAAATTCACTCCCCCCTCTCATCTTCTTCTATTTGTTTATTGATATACTAACATCTTTCCTTCACATCACTCACTAAATTCGAACCCCCTCTTCTATCTGTGTTCGAATTTCCTCTTCTTCTTTTCTTCTACTAACACAAGAACCTCTATACTGTGGTATAAAGGATCCATATTATTATTATTATTATTTTTGTGCCCTCTTCTTTGTCATATGAGCAGGAGCAAGGATAAGAATATTCTTGTGGAAGCAGATCCAGAACCTGAAAGGACTCTGAAAAGAAAACTAAGAGAAGCTAAAATACAACAATCCAGAGATAACCTTTCAGAAATTTTCGAACAGAAAGAGGAGATGGCAGCCGAAAATAATAATAATGTGAGGAAGATGCTTGGTGACTTTACTGCACCTAATTCCAATTTACATGGAAGAAGCATCTCCATTCCTGCCATTGGAGCAAACAACTTTGAGCTGAAACCTCAATTAGTTTCTCTGATGCAGCAGAACTGCAAGTTTCATGGACTTCCATCTGAAGATCCTTTTCAGTTCTTAACTGAATTCTTGCAGATATGTGATACTGTTAAGACTAATGGAGTAGATCCTGAAGTCTACAGGCTCACGCCTTATGGAAACACCTATAACTCATCATGGAGAAATCATCCGAATTTCTCATGGAAGGATCAAACGCCTCAACAAGGCTTTAATAATGGTGGAAGAAATAGGTTTAACAATAATAAACCTTTTCCATCATCCACTCAACAACAGATAGAGAACTCTGAACAAAATGCTTCTAATTTAGCAAATCTAGTCTCTGATCTATCTAAGGCCACTGTGAGTTTCATGAATGAAACCAGGTCTTCCATTAGAAATTTGGAAGCACAAGTGGGCCAGCTGAGTAAAAGGATCACTGAAATCCCTCAAAGTACTCTCCCAAGCAATACAGAAGAGAATCCAAAAGGAGAGTGCAAGGCCATTGACATAAGCACCATGGCCGAACCTGTGAGGAGAGGAGAGGACGTGAATCCCAAGGAGGAAGACCTCCTGGGACATCCAGTAATCAATAAGGAGCTTCCCTCTGAGGAACCAAAGGACTCTAAGACACATCTAGAGACTATAGAGATTCCATTGAACCTCCTTATGCCCTTCATGAGCTCTGATGAGTATTCCTCTTCTGAAGAGGATGAGGATGTTACTGAAGAGTAAACTGCCAAGTTTCTTGGTGTAATCATGAAGCTAAATGCCAAATTATTTGGCATTGATACTTGGGAAGTTGAACCTCCCTGAAGCAAAATTCTAAGTTTGGTGTGGTAAAAGCATAAGCTTTTTGTTTTTCCATTACCATTGATGGCACCTAAGACCGGAGAATCCTCTAGAAAAGAGAAAGGGAAGACAAGAGCTTCCACATCCGAGTCATGGGAGATGGAAAGGTTCATCTCCAAAGCCCATCAAGACCACCTCTATGATGTTGTGGCCAAGAAGAAGGTGATCCTGGAGGTCCCTTTCAAACTCAAAAGAAATGAGTACCCGGAGATCCGACATGAAATTCAAAAAAGAGATTGGGAAGTTCTAACAAATCCCATCCAACAAGTCGGCATCCTAATGGTTCAAGAGTTCTATGCCAATGCATGGATCACCAAGAACCATGATCAAAGTAAGAACCTGGATCCAAAGAACTATGTTACAATAGTTCGGGGGAAATACTTAGATTTTAGTCCGGAAAATGTGAGGTTGGCGTTTAACTTGCCCATGATGCAAGGAGATGAACGCCCCTACACTAGAAGGGTCAACTTTAATCAAAGGTTGGACCAAGTCCTTATGGACATATGTGTAGAAGGAGCTCAATGGAAGATTGACTCCAAAGGCAAGCCGGTTCAACTAAGAAGATTGGACCTCAAGCCTGTAGCTAGAGGATGGTTGGAGTTCATTCAATGCTCAATCATTCCCACTAGCAACCGGTCTGAAGTTACTATAGACCGGGCCATCATGATCCATAGCATCATGATTGGAGAAGAGGTGGAAGTTCATGAGATTATACCTTAAGAACTCTACAAGGTGGCTGACAAGTCCTCAACCATGGCAAGGTTAGCCTTTCCTCACCTCATTTGCCACCTATGCAATTCGGCTGGGATTGACATAGAGGGAGATATCCTCATTAAAGAGGACAAGCCCATCACCAAGAAAAAGATGGAGCAAGCAAGAGAGCCCACTCATGGAGCTCAAGAGGCGTATGAAGCTCATCACCATGAGATCCCGGAGATGCCTCAAATGCACTTTCCTCCACAAAACTATTGGGAGCAAATCAACACCTCCCTAGGAGAATTGAGTTCCAATGTGGGACAACTAAGGGTGGAACATCAAGAGCACTCCATCATGCTTCATGAAATAAGAGAAGATCAAAAAGCAATGAGGGAGGAGCAACAAAGACAAGGAAGAGACATAGAAGAGCTCAAGGACATAATTGGTTCCTCAAGAAGGAAACGCCACCATCACTAAGGAAACGCCACCTTCTTGAGGAACCAATGATGTCCTTGAGCTCTTCTATGTCTCTTCCTTGTCTTTGTTGCTCCTCCCTCATTGCTTTTTGATCTTCTCTAATTTCATGAAGGATGATGGAGTGCTCTTGATGTTCCACCCTTAATTGTCCCATGTTGGAACTCAACTAGGAGACATGTTATTTGATAATCTGAAAAATCATAAAAATGATTCTTGAAGCAAGAAAAAGCAGCAAAGAACAAAGCTTGCAGAAAAAAAAAATTTTGGGCGAAAAAAAAAATTTTAGAAAGAAAAAGGAAAAGCAAGCAGAAAAAGCCAAAAGCTCTTAAAATCAAGAGGCAAGAGCAAAAAGCCAATAACCCTTAAAACCAAAAGGCAAGGGAAATAAAAAGGATCCCAAGGCTTTGAGCATCAGTGGATAGGAGGGCCTAAAGGAATAAAATCCTGGTCTAAGCGGCTAAACCAAGCTGTCCCTAACCATGTGCTTGTGGCGTGAAGGTGTCAAGTGAAAACTTGAGACTAAGCGATTAAAGTCAAGGTCCAAAGCAAAAAAAGAGTGTGCTTAAGAACCCTGGACACCTCTAATTGGGGACTTTAGCAAAGCTGAGTCACAATCTAAAAAGGTTCACCCAATTATGTGTCTGTGGCATTTATGTATCCGGTGGTAATACTGGAAAACAAAATGCTTAGGGCCACGGCCAAGACTCATAAAAAAGCTGTGTTCAAGAATCATCATACTGAACTAGGAGAATCAATAACACTATCTGAACTCTGAGTTCCTATAGATGCCAATCATTCTGAACCTCAATGGATAAAGTGAGATGCCAAAACTATTCAAGAGGCAAAAAGCTATAAGTCCCACTCATATGATTGAAGCTCTGTTTCATTGATAGTTTGGAATTCATAGTATATTCTCTTCTTTTTATCCAATTTGATTTTCAGTTGCTTGGGGACAAGCAACAATCTAAGTTTGGTGTTGTGATGAGCGCATATTTTTTTTACGCTTTTTAGGGGTGATTTTATGTAGTTTTTAGTATGATTTAGTTAGTTTTTAGTATATTTTTATTAGTTTTTATGCAAAATTCATATTTATGGACTTTACTAGGAGTTTGTGTGCTTTTCTGTGATTTCAGGTATTTTCTGAATGAAATTGAGGGACTTGAGCAGAAATCAGATTCAGAGGTTGAAAAAGGACTGCTGATGCTGTTGGATTCTGACCTCCCTGCACTCAAAATAGATTTTCTGGAGCTACAGAACTCGAAATGGCGCGCTTTCAATTGCGTTGGAAAGTAGACATCCAGCGCATTCCAGAAATATATAATAGTCCATACTTTAGCCAAGAATAGACGACGTAAACTGGCATTCAACGCCAGCTTTCTACCCAAATCTGGCGTCCAGCGCCAGAAAAGGAGCCAAAACCAGAGTTGAACGCCCAAACTGGCACTAAAACTGGCGTTCAACTGCAAGGAGGACCTCTACACGTGCCACACTCAAGCTCAGCCCAAACACACACCAAGTGGGCCCCGGAAGTGGATTTATGCATCAATTACTTACTCATGTAAACCCTAGTGACTAGTTTATTATAAATAGGACCTTTTACTATTGTATTTGGCATCTTTGGTCTCAGTTGTAATCCATTGTTCATCTTAGGAGACTATTGATCACGTTTTAGGGGGCTGGCCATCTCGGCCATGCCTGGACCTTCACTTATGTATTTTCATAAGGTAGAGTTTCTACACTCCATAGATTAAGGTGTGGAGCTCTGCTGTTCCTCAAAGATTAATGCAAAGTACTTCTGTTTTCTATTCAATTCATCTTATTTCGCTTCTAAGATATCCATTCGCACCCAAGAACGTGATGAAGGTGATGATTATGTGTGACGCTCATCATCCCTCTCCCTTATGAATGCGTGCCTGACAAACATTTCCGTTCTACATGAAATAAGCTAGAATGAATATCTCTTAGATCTCCCAACCAGAATCTTCGTGGTGTAAGCTAGAATAATGGCGGCATTCAAGAGAATCCGGAAAGTCTAAACCTTGTCTGTGGTATTCCGAGTAGGATTCAATGATTGAATGACTGTGACGAGCTCCGAACTCGCAATTGCAGGGCGTTAGTGACAGACGCAAAAGGATAATAAATCCTATTCCAGCATGATCGAGAACCGACAGATGAATATCCGTGCCGTGACAGGGTGCGTGAGCATATTATTCACTGAGAGGATAAGATGAAGCCATTGACAAGGGTGATGCCTCCAGACGATTAGCCGTGCCGTGACAGGGCATTGGATCATTTTCCCGAGAGATGACCGAAAGTAGCCATTGATAGTGGTGATGTATCACATAAAGCCAGCCAGGGAAAGGAGTAAGACTGATTGGATGAAGATAGCAGGAAAGCAGAGGTTCAGAGGAACGAAAAGCATCTCCATTCGCTTATCTGAAATTCCTACCAATGATTTACATAAGTATCTCTATCCCTATTTTATTATATAATATTCGAAAACACCATTATCACTTTATATCTGCCTGACTGAGATTTACAAGGTGACCATAGCTTGCTTCATACCAACAATCTCCCTGGGATTCGACCCTTACTCACGTAAGGTATTACTTGGACGACCCAGTGCACTTGCTGGTTAGTTGTATCGAAGTTGTGAACCATGGTATTGGCACCATGTTCTTGGCGCCATTGCCAGGAAAAGAAAGAGCCATGAATTTTACGTAATTAAAGTGTAATCACGATTACGCGTACCAAGTTGCTCACGTTGCCAGGGATTGTTCGAGCCTGGACGTCACAATTTCGTGCACCACTTACCAATGAACTAAATGCATTGGATAGGCAGAAATTACCTCAAAAGAAACAGGATCCTGGTAAATTCCTAATTCCCTGTAACATAGGTACGATGACCTTTGAGAAGGCTCTGTGTGACCTGGGGTCAGGAATAAACTTAATGCCACTCTCTGTAATGGAGAAACTAGGAATCTTTGAGGTACAGGCTGCCAATTTCTCATTAGAGATGGCAGACAAATCCATGAAAATGGCTTATGGACAAGTAGAGGACGTGTTAGTAAAGGTTGAAGGCCTTTACATCCCTGCTGATTTCATAATCCTAGACACTGGAAAGGATGAGGATGAATCCATCATCCTTGGAAGACCCTTCCTAGCCACAACAAGAGCTGTGATTGATGTGGACAGAGGAAAATTGGTCCTTCAACTGAATGAGGACAACCTTGTGTTTAAAACTCAAGGATCTTTTTCTGTAACCATGGAGAGGAAGCATGAAAAGCTTCTTTCACTGCAGAGTCAACCAAAGCCCCCACAGTCAAACTCTAAGTTTGGTGTTGGGAGGCCACAACCAAACTCTAAGTTTGGTGTTGAACCCCCATATTCAAACTCTAAATTTGGTGTTGGGAGGTCCCAACAATGCTCTGAATATCTGTGAGGCTCCATGAGAGCTCACTGTCAAGCTATTGACATTAAAGAAGCGCTTGTTGGGAGGCATCCCAATGTTATTTAATTATATCTATTTATTTTCTATTGTTATTTTATGTTTTTTTTAGGTTGATGATCATGTGGAGTCACAAAAACTACTGAAAAATTAAAAACAGAATAAAAAAAATAGCAAAAGAAACAGTACACCCTGGAGGAAGAGCATTCTGGCGTTTAAATGCCAGAAACAAGCATCTATCTGGCGTTTAACGCCAGAAACAAGCACCAAGCTGGCGTTTAATGCTAGAAACAAGCATCAACCTGGCGTTAAATGCCAGAAACAGGCTACATTTGGGCGTTTAACGCCAAAACAGGCAGCAGTCTGGCGTTAAACGCCCGTATTGCATACAAAGAGCGTTTTGCACGCCTAATTTGAGCAGGGATGCTAAATCCTTGACCCCTCATGATCTGTGGACCCCATAGGATTTCCCACAGGATCTGTGGATCCCATAGGATCCCCACCTACCCTAACTCTCTCTATTCACACCTTTTCATAACCCTCTTCCCCAAATACCCTTCACCAATCACCTCAATCGCTCTTTCCCATCACCTCTTAACCACTCACATCCCTCCACTCTTCCCGATAAACCCCACCTACCTCCAACATTCAAAGTCTTTTCCCTCCTAAACCCAACTCTAATGACCGAACCCTAAACCTCCCCCACTCTTATATAAACCCCTCATTTCTTCTTCTTTTTAACCCAACACAACCCTTTCTTCTTCCCCTCGGCCGAATACACACATCTCTCCCTCTCTTCAATTTTTCTTCTTCTTCTCCTTCTTTCTTTCTTCTTTTGCTCGGGGACGAGCAAACATTTTAAGTTTGGTGTGGTAAAAGAATTGCTTTTTGTTTTTCCATAACTATTAATGGCACCTAAGGCCAGAAAAACCTCAAGAAAGAGGAAAGGGAAGGCAATTGCTTCCATCTCTGAGTCATGGAGATGGAGAGATTCATCTCAAAGGTCCATCAAGACCACTTCTATGAAGTTGTGGCCACGAAAAAATTGATCTCTGAGGTTCCTTTCAAGCTCAAAAAGAGCGAATATCCGGAGATCCGACAAGAGATTAGAAGAAGAGGATGGGAAGTTCTCTCTAATCCTATTCAACAAGTCAGGATCTTAATGGTTCAAGAGTTCTATGCAAACGCATGGATCACTAGGAACCATGATCAAAGTGTGAACCCGAATCTAAAGAATTGGCTTACCATGGTTCGGGAGAAATACTTAGATTTTAGTCTGGAAAATGTAAGGTTGGCGTTCAACTTGCCAATGATGCAAGAAAACGCACGCCCCTACACTAGAAGGGTCAACTTTGATCAAAGGTTGGACCAAGTCCTCATGGACATATGTGTGGAAGGAGCTCAATGGAAAGTTGACTCAAGAGGCAAGCCGGTTCAATTGAGAAGATCGGACCTTAAGCCTGTAGCTAGAGGATGGTTGGAGTTCATTCAACGCTCAATCATTCCTACTAGCAACCGGTCTGAAGTTACTATAGACCGAGCCATCATGATCCATAGTATCATGATTGGGGAGGAAGTGGAAGTTCATGAGATTATACCTCAAGAACTCTATAAGGTGGCTGACAAGTCTTTCACTTTGGCAAGGTTAGCCTTTCCTCACCTCATTTGCCACCTCTGCAATTCGGCTGGAATTGACATAGAGGGAGACATCCTCATTGATGAGGACAAGCCCATCACTAAGAAAAGGATGGAACAAACAAGAGATCATGGACCTCAACAAGAGAATGAGGAAATTCCTCACCATGAAATCCCTGAGATGCCTCAAGGGATGCACTTCCCTCCACATAACTATTGGGAGAAAATCAACACTTTCCTAGGAGAATTAAGTTCCAACATGGGACAACTAAGGATGGAGCACCAAGAGCACTCCATCATCCTCCATGAGATTAGAGAAGATCAAAGAGCTATGAGGGAGGAGCAACAAAGACAAGGAAGAGACATAGAGGAGCTCAAGAGCACCATTGGTTCTTCAAGAAGAGGAAGGCACCACCCTCACTAAGGTGGACCCGTTCCTTAATCTCCTTGTTCTTATTTTCTTGTTTTTCGTTTACTATGCTTCATGTTTATTTATGTTTATGTCTTTATTACATGATCATTAGTGTTTAAGTGTCTATGTCTTAAAGCTATGAATTTCCTATGAATCCATCACCTCTCTTAATTGAAAACTGTTCTAAAAACAAAAGAACAAGAAGTACATGGTTTCGAATTCATCCTTGAAACTAGTTTAATTATTTTGATGTGGTGACAATACTTTTTATTTTCTAAATGAATGCTTGAACAGCGCATATGTCTTTTGATATTGTTGTTTATGAACGTTAAATATGTTGGCTCTTGAAAGAATGTTGAAAAAGGAGAAATGTTATTGATAATCTAAAAAATCATAAAATTGATTCTTGAAGCAAGAAAAAGCAGTGAATACAAAAGTTTGCGAAAAAAAAAGAAAAGAAAAATGGTGAAAAAAAAAAGAAAGAGAAAGAAAAAGAAAGCAGAAAAAGCCAAAAGCTCTTTAAACCAAAAGGCAAGAGCAAAAAGCCAATAGTCCTTAAAACCAAAAGGCAAGGGTAATAAAAAGGATCCAAGACTTTGAGCATCAGTGGATAGGAGGGCCTAAAGGAATAAAATCCTGGCCTAAGCGGCTAAACCAAGCTGTCCCTAACCATGTGCTTGTGGCGTTAAGGTGTCAAGTGAAAACTTGAGGCTGAGCGGTTAAAGTCAAGGTCCAAAGCAAAAAAAGAGTGTGCTTAAGAACGCTGGACACCTCTAATTGGGGACTTTAGCAAAGCTGAGTCACAATCTAAAAAGGCTCACCCAGTTATGTGCCTGTGGCATGTATGTATCCGGTGGTAATACTGAAAAACAGAGTGCTTAGGGCCACGGCCAAGACTCATATAGTAGCTGTGTTCAAGAATCAACATACTGAACTAGGAGAATCAATAACACTATCTAAAATCGAAGTTCGTATAGATGCCAATCATTCTGAACTTCAATGGATAAAGTGAGATGCCAAAACTATTCAAGAGGCAAAAAGCTACTAGTCCCGCTCATCTGATTGGAGCTAAGTTTCATTGATATTTTGGAATTTATAGTATATTCTCTTTTTTTATCCTATTTGATTTTCAGTTGCTTGGGGACAAGCAACAATTTATGTTTGGTGTTGTGATGAGCGGATAATTTATACGCTTTTTGGCAGTATTTTTACATAGTTTTTAGTATGATTTAGTTAGTTTTTAGTATATTTTTATTAGTTTTTAAATAAAATTCACATTTCTAGACTTTACTATGAGTTTGTGTGTTTTTCTATGATTTCAGGTAATTTCTGGCTGAAATTGAGGGACTTGAGCAAAAATCAGATTCAGAGGTTGAAGAAGGACTGCAGATGCTGTTGGATTCTGACCTCCCTGTACTCAAAGTGCATTTTCTGGAGCTACAGAAGTCCAAATGGTGCGCTTTCAATTGTGTTGGAAAGTAGACATCCAGGGCTTTCCATCAATATAAAATAGTTTATACTTTGCCCGAGTTTAGATGACGCAAACTGGCGTTCAACGCCAGCTTTCTGCCCTATTCTAGAGTTAAACACCAAAAACGGGTTGCAAAGCAGAGTTAAACGCCAGAAACAGGTTACAAACTAGCGTTTAACTCCAAGGAAGACCTCTACACATGAAAGCTTCAATGCTCAGCCCAAGCACACACCAAGTGGGCCCGGAAGTGGATTTTTGCATCATTTACTTATCTCTGTAAACCCTAGTAACTAGTTTAGTATAAATAGAACTTTTTACTATTGTTTTTACATCTTTGGATTATCTTCTGATCCTTTGATCACGTTTAGGGGGCTGGCCATTCGGCCATGCCTGGACCATTATCACTTATGTATTTTCAACGGTAGAGTTTCTACACACCATAGATTAAGGTGTGGAGCTTTCCTGTTCCTCATGAATTAATGCAAAGTACTATTGTTCTTCTATTCAATTCGAGCCTATTTCTTCTCTAAGATATTCATTCGCACACAAGAACATGATGAATGTGATGATTATGTGGCGCTCATCATCATTCTCACTTATGAACGCGTGCCTGACAAACACTTCCGTTCTACATGCAAACAAGATTGAATGCATATCTCTTAGCCTCCTGATCTACAATCAGAGTCTTCGTGGTATAGGCTAGAATTATTGGCGGCCATTCTTGAGATCCGAAAAGTCTAAACCTTGTCTGTGGTAATCCGAGTAGGATCTGGGAAGGGATAGCTGTGACGAGCTTCAAACTCGCGAGTGCTAGGCGTAGTGACAGACGCAAAAGGATTACTAAATCCTATTCCAGTATGATCAAGAACTGACAAATGATTAGCCGTGCGGTGACAGCGCATCTTGGACCATTTTCACTAAGAGGACGGGAAGTAGCCATTGATAACGGTGATGCCCTACATAAAGCTTGCCATGGAAATGAGTATGAAGGATTGGATGAAAGCAGTAGGAAAACAGAGGTTCAGAAGGAATAAAAGCATCTCCATATGCTTATCTGAAATTCTCACCAATGAATTACATAAGTATCTCTATCTTTATTTTATGTTTTATTTATCTTTTAGTTATTGAAACTCTATAACCATTTGAATCCGCCTGACTGAGATTTTCAAGGTGACCATAGCTTGCTTCAAGCCGACAATCTCCGTGGGATCGACCCTTACTCACGTAAGGTTTATTACTTGGATGACCCAGTGCACTTGCTGGTTAGTTGTGCGAAGTTGTGATAAAGAACTAAAATTATGAACGTGCATATTAAGTTTTTGACACCGTTACCAAGGAATGAACGATCACGATTTTGCATACCATCCACCCCATACTATTATATATTGTTAGAAATCCCTGGATGTCTACTTTCCAATGCCTTTGGAAGAGCATTATTTGGAGCTCTACAGCTCGAGTTACACTTCTTGGAAGGTGAAGAGGTCAGCTGGCCTTACTACAGGTTGATACCATGTTCATCTTTGCACTTTCAGGGCAGGTTTTCTCCCTCAAATTTAGTGTCCACCATATAGTGCCATATATCCTTGGAAAGCTCTGGAATCCTACTTTCCAATGCCACTGGAATCACCTCATTTGGAGCTTTGTGGCTCAAGTTATTCTTGTTTGAAGAAGGCATGGTCAGGCTGCCGGGTGAGATTTTCCCCACGTTAGTGTTCACGTTAGTGGCACTAACGTGGCCACTAACGTAGGCCTTCTTTTCTTTGCAAACGTTAGTGGTGTTCACTTTTTCCACTAACTTTCACAGCTGCCTCCTTTGTTCCACGTTAATGCTCACGTTAGTGGCCTTGGCTTCGCAAACGTTAGTGGCGTTTACTTTTTTCACTAACTTTCATAGCTGCCTCCTTTCTTCCACGTTAATACCATTAACTTTCTCACTAATGTTGGGACTTCTCTTTTCTTCCACGTTAGTGCCCACGTTAGTGGAGCTAACGGGGTCGCTAACGTGGGTCTTCTTGCCCTTCGCTAACGTTAGTGGCGTTAACGTTCTCACTAACTTTCCAAGCTTTCCTTCCTTCCACTTTAATGGCCACGTTAGTGGCACTAACGTAGCCACTATCGTGGCTCTTCTCTGCTTCTTGTTACCTAAAATCAATCAAACAAAGTACATCAAAGTCTTGCTCTTAATCATGAGATCATGCATCATCCATTTTATCATTCAATTCATGCATAATTCTCATGAAATCATTCAAAATTCACAATGTTTGCTTGAATCATGGTATGAATGCATTTTCAACCAAGTACTTTCTTATTTCCTAAGAAAATGCATGAAACTAACCTAAAGCATACAAAAAATGGCTAGTAAAACTAGCCAAGATGCCCTGGCATCATCGTTGCCGGGGATTGATTTAGATTAACAATGATTAAGTAGGTGATAATCTAGATTAAGCATTTTCATTTGTTTTTATTAAGCCTACTAACTGTTCGAGATTTTGTTTCTACTAACTATAACTTCACTCTAGCAATAGAGTGTTCTGCTTTTGTTTTTCTTTTTTTGGTTGGTTTGTG
The DNA here is from genome assembly GCF_000816755.2 of Arachis ipaensis. Taxonomy (NCBI): domain Eukaryota; kingdom Viridiplantae; phylum Streptophyta; class Magnoliopsida; order Fabales; family Fabaceae; genus Arachis; species Arachis ipaensis. The sequence continues at coordinate 44,947,322 of NC_029788.2, read as the reverse complement.
TTGTATGCAAGGAGGAAGAAGATGTGTATCTACCTCTTTTGATTCGGAACCAGAGAGAACCTTCTTGAGATTGAGAAGATAAGCCAGAGAGAAGGGAGTAATTGGAGAAGAAGAGTCAGAAAAGGGAGATTAAGAGATGGAGGATAATCTCCCTAATCTACTAGAGGAGGTGGCCAACAACAATGGCCAACCCCAAGGAGAGTTCTAGCTCTTACACCTTCCCCAACCCAAGAAACTGTGGGAGCAGTATACTCACTCCAAATGTTCATCCCAATAACTTTAAGTTGAAGCCTCAACTTATCACTTTGGTGCAAAATAATTGTTCTTATGGAGGAGGTCCTCTGGAAGACCCAAATAAACACTTATCTGTCTTCCTGAGGATATGTGAAACAGTCAAAACAAATGGTGTGCATCCAGATATCTACAAGTTGCTTTTATTTCCATTCTCTTTGAGGGATAAGGCATCTCAATGGCTGGAGACATTTCTCAAAGAAAGCATCAATACTTGGGATGATTTGGTGAGCAAATTCTTGGCTAAGTTCTATCCACCTTACAGAATCATCAGGTTGAAGACAGAAGTACAGACTTTCACCCAAATGGATGGAGATTCACTTTAAGAGACATGGGAGAGATATAAAGCCTTGATTAGGAAATGTCCACCTGAAATATTTAGCGAATGGGACAGACTTCAGAATTTCTATGAGGGCTTGACTCTAAAAGATCAGGAGGCCCTGGATTACTTTACAGGAGGTTCAGTACAGCTAATGAAGACAGCTGAAGAAGCTCAGAATTTCATAGACACTATGACCAACAATCAATACTTTTATGCTCATCAAGGGCAACGCCAACCAGCCCCAAAGAAAGGTGTGTTGGAGCTTGAAGGTGTCGACACCATATTGGCACAAAACAAATTGATGCACCAACAAATCTAACAGCAAATAGAGATGATGGAAAAGAGAATAGATGGACTTCAAGTGGCCACAGTAAATACAGCAAGTCAACCTTCAAGTGGATGGGGCCAAGGTGAAGAAGTTTTTGAGAAATGCAACAATGAGCAACAACCAGAGCAAGTCCAGTACATGCATAACTCCTCAGGATCTTCTCAGAATGACTTCCATGGTGACACTTACAATTCATCCTGGAGGAACCATCCCAACTTTAGGTGGGGGTGATAATCAAAATTCATGGCAGAGGAACCACAATTCCAACAACTCCCGCAACACAAACAACCAAAGTCATTCATCCAATAATACTAACCAATTCAGGAACCCACAAAACACATATCACCAATCCTACAACAACTCACAAAACCACCAGAATAACTTCTCCACACACACATTCTACCCACAAAATACCCCTGTAAATAATTCAAACAACTTCTAGCAACAACCATCTCATTTCACACAACCACAACCAAATCCAGACTCTCAGAGAATCTCTAGTCTAGAGATAATGATGGAGAAACTTATGAAAAATCAAGAGATGGCAAGACAAGATCAGGAAGCTGCAAGAAAAGACCAAGCCCTGGCATTCAAAAACCAAGAGGCCTCAATCAGAAATCTTGAAAGACACATGGGGTAAATGGCTAAACAAATTTCAGAAATAGGAGAGAAGAGAGTGAATGCCTTCCCTAGTGACACTGAAAACAATCCAAGAGACATAGGAAAAGCCATCAAATGGGAGGAGTGTGTAATGACCCAACTTCCAGTATGCCATGGTCATACAAGAAGCCAAGTGTTACCAACTTGTTCTTCCTAATTATTAACTATTACTTAATATATGAGCCTGTTCCTTGTTAGAACGTTGCCAATTTCACGAGAAATTTTTTTTCTTAGTATCGTTGCGGTGGTAAGGTAAAATAAACAAGCATACATTGAGAGAAATAAAAGGAAGTATAAAGAAACATAGAAACACAGCTAATAATATATATCATGTACACTATAGCAAAACATGTAGCGTTTACACAAGATCAGGTCAGTTTACATCCTCATCAACCTACGTAGCTAATATATACACGACACTCCCAGGGCCTGGTCCATACAAAAAGCCACTGAAATGGCGCCCAGGCTAGCCTAACCACTATATAGCTCCTAGCTCTCGGGTGTACTAACACAAGTGAGAGACTAACTAACTGATAATGTCAGACTAGAGTGTCATCAAAAGAATGCCCCTACTGCTATCATACTATATCTACACATGGCCGTTCAGAAGATCGTCATGAGGCTCGCCCATCTCTTCATCCTGCTCTATCTCTATCTCAGGATCCTCCTCCTCCTCCTCGTCCGCAGCTACATCTATACCCTCTGACCCACCAGAAGCAATGCTGTCACTATGTACAAAACCATTCGCGAGCACAAGTCTGTTTGCATAAATAGGAGCTACCCTGTCGTCCGGTAGTGTCGGGTCATCAGGCTGTGGAAAGTTAGGAATGGGCTCAGGGAAAAGTCCCACTCTGGTGGAATCACAGGTACATAGTCACCAACTAACTCGGGCTCATCAGGAATGATAGGCTCAGGTGCCGCCTCGTTCAAGGGTTGAGCTGGTATAGGATGTCCGGGTCCATCGGGAAAAGGATGTCCAGGTGCGTTAAGGTATAACCAGGACAAGGGAAAGTCGTAGGGAGCGTCAGCATAAAAAAGCGGACTATACAAAGGATGTTGGAAGGGACGTTTTGTAACGCGTAACGTCTCATACGAGGCTCCGCACTTAGAATGTAGTAACCATAGTACACTGGATCCTCGTAAATGTATAGGTCTTCGACTTCATAGAATATCACGCCCAATTCCATCTGAAGGGGAAGAGAGAGAAGGGGGTAAGAACTGCGGAGTTCTTAGTAGGGCCGGGGTTATTAGTTACATTCATTTATTCGGCGTCAATTAGCAGGCGAATAATGGGATATAGCAAAGCAGTAAATAGAAGATAAAGATAGATAGAGAAAGTAGAGAAAATAGAAAGAAGAATACAAACAGAAGAATACAAAAAAATAAAACACAGATATAGCATAGATGCAAACAAACATAGAGCAATAGATCATACACACAAGAAGGAAAGGAACAGAGAATAATGTGCAGACAAGAATGATGCATGTCTAGTCCTACTGCAGGTAATGAGCTCATTTGTCAGTTTCTACCCTCTCCCGACGTAACCCAGCATTACCAGCTGGATATGGCTTTCCTGTTGGCTATACCTCTGTGTACAGGAAATAACCCCTCTGCCACCACAGGGTCCTCTACACGCAGGAAATAACATATCTGCCACTGCAGGGATGTATGCCGACACACCTTCTGTATATAGGAAATAACCCCTCTACCACTACAGAAATGGAACAGGTGGTCACGGTACTTCTGTAGCAAGAAATAACCCCTCTACCTTACAGAAATAGAATATGAATCTGTACCGCAGGAAAGCGTTCTCAGTGGTCGCACCACCATCTATCTGACTGCTTCAATGCAGAGGATGAACATATAGATATCTCTGGGGTTGCCTTAATGCAACTAATGAATAACTTTTCAATAGGTCCTCTGCTCTCATTCTCTTTACTCTGCTCTGATTACTTTTTTTCTTGGGTATCTCTTTACTCTGCTCTGATTACTCTGTTTAACGTTAGCATTTAAAGCTTATATAAATTTCGGTATGAATAGTTAGCCTGTCCCAGGTATAGGTTCATTAAGTCTATACTGAGTTTAACTTTTCATATAATACCTAACCCTAGTCGCAACTCAAGGACTAACTATGTTGCCCTAATTCGTTCACTAATCTCTGTCTGTTTTTTTGTTATTAAAACTTTACAGACTTTTCTTTGGTTTTTATCTTTTCTTTAACTTTTTATCTTTCTTTTATCTTTTCCTCACTAACATGTTATTACGACTCCCTAAGTATTTTATGAAGGTAATTATGAGACTCTGCGCTTAAAGTTGTCTTTCTAAAGCTTTTACAGAAAACTGCATTTTTCGCATTATTTTATTATTTTTATTTAAATATTATTTTTAATTAAATATTATTATTTAATATTTTATTATTATTTATTATTTTATCATTAAATTTTCGAAAATTACCCCTCTTTAACTTTTAACCTTTAAAATTTACTTTTTATCACCCGTAACTTTAATATTTCTACCTTAACCGCCCTAACTTTTAGAAATTACCAAATAACCCCCCAAACACCAAAAATTTTACTTCCTTGCCCTTTTAAGGATCTAAAACATGTTCTTCATTGTTCTTCATCACACTCAAAGTGTTCTTCATGTTCTTCATAAATTCTTCAGATTCTTTCTCTGTTTTTACCCGTTTTTCAGTCTTTTCAGCAACCGATATTTACCAAAATTCAAAATAAATTCTCAGCCACTATAACCCCATCTTTTTCACATGATTTCAACACAAATTGAACCCCAATTTAGGGCCTAGGGTTTTGTATTCATAGCTTGAATTTCATCAAATTTCATCAAAATTTTACCAAATTTTCACCAAGAATCAATCATATATGCAACCAATTTTTAGCATAGCCAAATCATACAACATTCACACAACTCAAAAACAAACAATCAAGATTAATTTCGTCAAATCCTACCTGGTTTTGTTGCTCCTAATTCGGTTAGACTTTCAGGTGGTCCTTAAGCACTTTTTCCTCCTAAATCACATCAAGAACAACTTTAAATCCAAAAACTCTCAACTGACCAAATCTCACTCAGTATGTTAGGAAGAGATATCTCACCTTAGACTTGCTGGAAATTCACGTTTCTTGGCCCTCAAGTCAAGTTAAGCATGATTCCTAAGGAAGAACATCAAGAAAACACATGTTTAAGCATGTTTCCTTGAAACCGAAGCAAAAGGGAGATGGTGCATCCAAATCACCTTGATTCCAGACCTGATAAGTCATATGATCATGTAGATAAAGAAGAGAGAATCATTTTAGTCGGATTGGAATTTTGATCTGAGTTTTAGTTCAGCAGAAATCAAGCTTTGAAGATTTGGAACTAATAACTTTTCTCTCTTTTTCTCTCTTGGAAATTTCGGCCACAAGGAGCAAATGAACCAGACTTGGGGGTTTTTGGGGTGTAGGGTGAGTTGTGATTGGTTGGCTTGGAGGTGGGTTAAAATAATATTAAAATATCTCAGGTGTATAATTACTAAAACTAGATGTATCGGAACACTTGTAAAAACATCTCTATAAATTATTTTCTGAGCTACTAGCATAAATGACACTAGTAACATATTTATTGTGAGAATAAAACATGTATAATGAGGCCTTAGCATTGCTAAAGTCATCAGGGAGTGCTGGTGCTAAGCTGTACCAGTAAACTGTGAACCCGGTTAAACCGATTTTCTGTTTTTAACTAAAACTAATCAGGTAACCTTATAATATCATTCAAGAAGTTTCTAATACTATTATAATGGTAATATTATCCTATTACCTCTCTTCTCTCATGAATCGAGTCTGGTTCATCAAACTGAGACTATTTACGAAAAACAGAATCAAAACTCCTAACCGAGACGGCTCAAAAACTAGGTTCTTCGTGACTGCGTTATCGAGCTTGCTTCAGAAAAGGTTTTAACTTAAGAATGACATAATAACAATGAGGATTGAGATACTTGATGATATATCAGAGGTTCTCCCCTTACTAATCTTCCGGAGAAATCCGTACTTTCAGAAAAGATCTCGTGTCTTCAAAAACCGGGGTTGTTACATTCTACCCTCCTAAAAGAAAATTTTGCCCTCAAAATTTTATTACCTGAGAACAGATGTGGGCAGTCAGCTTTCATTCTATCTTCCAGTTCGCAAGTGTGCTCTTCTTCTCCTCTTGGTTCCCATGCTACTTTAACTAAGCAAACAATCTTGCCTCTTAGCTGCTTATCACTCTTTCTACGATCTGAACTGGTGATGCTTGATATGTCAAATTATTTCGTAACTGTACTGTCTCTAGTTGTAAAATGTGACTCTCGTCGGGAATATATTTCTTAAGTTGCGAGACATGAAAAATATCATGAAGATTTGACAGGTATGGAGGAAGGGCTACCTGATAAGCTACTGGACCAACTCTTTTAACTATTTGGAAGGTCCTATATATCAAGGGTTAAGCTTTTTAGTCTTAAGGGCTCTACCTATTCCAGTAGTCGGGATTACTTTTAGAAAGACATGGTCTCCCTCACTAAACTCTAGGGGTCTACGTCTATTATCGGTATAGCTCTTTTGACGGCTTTGTGCTGTTTGGATCTTTTGAGGAATCCCCTTTATCTTCTCAGTAGTTTCTTGCACTAAGTCTGGACCTAAGACACTAGATTCTCAGTCATCATTCCAACACAATGTTGTCTGACATCTTCTTCCGTAGAGAGCTTTATATGGTGCCATCCCGATACTTTGTTGATAACTGTTGCTGTAGACAAACTTGATTAACGGCAAGTATTTATCCCAACTGCCTTGGTTATCCATCACACAAGATCTCAGCATGCCTCTAATGTCTGGATTATCCACTCTGATTGTCCGTCTGTCTGAGGATGGTATGCTGTACTCATATGCAGCTCTGTTCCCAACGCTTTCTGAAAAGCTCCCCAGAATCTGGAAGTAAACCTCGAATCTCGATCTGAAACAATTGACGAAGATATTCCGTGCAATCGTATGATTTCTTGAATATATATCCATGCCAGACTTTCTAAAGTATAGTCAAATCGAATTGGAAGGAAATGCGCCAATTTTGTCAATCTGTCCACAATTATCCATATGGCATCATGTCTTGTTGAGGTTATTGGCAACCCCGTGACAAAATTCATGGTGATCTACTCCCATTTCCATTGCGGTATCTCCAAGGGTTGCAGGGTTCCTAACGGCTTCTGATGTTCCACCTTCACCTTCTGGCAGGTTAAACATTTTGAGACATAATCAGCTACTTCTTTCTTTAAGCCCGGCCACCAGAATATTTGTTTCAAATCTTGATACATCTTTGTCACTCCATGATGCATAGAGAATCTACTTTGATGAGCTTCTGCAAGAATCCTTTGTCACAAATCCCCAGAGCTAGGCACACAAATTCTGTTCTTGTATTTCCAGAGACTGCTACGATCTTGTTTTACAGCTTCTAGTTCCTCTGCTCCCATCCGTGACAGCATCATCATCATTTCTGAATCCTGTGCTTGTGCTCGCTGAATACAAATCTTGAAATCTGGTGTTATATGCAACTGTGCCAAACGAACTCCACTTGGTGCCTCAGTTATACCCAGCAAGTCCGAGAAAACTCCGAACTTCTGTAACAGTCATAGGTGGTTCCCATTGCACTACTGCTTCAATTTTTGAAGGATCCACTGCAATTCCTCCCTGTGATATAACATGCCCCAAAAATGCCACCTTCTCTGTCCATAATTCGCACTTTGATAGTTTAGCATATAACTTTCGAGTCCTCAATATCTGCAATACAGTCGTTAGATGTCCTTCATGCTCTCTTTCTATCTTCGAATAGATGAGGATATCATCTATGAAAACTACTACGAACTAATCAAGGTACGAACGGAAAATACGATTCATGTAATCCATGAAAATCGCAGGAGCATTAGTTAGTCCAAATGACATAACCATATACTCAGAGTGACCATATCGAGTTCTAAATGTACTCTTCGGTATATCTGACTCTTTCACTCGAATCTGGTGATAGCCTGATCGCAAATCAATCTTTGAGAACACAGTTGCACCTTTTAACTAATCCATCAAATTATCTATCCGTTGAAGTGGATACTTGTTCTTGATAGTGACTTTATTTAGCTGTCGGTAATCTACACAAAGTCTCATTCCATCGTCCTTCTTCTTTACCAACAATACTAGAGCTCCCCAAGGTGATGCACTAGGACGAATAAATTTCTTTTCAAGTAGCTCATCCAACTGCTTCTTCAATTCTGCAAGTTCCAGTGGTGACATCCGGTACGATGCTATGGAAATCGGTCCGGTTCCAGGTACTAGTTCAATGCTGAATTCTATCTCTTGCCGAGGAGGAAACTTAGGTATGTCCTCCGGGAAAACATCAAGAAATTCCTTCACCAATCAGATTCGTTCTAAGCTTAATTCACTGTCATTCGAGCTAGCCGCTAACAGAACGTACCCCTCACAACCACTCCCGTCTAAGGTAAGTCTTACAGAATTCAGATATAAAGTATGGGACAGAAATGGTTTAATATCTAAACTATCAGATGGAATAACAACAGTTCTTTCAAAACAATCAAGGAAAACATGATACATAGATAACCAATCTAATCCTAGAATAACTTCTAAACCACATAGAGGCAAATAGATTAGATCTTGTATAAAAGTCATATCCCTAATAGCAAATGGTACTTGCAGGCACACTAAATTGGTTAATACATTTTGGGATCCAGGTGTATGGACAATTAAATCAAAGTTTAATTCAGAGAAATCTAATCCTAACTCACGAGCCACAGTTAAAGAAATAAAAGAATACGATGCACCCGAATCATACAGTACAGTTAGAAACCAATCCTTGACATAACACTGACCTTGGATCAGGACGTCTGAGTGCATGGCATCATTAGCACTCATGGCAAATACTCGACCTTGTTGTTGGGTTTGCACTGGATTTTGAGCAAATCCTTTTGGGAAATTCCTCACCAAGTGTCCAGATTCTCCACAAGTTAAACAAGCATTCATTCTTTACAGCATCCAAATTCTCACATAGCCATAGTCATGGAGATCATAACAGCTATGAGGATAGCTGTGCCTTGCATCGATTCGTCGTTCGGAGCTCGATTAAACTATGCCTATTCACAGTCATTAAGCTCCTATCCGCACCAAATAATTAACATTAAGGTGATCAGTCTTAATATTTCAAGTAAGGCACGAACATTTCCAAAATGATCTCTCATAGACATTCATAACAAATATATCTTAAAGATACCCTAACAGCATGAGACACAGAATAGAGTATGCATTGAAGCATAGTCAGTCCATTCCCCAGTCTCTATTGGGAACAAACTACTCTGATACCAAATTGTAATGACCCAAGTTCCAGTATGCCATTGTCATACAAGAAGCCAAGTGTTACCAACATGTTCTTCCTAATTATTAACTATTAGTTAATATATGAGCCTGTTCCTTGTTAAAACGTTGCCAATTTCACGAGTAATTTTTTTTCTTAGTATCGTTGCGGTGGTAAGGTAAAATAAACAAGCATACATTGAGAGAAATAAAAGGAAGTATAAAGAAACAAAGAAACACAGCTGATAATATATATCATCTACACTATAGCAAAACATGTAGTGTTTACACAAGATCAGGTCAGTTTACATCCTCGTCAACCTACGTAGCTAATATATACACGACACTCCCAGGGCTTGGCCCATACAAAAAGCCACTAAACTAGCGCCCAGGCTAGCCTAACCACTATATAGCTCCTACCTCTCGGGTGTACTAACACAAGTGAGAGACTAACTAACTGATAATGTCAGACTAGAGTATCATCAAAAGAATGCCCCTACTGCTGTCAGACTATATCTACACATGGCCGTTCAGAAGATCGTCATGAGGCTCACCCATCTCCTCATCCTACTCTATGTCTATCTCAGGATCCTCCTCCTCTTCGTCGTACACAGCAGCTATACCCTCAGACCCACCAGAAGCACTGCTGTCACTATGTTAAAAACCATTCGCGAGAACAGTTCTGTTCGCGTAAATAGGAGCTACCCCATCGTCCGGTAGTGCCGATTCATCAGGCTATGGAAAGTAAGGAATGGGCTCAGGGAAAAGTCCCACTTTGGTGGAATCACAGGTACGTAGTCACCAACTAACTCGGGCTCATCAGGAATGATAGGCTCAGGTGCCGCCTCGTTCCAGGGTTGAGCTGGTATAGGATGTCCGGGTCCATCGGGAAAAGGATGTCCAGGTGCATTAAGGTATAACCAGGATAAGGGAAAGTCGTAGGGAGCGTCAGCATCAAAAAGCGGACTATACAAAGAATGTTGGAAGGGACGGTTTTGTAATGCGTAACGTCTCATACAAGGCTCCGCACTTAGAATGTAGTAACCATAGTAAACTGGATCCTCGTAAATGTATAGGTCTTCGACTTCATAGAATATCACGCCCATTTCCATCTGAAGGGGAAGAGAGAGAAGGGGGTAAGAACTGGAGAGTTCTTAGTAGGGCCGGGGTTATTAGTTACATTCATCTATTCGGCGTCGATTAGCAGGAGAATAATGGGATATAGCAAAGCAGTAAATAGAAGATATAGATAGATAGAGAAAGTAGAGAAAACATAAAGTAGAATACAAACAGAAAAATACAAGAAAATAAAACACATATATAGCATACACGCAAACAAACATAGAGCAATAGATCATACACACAGGAAGAAAAGCAACAGAGAATAATGTGTAGACAAGAATGATGTATGTCTAGTTCTAGTGCAGGTAATGAGCTCTTTTGTCGGTTTCTACCCGCTCCCAATGTAACCCAGCATTACCATCTGGATATGGCTCTCCTGTTGGTTATACCCCTGTCTACAGGAAATAACCCCTCTGTCACCACAGGGTCCTCTGCACGCAGGAAATAGCACATCTGCCACTGCAGGGATGTATGCCGACACACCTTCTGTATATAGGAAATAACCCCTCTGCCACTACAGAAATAGAACAGGTGGTCACGGTACTTCTGTAGTAGGAAATAACCCATCTGCCTTATAGAAATAGAATATGAATCTGTACCACAGGAAAGCGTTCTTAGTGGTCGCTGATGAGCGGATAATTTATACCCTTTTTGGCATTGTTTTTAGTATGTTTTTAGCATGTTTTTGTTAGTTTTTATTATATTTTTATTAGTTTTTATTTAAAATTCACTTTTCTGGACTTTACTATGAGTTTGTGTATTTTTCTGTGATTTCAGGTATTTACTGGCTGAAATTGAGGGACCTGAGCAAAAATCTGATTCAGAGGCTAAAAAGGACTGCAGATGCAGTTGGATTCTGACCTCCCTGCACTCGAAGTGGATTTTCTGGAGCTACAGAAACCCAATTGGTGCACTCTCAATTGCGTTGGAAAGTAGACATCCAGGGATTTCCAGAAATATATAATAGTCCATACTTTGCCCAAGATTTGATAGCCCAAACCGGCGTTCAAAGTCAGCATCAGAATTTCCAGCGTTAAACACCGAAACTGGCACCAAAGTGGGAGTTAAACGCCCAAACTGGCACAAAAGCTGGTGTTTAACTCCAGGAAAAGTCTCTACACAAAAATGCTTCAATGCTCAGCCCAAACACACACCAAGTGGGCCCGGAAGTGGATATTTATGTCATTTACTCATTTCTGTAAACCCTAGGCTACTAGTTCTCTATAAATAGGACCTTTTGCTATTGTATTTTCATCTTGGAATCTGAGTCTAATCTTTGAGTAGTTCTATGCTACCTTAGATCATGTTTTGGGGCTGGCCTCATGGCCATGCCTAGACTATGTTCTTATGTATTTTCAACGGTGGAGTTTCTACACACCATAGATTAAGGTGTGGAGCTCTGCTGTACCTCGAGTATCAATGCAATTACTATTGTTCTTCTATTCAATTCAGCTTGTTCTTGTTCTAAGATATCACTTTTTCTTCAACTTGATGAATGTGATGATCCGTGACACTCATCATCATTCTCACCTATGAACGTGTGCCTGACAACCACTTCCGTTCTACCTTCGATTGAGTGTTTATCTCTTGGATTCCTTAATCAAAATCTTCGTGGTATAAGCTAGAATTGATGGCGGCATTCTTGAGAATCCGGAAGGTCTAAACCTTGTCTGTGGTATTCTGAGTAAGATTCAAGGATTGAATGACTGTGACGAGCTTCAAACTCGTGATTGTGGGGCGTTAGTGACAGACGCAAAAGAATCACTAGATTCTATTCCGACATGATCGAGAACCGACAGATGAATAGCTGTGCTGTGACAAAGTGCGTTGAACATTTTCACTGAGAGGACGGGATTGTAGCCACTGACAACGGTGATGCCCAACATACAGCTTGCCATGGAAAGGAGTAAGAACGATTTGATGAAGACAGTAGGAAAGCAGAGAGATGGGAGGGACAAAGCATCTTTATACGCTTATCTGAAATTCTCACCAATGAATTACATAAGTATCTCTATCTTTATTTTATGTTTTATTTATCTTTTAATCATTCATCATCCATAAACATTTGAATCCGCCTGACTGAGATTTACAAGATGACCATAGCTTGCTTCATACCAACAATCTCCTGACACCTCAAGGAATCTCTGTACTGTGACATAGAGGATTCCATATTTTCTTGCTCTCTTCTCTTTCATATGAGCAGGAGCAAAGAAAAAAGGCATTCTTGTTGAGGCTGATCCTGAACCTGAAAGGACCTTAAAGCGAAAGCTAAGAGAAGCTAAGGCACAACTCTCTGTAGAGGACCTAACAGAAATCTTCAAACTAGAAGAAGACATGGCAGCCGAAAACGACAACAATGCCAACAATGTAAGAAAGGTGCTTGGTGACTTTACTGCATGATCGGAAATTTTTTTGGAAGAACGAATTTCTCCAAAACACCCAAAACTAACCGGCAAGTGCACCGGGTCGCATCAAGTAATAATAACTCACGGGAGTGAGG
>NC_029788.2:44933718-44934628 GCF_000816755.2 Arachis ipaensis | reverse complement strand
TAACCAATTCATGTACACCTCTGAAAGGAATCCTATGAATAATGGGACAAGTCAAAAGAAAGGAGTTCTTGAGATTGACACTCTAAATGCCATATTGGCTCAGAATAAAATATTGACCCAACAAGTCAATATGATTTCTCAGAGTCTGTCTGAAATGCATGCAGCAACAGGCAGTACCAAGGAAGCTTCCTCTGAAGAAGAAGCTTATGATCCTGAGAACCCAGCAATGGAAGAAGTGAATTACATAGGAGAACCCTATGGAAACACCTATAATCCTTCATGGAAAAATCATCCAAATCTCTCATGGAAGGATCAACAGAGACCTCAACAAGGTTTCAACAACAATAATGGTGGAAGAAACAGGTTTAGCAATAGCAAGCTTTTTCCATCATCTTCTCAGTAACAGACAGAGAATTCTAGGCAGAGCCACTCTGACTTAGCAACCATGGTCTCTGATCTAATTAAAACCACTCAAAGTTTCATGAATGAAACAAGGTCCTCCATTAGAAATTTGGAGGCACAAATGGGTCAGCTGAGCAAGAAAGTTACTGAACTCCCTCCTACTACTCTTCCAAGCAATACAGAAGAGAACCCAAAAGGAGAGTGCAAGGCCATAAACACAATCAACATGGCCGAATTTGGAGAGGAGGAAGAGGCAGTGATCACCACTGAGGAAGACCTCAATGGACGTCCACTGGCCTCCAATGAGTTCCCTAATGAGGAACCATGGGAATCTGAGGCTCATAATGAGAAAATAGAGATTTCATTGGATTTACTTCTGCCATTCATGAGCTCTGATGAGTATTCTTCCTCTGAAGAGGATGAAGAAGTTACTGAAGAGCAAGTTGCTAAGTACCTTGGAGCAATCATGAAGCTAAATGACAAGTTATTTGGTAATGAGACTTGGGAG
>NC_029788.2:44930869-44933655 GCF_000816755.2 Arachis ipaensis | reverse complement strand
TCAAACTCTAAGTTTGGTGTTGGGAGGCCACAACCAAACTCTAAGTTTAGTGTTGAACCCCCACATTCAAACTTTAAGTTTGGTGTTGGGAGGTTTCAACATTGCTCTGAACATCTGTGAGGCTCCATGAGAGCCCACTGTCAAGCTACTGACATTAAAGAAGCGCTTGTTGGGAGGCAACCCAATGTTATATTTATCTATTTTCCATTGTTATTTTATGTTTTCTGTAGGTTGATGATCATGTGAAGTCACAAAAACAATTGAAAAAAAAAAACAGAATAAAAAACAGAGAAAAAAATAGCACACCTTGGAGGAAAATCTTGCTGGCGTTTAAACGCCAGTAGGGGCAGCAAATGGGCGTTTAACGCCCAGTCTGGCACCATTCTGGGCGTTTAACGCCAGAAAGGGGCACCAGACTGGCGTTTAACGCCAGGAATGGGCAAGGAGCTGGCGTTAAATGCCAGAAAAGGGTAGCAGCCCGGCGTTTAACGCCAGAATTGGCAGAAAGGGCATTTTTGCACGCCACTTGGTGCAGGGATGAGCTATCCTTGACACCTCAGGATCTGTGGACCCCACAGGATCCCCACCTACCCCACCTCTCTCTCTCTTCTTCACCCATTCACCAATCACCTCAATACCTCTTTCGCAAAAAACCCCTCACCTATCAAATCCCACCATTCTCTTCACCACTCACATCCATCCTTCATAAAACCCCACCTACCTCACCATCCAAATTCAAACCACTTTCCCTCCCAAATCCACCCATACTAGCCGAACCCTACACCCCTCTCAACTCCTATATAAACCCATCTTCACTCCTTCATTTTCACACTACCTCAACACCACTTCTCCCCCTTGGCCGAACCACAAAGCCTCCTCCATCTCCTCCATTTTTCTTCTTCTTCTGCTCTTCTCTTTCTTCTTTTGCTCGAGGACGAGCAAACCTTCTAAGTTTGGTGTGGTAAAAGTGTTGCTTTTTGTTTTTCCATAACCATTTATGGCACCTAAGGCCGGAGAAACCTCTAGAAAGAGGAAAGGGAAGCCAAAAGCTTCCACCTCCGAGTCATGGGAGATGGAGAGATTCCTCTCAAGGGTGCATCAAGACCACTTCTATGAAGTTGTGGCCATGAAGAAGGTGATCCCCGAGGTCCCTTTTAAACTCAAAAAGAGTGAATATCCGGAAATCTGACATGAGATCCGAAGAAGAGGTTGGGAAGTTCTTACCAACCCCATTCAACAAGTCGGGATCTTAATGGTTCAAGAGTTCTATGCTAATGCATGGATCACCAAGAACCATGATCAAAGTGTGAACCCGGACCCTAAGAATTGGCTTACAATGGTCCGAGGGAAATACTTAGATTTCAGTCCAGAAAATGTAAGGTTGGCATTCAACTTGCCTATGATGCAAGGAGATGCACACCCCTACACTAGAAGGGTTAACTTTGATCAAAGGTTGGACCAAGTCCTCATGGACATATGTGAAGAGGGCGCTCAATGGAAGAGAGATTCAAGAGGGAAGCTGGTTCAACTAAGAAGGCATGACCTCAAGCCCGTGGCTAGGAGATGGTTGGAGTTCATCCAACGCTCAATCATTCCCACTAGCAACCGGTCCGAAGCTACTATAGACCGGGTTATCATGATACATAGTATCATGATTGGAGAGGAAGTGGAAGTTCATGAGGTTATATCCTAAGAACTCTACAAGGGGGCGGACAAGTCCTCCACTATGGCAAGGTTAGCCTTCCCTCATCTCATTTGTCACCTCTGCAATTCGGCTGGAATTGACATAGAGGAAGACATCCTCATTGATGAGGATAAGCCCATCACTAAGAAAAGGATGGAACAAACAAGAGATCCCACTCATGGACAAGAGCATGAGGAATTTCCTCATCATGAAATCCCTGAGATACCTCAAGGGATGCATCTTCCTCCACAAAACTATTGGGAGCAATTCAACACCTCCCTAGGAGAATTAAGTTCCAACATGGGACAACTAAGGGTGGAGCACCAAGAGCATTCCATCCTCCTCCATGAAATAAGAGAAGACCAAAGAACCATGAGAGAGGAGCAACAAAGGCAAGGAAGAGACATTGAGGAGCTCAAGGACTCCATAAGATCTTCAAGAGGAAGAACAAGCCGTCATCACTAAGGTGGACCCGTTCTTTAACTTCCTTGTTCTTTATTTTCCTGTTTTTCAAAAATTGTGCTTTATGTCTATTTATGTTTGTGTCTTTATTACATGATCATTAGTGTCTAAGTGTCTATGCCTTAAAGCTATGAAAATGAATCCATCACCTTTCTTAAATGAAAAATGTTTTTAATTGAAAAAGAAAAAGAAGTACATGAAATTTTGAATTTTAAAATAGTTTAATTATTTTGATGTGGTGGCAATGCTATTGTTTTTCTGAATGAATGCTTGAACAGTGCATATTTTTGAATTTGATTGTTTATGAATGTTAAAATTGTTGGCTCTTGAAAGAATGAAAGGAAAAAGAGAAATGTTATCTGATGATCTGAAAAATCATAAAATTGATTCTTGAAGCAAGAAAAAGCAGTGAAAAGCTTGCAAAAAAAAAAAGAAAGAGGCGAAAAAAACAAAAGAGAAAGAAAAAGAAAAAGCAAGCAGAAAAAGCCAATACCCCTTAAAACCAAAAGGCAAGGGTGATAAAAAGGATCCAAGGCTTTGAGCAT
Organism: Arachis ipaensis; assembly: GCF_000816755.2. Classification (NCBI taxonomy): domain Eukaryota; kingdom Viridiplantae; phylum Streptophyta; class Magnoliopsida; order Fabales; family Fabaceae; genus Arachis; species Arachis ipaensis. Next base: position 44,930,964 of record NC_029788.2, on the reverse strand, counting down.
CAGTGGATAGGAGGGCCCACAGGAATAAAATCCTGGCCTAAGCGGCTAAACCAAGCTGTCCCTAACCATGTGCTTGTGGCGTGAAGGTGTCAAGT
>NC_029788.2:44879779-44928853 GCF_000816755.2 Arachis ipaensis | reverse complement strand
TGATTTCAGGTATTTTCTGGCTGAAATTGAGGGACCTGAGCAAAAATCTGATTCAGAGGCTAAAAAGGACTGCAGATGCTGTTGGATTCTGACCTCCCTGCACTCGAAATGGATTTTCTGGAGCTACAGAAGCCCAATTGGTGCGCTCTCAATTGCGTTGGAAATTAGACATCTAGGGTTTTCCAGCAATATATAATAGTCTATACTTTGCCCAAGATTTGATGGCCCAAACTGGCGTTCAAATTCAGCATCAGAATTACCAGCGTTAAACACCGGAACTGGCACCAAAGTGGGAGTTAAACGCCCAAACTGGCACAAAAGCTGGCGTTTAACTCCAGGAAAAGTCTCTACACGAAAATGCTTCAATGATCAGCCCAAGCACACACCAAGTGGGCCCGAAAGTGGATATTTATGTCATTTACTCATTTCTGTAAACCCTAGGCTACTAGTTCTCTATAAATAGGACCTTTTGCTATTGTATTTTCATCTTGGAATCTGAGTCTAATCTTTGAGTAGTTCTATGCTACCTTAGATCACGTTTTGGGGCTGGCCTCATGGCCATACCTAGACTATGTTCTTATGTATTTTCAACGGTGGAGTTTCTACACACCATAGATTAAGGTGTGGAGCTCTGCTGTACCTCGAGTATCAATACAATTACTATTGTTCTTCTATTCAATTCAGCTTGTTCTTGTTCTAAGATATCACTTGTTCTTCAACTTGATGAATGTGATGATCCGTGACACTCATCATCATTCTCACCTATGAACGTGTGCCTGACAACCACTTCCGTTCTACCTTCGATTGAGTGTTTATCTCTTGGATTCCTTAATCAGAATCTTCGTGGTATAAGCTAGAATTGATGGCGGCATTCTTGAGAATCCGGAAGGTCTAAACCTTGTCTATGGTATTCTGAGTAGGATTCAAGGATTGAATGACTGTGACGAGCTTCAAACTCGTGGTTGTGGGGCGTTAGTGACAGACGTAAAAGAATCACTGGATTCTATTCCGACATGCTCGAGAACCGACAGATGAATAGCCGTGCTGTGACAGAGTGCGTTGAACATTTTCACTGAGAGGACGGGATTGTAGCCACTGACAACAGTGATTCCCAACATACAGCTTGCCATGGAAAGGAGTAAGAAGGATTGGATGAAGACAGTCGGAAAGCAGAGAGACGGGAGGGACAAAGCATCTTTATACGCTTATCTGAAATTCTCACCAATGAATTACATAAGTATCTCTATCTTTATTTTATGTTTTATTTATCTTTTAATCATTCATCATCCATAACCATTTGAATCTGCCAGACTGAGATTTACAAGATGACCATAGCTTGCTTCATACCAACAATCTCCGTGGGATCGACCCTTACTCACGTAAGGTTTATTACTTGGACGACCCAGTGCACTTGCTGGTTAGTTGTGCGAAGTTGTGATAAAGAGTTGAGATTACAATTGTGCGTACCATGTTGATGGCGCCATTGATGATCACAATTTCGCCGCACCAGTCGCACCACCATCTATCTGACTGCTTCAATGCAGAGGATGAATGATGTGTGGAAAACGATCCAACACAAAACTCACCGGCAAGTGTACCGGGTCGCATCAAGTAATAATAACTCACATGAGTGAGGTCGATCCCACAGGGATTGAAGGATTGAGCAATTTTAGTTTAGTGGTTGATTTAGTCAAGCGAATCAAGTATTGGTTGAGTGGTTTGTGCTTTGCAGAAACTAAATTGCATGAAATGTAAAAGGGGAAGGGGAAATTGCAGTAAATTAAAGAGTAGGAAAGTAAAGGAGCTGAATCTTAAAGTGCAAGTAAATTAAATTGCAGAAACTTAAATTGCAAGTAATGTAAATGGCTGAAGCTTAAAGTGCAAGAAACATAAATTGCTTGAATTGTAAAAGGGATTGGGAGTTAGAATTGCAGAAATTAAACAAGAACAAGTAAATTGCATTAAACATAAAAGAGAAAATTGAATTGCAGTGAAGTAGATCTTAAACAGAAGAGTAAAATGCTTTGAGAATTTAAAAAACAGAGAAAGCAATGCTTAATTTGCAGCAAAGTAAAAGAGGTTGACGATCTCAGGAGTGGAAGAGACTAGATAACAAGTCTAGATCTCAAATCCTTTCTTGATCCAACAAGAACAATTGCAAAAGAAACTGAAAAGTAAATTGCAGAAAGAGTAGAAGATGAAGCAGTAAATGGAAATTGGAATTCAATTATGCAGAAAAATTAAACAAGAGATCTCAAGGTGAGATTGAAACAGAAGTTCTTCAATTCTTCACCCCAAATCCAAAGCAAGAAAATAAAAGAGTGCTCAAGCAAGAACAAGGAAGAAGAGAGATCAATTCTCCTTTCCAATTCCCTAAGATCTAATTTCAAAAGCTCAAAATGAAAATGAAAGTAAAAAGGAAAATTCAAAGTAAAATCTAGAGGTGTCAAAAAGGTAAAAAAAGTCCTAATTACATCAAACTAACTCCTATTTATACACTTTCTATTCTTGGATTTTGGAATTTGGATGGGCTTTTGATTTGGTGAAGAAATGAATTAAGTTAGATTTTTAATCCATTTTTTAGCCCAAATGCACCTCCCAGGGGTAAGCTCAGTTGGAAAAACCAACTGAGCATTCCATTGTTATTGCCCGTGTCATTTGGTGCGTGCATCCCAGCCTTGGTGTGTTGATTGCACTAGAGCTCAGTTGGAATTTTGAACTGAGCTCTAGGCCGTGTCATGGTGCACGTTATACTTGCTTGGCCGTGTCAAATTGCGCATGACAAGCTCCCTTGTGAGCTTTTGTTGCGCCAAAGAGTGGGAGAAGGGGGGAAGGTAGTGCTCAGTTGGAAAATCCAACTGAGCTTCCTTGGTGCAGCGCCTTGTTTTCAGCCTCAAGGTCCCAAGTTCAAATCCTGGTGGGAGCAAGTGGAGGAAATCTTGAAGCTAATTTCCTTCGATGAGTGGGTGCTCCTCCTTATGTTTTAAAGAACTCCCAGGTTCGAAACTTGGCTCAAGCATTTAAGCTATTTCCTCTTGATTTTCCTTGCAAGCTTGGTGGCACTCCTTCCTTATGTTTCAAGGAATTCCCAAGTTCGAAACTTGGCTCAAGAATTTAAGCTATTTCCTCTTGATTTTCCTTGCAAGCTTGGTGGCACTCCTTCCTTATGTTTCAAGGAATTCCCAAGTTTGAATCCTAGAGGAAGCACTTTAGCTATTTCTCTTGATTTTTTCTTGCAAGGAGTAGCGTGTGGTTCCAAGTTCGAACCATGGAGGAGGCATTTTGGCTAATTCTTCATGATTTCTTTTGTAAGGAACGTTCCTTGCCTTCCCTTGGTCCTTGGTTCGAATCTTGGTGGCTTCACTCATGGGATTTCATCTTGAATTAATTTGGAGAGGTCTCCGATAAAGCTCACTTAGTTAACTGAGCTTTATGCCATTTCCTTGCTTTCTTTAGTGCTCAGTTAACTATTTGAACTTAGCTTTGTACCTTGCTTTCTCCTTTCACTCCTTGTGAAGCTCAGTTTACTTTTCCAACTTAGCTTCCATTCTTCCTTGATTTTTGCCACGGTTTTTCTCTCTTGAACACGCTTGTGGCTTCCTTTGGAACGTTTCTTATGCCACGCTTTTCTTCTTTTCTTCTTTCTTCACCTACAAGTAATCAAAACAACCAATCAAAGTATCACAAAATTCACAAGGTTTATAAATCAATTAATTATCAATTAAATTTAGCTTAAACCTCATGATTTTGCATTAGTTATATGGTGGTTGTTTGATTTAAAGAAGTCATGCATTTTCATTCCAAATTACTTACTTAGAATGCAAGAAAGTGCATAAAACCTAATAAAAACAAAGAAAAAGGCTAGTGAAACTAGGCTAAGATGACTTATCATCAATGAACATATAGATATCTCTGGGGTTGCCTTAATGCAACTAATGAATAACTTTTCAATAGGTCCTCTGCTCTCATTCTCTTTACTTTGCTCTGATTACTTTTTTTCTTGGGTATCTCTTTACTCTGCTCTGATTACTCTGTTTAACGTTAGCATTTAAAGCTTATGTAAATTTCGGTATGAATAGTTAGCCTGTCCCAGGTATAGGTTCATTAAGTCTATACTGAAATAGTTTAATTTTTCATATAATACCTAACCCTAGTCGCAACTCAAGGACTAACTATGTTGCCCTATTTCGTTCACTAATCTCTGTCTGTTTTTCTGTTATTAAAACTTTACAGACTTTTCTTTGTTTTTTATCTTTTCTTTAACTGTTTATCTTTCCTTTATGTTTGCCTCACTAACATGTTATTACCACTCCTTAAGTGTTTTATGAAGGTAATTATGAGATTCTGCGCTTAAAGTTTTCTTTCTAAAACTTTTACAAAAAACTGCCTTTCTGCATTATTTTATTATTTTTATTTAAATATTATTTTTAATTAAATATTATTATTTAATATTTTATTATTATTTATTATTTTATCAATAAATTTTCGAAAATTACCCCTCTTTAACTTTTAACTTTTAAAATTTACTTTTTACCACCCGTAACTTTAATATTTCTACCTTAACCGCCCTAACTTTTAGAAATTACCAAATAACCCCCCAAACACCAAAAATTTTACTTCCTTGCCCTTTTAAGGATCTAAAACATGTTCTTCATTGTTCTTCATCACACTCAAAGTGTTCTTCATGTTCTTCGTAAATTCTTCAGATTCTTTCTCTGTTTTTCCCCGTTTTTCAACCTTTTCAGCAACCGACTTTTATCATAATTCATAATAAATTACCAGCCACAAAAACCCTATCTTTTTCACATGATTTTAACACAAATTGAACCTCAATTTAAACCTATGGTTTCATTTTTCCAGCAGCTCCAAGAACATGAACTCAAAGCTTGAATTTCATCAAATTTCATCCAAATTTCACCAAATTTTCACCAAGAATCAATCATATATTCAACCAATTTTTAGCACAGCCAAATCATACAACATTCACACAACTCAAAAACAAACAATCAAGATTAATTTCGTCAAATCCTACCTGGTTTTGTTGCTCCTAATTCGGTTAGACTTTCAGGTGGTCCTTAAGCACTTTTTCCTCCTAAATCACATCTAGAACAACTTTAAATCCAAAAACTCTCAACTGACTTAATCTCACTCAGCATGTTGGGAAGGGATTTCTCACCTTAGACTTGCTAGAAATTAATGTTTCTTGACCCTCAAGTCAAGTTAAGCATGATTTCTAAGGAAGAACATCAAGAAAACACATGTTTAAGCATGTTTCCTTGAAACCGAAGCAAAAGGGAGATAGTGCAGCCAAATCACCTTGATTCCAGACCTGATAAGTCATATGATCATGTAGATAAAGAAGAGAGAATCATTTTGGTCGGATTGGAATTTTGATTTGAGTTTTAGTTCAGCAGAAATCAAGCTTTGAAGATTTGGAACTAATAACTTTTCTCTCTTTTTCTCTCTTGGAAATTTCGGCCACAAGGAGAAAATGAACCAGACTTGGGGGTTTTTGTGCTGTAGGGTGAGTTGTGATTGGTTGGCTTGGAGGTGGGTTAAAATAATATTAAAATATCTCAGGTGTATAATTACTAAAACTAGATGTATCGGAACACTTGTAAAAACATCTCTATAAATTATTTTCTGAGCTACTATCATAAATGACACTAGTAAAATATTTATTGTGAGAATAAAATATGTATAATGAGGCCTTAGCATTGCTAAAGTCATCAGGGAGTGCTGGTGCTAAACTCCACCAGTAAACTGTGAACCCGGTTAAACCGATTTTTTGTTTTTAACTAAAACTAATCAGGTAACCTTATAATATCATTCAAGAAGATTCTAATACTAATATAATGGTAATATTATCCTATTACCTCTCTTCTCTCATGAATCGAGTCTGGTTCGTCAAACTGAAACTATTTACGAAAAACAGAATCAAAACTCCTAACTGATACGGCTCAAAAACTAGGTTCTTCATGACTGCGTTATCGAGCTTGCCTCAGAAAAGGTTTTAAATTAAAAATGACATAATAACAATAAGGATTGAGATAATTGATGATATATCAAAGGTTCTCCCCTTACTAATCTCTCGGAGAAATCCGTACTTTCAGAAAAGATCTTGCGTACTTGAAAACTGGGGTTGTTACAGAGTGCAAAGCAATCACTTTGAGAAGTGAAAAGAAGGTGGAGAAAGAAGCCATCAGTCAAGAAGAGCACATCAAAGAAGGCTCAAAAGAAGAAGTGAAGGAGCAAAAGCAGGAGCAAGAAACTTCTACACAGAATGATAAGTCAATCAAGAAGGAGGCAGTGAAAGCATACCAACCAATGCTGCCATATCCTAAAAGGTTCAAGGGAGAAAACAAAGAGAATCAATACTCCAAATTCCTGGAGATATTCAAGACACTACACATCAATATCCCTTTCATAGAAGCACTTGAACAGATGCCATTATATGCTAAGTTCATGAAGGAATTGTTGACAAAGAAAAAATCCTTGAAAGAAGGACAAATGGTTGTGATGACCAGGGAGTGTAGTGCCATCATCCAGAGAGAATTTCCAAGAATGAGGAAGGACCTAGGGAGCTTTCATATTCCCTGCACCATAGGCAGCATGATAATTGAAAGAGCATTTTGTGACCTTGGTGCAAGCATAAATCTGATGCCTCTATCCTTGATGAAGAAGCTTCAAAATCATGAATTGAAACCTACACAGATAGCCCTCCAAATGGCTGACAAATCCATGAAGCAAGCACTTGAAGTTGTGGAGAATGTATTGGTAAAGGTGGGAAAATGTTTCTTCCCAGCTGACTTCGTCATTCTAGACATGGAGGAGGATCACAACACTCCCATCATTCTGGGGAGACCCTTCCTAGCTACAGGCAGAGCATTAATTGATGTTGAAAAAGGAGAATTAATGCTGAGAGTGCATGAAGAGCATATAGTATTTCATGTCTTTAAAAGTTTTCAAGATCCCAATCAAGAAGAATAGTGTATGAAGATTGATTTAAGGGATCCAAACTTTAAAGAGGCACCTAATGAGTCACTTCCAATGCCTTTAAGCTCATGCTGGAAAGGAAGGGAAAAGGTAGAAGTGCTGCAACAAGCTCAAGGAGTTGAGAAGGAACCACAACCAAAGCCCCCATATGAGATCCTCAGCGAGAACCTTCCAAAAATTGAGACTCCAAAACATGAATCACCTCCTAGAAAAGAAAAGAATCCAAAGAAGAAAATACCAAGAGGGTGGAGAAATAGAAAAATTCTCACTGAAGGCTTCACACTAGGGGATAAAGTGATGCTAGCTTACCAACCAATAGAAACATCCCCACATTTTTCTGGATACTACACAGGTGAATAAGATCCTTTCACTTGAACATGTGAAAATCATCAAGAATGATACTAGAGGAAAGCTCACAGTGAGAGGGGAAGGGTTGAGGCATTATGTTCATCATCCTCCCTAATAAGGGACAACCGTCAAGCTAGTGACGATAAAAGAGCGCTTGTTGGGAGGAAACCTAACCAGAGGTAACTCTCTTCTCCTTTACTGTTTCAATAAGAAAGTTAAGAAGATTTATCTGTATTGCAAGGAGCTAAGTTTGGTGTTGCACACCAAAGTAATTAAAGGGTGAATGTTGGATGCTAAGTTTGGTGTTCCACCAAAGATTTTATTAAGAACACATTGCACCCTCAGCATGACTAGTTATCAGCCCCAAATAATCAGAGAAACCACTTAACCATTGTTTAGTTTCTAGTTCATAGTTTGCTTTCTAGTTCATAGTTATTTTCTAGTTTATAGTTTTTTTCTTAATAAAAGCACATGAGGTTTTCTGCATGTATACAATTTGCTGCATAAGGTAAGGAACTAAGTTTGGTGTTCACACACCAACCTAAGTTTAGAAGCCTACAAACATACATGCATGCTAACCATCTCTCAAGTGCTTGGGGAACAAGAAACTTTCAATATCTTTGCAGGAAAGTCAATCAATCTCTTGGAGGGGAAGATGCATCATTATCCAAGGAGACAAAGAAGTATACAAAAGCTGCGGATGATGATAACAAGGAAAAAATAAGAAGACACCAAGAGGTTGTATTGTTGCTTAATTATTTCTAGTTTGAAATGCTTTAAAATTGGAAGTATAATTGTACCCATGTTGAGTTGTATCAGTTTAGTTATAATTTAATTGCATTTTGTTTGTCTATCTTTTTATTGTCATTTTGGGCTGCTAGTCTAAGTGCTTATGTCATGCCATCTTGCTTAAGTTGTATGCTTTGTTTCCCATGCTTGAATAAAGAAAAAAATTGATATGAAATAGAGAAAGAGTAAAAGTCTATTTTGATAAGAGACAGAATAATGTTATGTGGTGGTATGTGCTGGTTCATTAGTTGATTTATGAATAAGACTAGAGATTGGCATAACTTTGAGATATGAACTTGAGTTACATTCTATGAGACTTGAAAAATGAAAGAGGTCCATAAAAAAAATACACAAGAGAAAGAAACAAAAATAAATAAACAAGGTTGGGCACCAATGGCTTGAGATTTGGATATATGCCTGTGATGCTCTTGTACAAAGATAAGCTTGGATAACTATGTTCTAAGGGGTGCTTCATCACCTGGCAACTTGGGTTAACTAACCCGAGATTACCAACCGAGAGTCCACCATCAAGAGCTACTTTGAGACAAAGCATTTAGTAACCCAAAGAGGTGCTGGGCATCAATTTCCAAAGAACAAAACAAGCTAAATGCCTGTGATGTGTGTGTGCTAAGGAGTGGCTTGAGCAAGTAAGCCCTTAGGGGTGTCTCAACACCAAGCATCTTAAACCAACTGGGGCGAGAATGTTGGCTGAAAGTTTACTTTAAAGAGCTTCCTCAACACATAGCATTTAGCCTCAGCAAACAATAAATCTCAATCAAAAGAAAGAGAGCAAGAAAATTAAGGACCAATAATAACAAGTCTCATTTTTTGTGTAATTCAAGTAAGGATCCCAAGGAGTGTTGATACCTTAGCCACAGAATAAAAATCACTAAATTACTATGCATGAAAACCTCACTAACGAGTATCGAATGTCTTTCAATAAAGGTCTTATACCTCTTTCTGTTGTCATTCATTTTCCTTATGTCTTAGTGCTTGCTTGGGGACAAGCAAGATTTAAGTTTGGTGTTGTGATGACAAGTCATCTTAGGCTAGTTTCACAAGCCTTTTTCATTCATCATTACTTAGTTTTCATGCATTTCTTAAGCAACAAGTAAGTAATTGGATTGGAAATTAATGCATCCCCTGATTCAATTAAACATGGTTGTTTATGTGCTTCTTCATAAAATTTTATGCAAATCTTACTTGATGATATGTATGGTGCAAAAACTTCATAAAATTTGATGTGCTACTATTTTGCTGTGACAGGGGAGAATAGCACATTATCTTAGCGCTACGCTCACTCAAGTTGAAGAACGCTATGTTCCCCTGCAACATAACCCTTGGCACTACGTTCCCTTTCAAAGAGCGCTGCATTCTTCACCAAGGAAGTTTTGCTAGTGACGTGTACGCGTGGGTGATGCGTACGTGAAGATATGAGGACTGTTCTTCTACCAAGAGCACTACGTTCTCCACCAACAAGCGCGTGCGACACTTTCAAAAATGGATTGAAGATTTGCCACCCACGCATATGCGTGCATGACGCGTACACGTGGAAGTGGCGTTTGAGGAAGATCCACGTGAACGCGTGGACTAAGCAACAACGTGGAAGTGGTTTTCTGAAGGCTACGCGTACACATGGGCGACGCGTACCCATGGGAGAGAATTGCTGACGAGAGCGCTACGCTCGCATGGAGAGTGCTCTGAAGATGATGCGTATGCGTAGGAGACGCGTACATGTGACAAGGGTTGCAGAAAGAAACGACGCGCACGCGTGGGTGACGCGTACGCGTCGCAAGTGCCACAATGATGAATGACGCGCACGCATGGGGGATGCATATGCGTCGATGCTTGAGCGCTCCGTTTTCCCAAAGAGCGTTACGTTCTCCTGGAGCTGAATATTCCAACTAACAGAAAAGCCCATTTTGAAGAGTTTCCAAGTACACCTAAAGAAGCAAGTTGATGACAAGTCATCTTATGCTAGTTTCACAAGCGTGTTTCATTTGTTTTATTAAGTTTTATGCACTTTCTTGCACAATAAGTAAGTGATTAGAGTGGAATTTCATGTTTATTTTGATTCAATCAAACATTATTTATTTTATACAAAATCACGAGATTCATGCAAGAATTAGGTGATTATTATGAATGATGCAAATTCTTATGATTTTGGTGAGACTTTGATGGCGTGTTTGATTGATAACAGGAGAAAAGATGATGAAAAGAAGAAGCAAAAAAAAAAAAAAGAGAAGAGTGAGGTGCAGGTGAACGCTACGTTCATTTGATGAACGCTACGTTCACCAGTGACGCGCACGCGTACAAGGCGCTTACGCGTAGGATGACACTTTTGGAGACGCACGCGTACGCATGCATGGCGCGCACGCGTGGAAGGAGGATTAGCGTTCACCAGCAATGAATGCTACCTTCACTTTGAATGAACGCCTACGATACTTTCAGAATGGGAATTTGAATTTGGTCACCGACACGCATGCGTGCATGACGCGCATGCGTCAATGTGACAAAAGTGATGGTTGGAGGAAACGCGTACATGATGCTGGGGTGTAGAAGTGGTTATTTACCATCCACGCGCACGCGCAAAGGATGCGCACGCGTGAAGAGCGTTCATGGCGCGAACGTAGCTTTCAGTTAATGAACGCTGACAGGGGACGCGCACGCGTGAAGATGGCGCACAAGCATGGCTAAGGCTAAAGACAATGACGATGTGCACACATATGTGACGCGTACATGTCGATGTGTGGTGCACGAAATTGTGATCATCAATGGCGCCAACAACTTGGTACGCACAATTGTAATCTCAACTCTTTGTCACAACTCCGCACAACTAACCAGCAAGTGTACTGGGTCGTCCAAGTAATAAACCTTACGTGAGTAAGGGTCGATCCCACGGAGACTGTCGGCTTGAAGCAAGCTATGGTCATCTTGTAAATCTCAGTCAGACGGATTCAAATGGTTATGGAGGATTGATAATTAAAAGATGAATAAAACATAAAATAGGATAGAAAAATTTATGTAATTCATTGGTGAGAATTTCAGATAAGCATATGAAGATGCTTTGTTCCTTCTGAACCTCTTCTTTCCTATTGCCTTCTTCCAAGTACAACAAAGGGAAAAAGTATAAGCTTGTAGACCTCGGGATCAACCCCATTGGTCTTGACAGTGTCACAGATTTGCAAGAATTCAGCTAAGAACTGATGAGGATCTTCCAATGGAAGTCCATGAAACTTGCAATTCTGTTGCATTAGAGAAACTAATTGAGGCTTAAGCTCAAAGTTGTTTGTTCCAATGGCAGGGATTGAGATGCTTTTCCCATAGAAGTCAGGAGTAGGTGCAGTAAAGTCACCAAGCACCTTCCTTGCATTGTTGGCATTGTTGTTGTTTTCGGCTGCCATGGCTTCTTATTGTTTGAAAAGCTCTATTAGGTCCTCTTCAGAGAGTTGTACTTTAGCTTCTCTTACCTTTCTCTTCAAGGTCCTTTACGGTTCAGGATCAGCCTCAACAAGAATGCCTTTGTCCTTGCTCCTGCTCATATGAAATGAGAGGAGAAGAAAATATAGAATCCTCTAGGTCACAGTATATAGATTCCTTGAGGTGTCAGAGGTAAAGAAGAATAGAAGGAGAAGGTAGAGAAGAAAGAATTTGAACTTATCAAGAGGGATAGAGTTCGAATTGTACAATGAGGAGGAGTGTTAGTCCATAAATAGGAGGATGTGAGAAGAGGGGAAGAATTTTCGAAATTAAAAAAAAGATTTTGAAATAATTAAAAGAAATTTTGAAAATTTGGTAAATGATTTTCGAAAACAAAGATTGGGAAAGAAATTAAGTGATTTTTGGAAAAGATTTTTGAAATTAGATATCAAAAAGATATAATTAAAACTCATTTTGAAAAAGATGTGATTGAGAAGACATGATTGAGAAGATATGATTGAGAATCAATTTTAAAAGAAGAAAGTTTTTAAAATTAAAGTTGATTACTTGACCAACAAGAAATTAAAAGATATGATTCTAGAATTAAAACTTTTGATCATTTCTTAATAGGCAAGTAACAACTTGAAAATTTTGAATTAAATCACTAATTGTGGCAAGGATTTTCAAAAATAGTAATAAATAAAAAAAATTGAAAAGAAATTGATTTTGAAAAGATATGATTTGAAAAAAGATTTGATTTTCAAAAAGTATGAAAATTTGAAAAAGATTTGAATTAGAAATAAAATCTTCCCTCTAGTGTCCTCCTGGCGTTAAACGCCCAGAATGGCATCCATTCTGGCGTTTAACGCCCAAAATGCTACCTTTTTTGGCGTTTAACGCCCAGCTAGGTACCTTGGTACCTTGTTAAACGCCAGTTTTCCTTCTTCACTGGGCGTTTTGAACGCCCAGCTTTTTCTGTGTAATTCCTCTACTGAATATTCTGAATCTTCAATTCTCTGGCGTTTAACGCCCAGCTAGGTACCTTGGCTGGTGTTTAAACGCCAGTTTTCCTTCTTCACTGGGCGTTTTGAACGCCCAGCTTTTTCTGTGTAATTCTTCTGCTGAATGTTCTGAATCTTCAATTCTCTGTGTTATTGACTTGAAAAGACATAATTTTGAAAAAAAATTTTGAATTTTTTTTTATGATGAAAAACAACAAAATGAAATTAATCATGGAAAATCAAGATCAAAACAAATAATGCATGCAAGACACCAAACTTATAAGTTTGTATACTAGGGACAACAACAAATTGAGAACAACAAAACACACAAAACAAGAGAATTTAAAGATCAGAGCAAGGAAATCATCAAGAATAACTTGAAGATTAATGAAGAACAAAACTCATATATTCGTAAAATGCAAGAAGAATAAAGACATGCAATTGACACCAAACTTAAAAATTGACACTTAGACTCAAACAAGAAACACAAATTTTTTTTTTTAGTTTTGGTGATTTTAAAATTTTTTTGTAATTTTTCGAAAATTAATTGGAAAAAGAGACAATAAGGTATTCAAAATTTTTAATGAGAATTCCAGGAATCATGCAATGTTAGTCTAAAACTCCGATCCAGAAATTAGACATGGCTTACTAGCTAGCCAAGCTTTCAGTGAAAGCTTCGGTCCAAAACACTAGACATGGCCAATGGCCAGCCAAGCTTTAGCAGATCATTACTTTCAACAGCAAAATTGATAGAAATCAATAAGCTCTTGTGATAATAAGTTGAAACCTCGGTCCAAAATATGAGACATGGCTTCACAGCTAGCCAGACTTCAACAAATCATCATGAAACTCTAGAATCCATTCTTAAAAACTCTGAAGAACAAAATAAAAATACATTTTTTTTTGAAATTTTTCGAAAATTGAAAAGTAACAAGCTTAAACATAAAATAAAATTACCTAATCTGAGCAACAAGATGAACCGTCAGTTGTCCAAACCCGAACAATTCCCGGCAACGACGCCAAAAAACTTGGTGCACGAAATTGTGATCACCAATGGCGCCAACAACTTGGTACGCACAATTGTAATCTCAACTCTTTGTCATAACTCCGCAAAACTAACCAGCAAGTGCACTGGGTCGTCCAAGTAATAAACCTTACGTGAGTAAGGGTCGATCCCACGGAGACTGTCGGCTTGAAGCAAGCTATGGTCATCTTGTAAATCTCAGTCAGGCGGATTCAAATGGTTATGGAGGATTGATAATTAAAAGATGAATAAAACATAAAATAGGATAGAGATACTTATGTAATTCATTGGTGAGAATTTCAGATAAGCGTGTGAAGATGCTTTGTTCCTTCTGAACCTCTGCTTTCCTATTGCCTTCTTCCAATCATTCATACTCCTTTCCATGGCAAGTTGTATGTTGGGCAACACCGTTGTCAATGGCTACATCCCGTCCTCTCAGTGAAAATGTTCCAAATGCGCTATCACCGCACGGCTAATCATCTGTCAGTTCTCGATCATCTTGGAATAGGATCCATTGATCCTTTTGCGTCTGTCACTACGCCTAACACTTGCGAGTTTGAAGCTCGTCACAGTCATCCCTTCCCAGATCCTACTCGGAATACCACAGACAAGGTTTAGACTTTCCAGATCTCAGGAATGGCCGCCAATAATTCTAGCCTATACCACGAAGGTTCTAATCTTATATTAGAAACCCAAGAGATACACATTCAAGCTTGTTTCCATTGTAGAATGGAAGTGGTTGTCAGGCATGTGTTCATAGGTGAGAATGATGATGAGTGTCACAGATCATCACATTCATCAAGTTGAAGAACGAATGAATATCTTGGAATAAGAATAAGCTTGAATTGAATAGAAAAACAATATTACTTTGCATTAATTCATGAGGAACAGCAGAGCTCCACACCTTAATCTATGGTGTGTAGAAACTCTACCGTTGAAAATACATAAGAACAAAAGGTCTAGGCATGGCCGAATGGCCAACCTCCCAAAGCGTGAACTTACAAGTTCCCAAATGAAAAGTATGATCAAGTGTGTAAAATACAATAGCAAAAGGTCCTATTTGTAGAAAACTAATAACCTAGGGTTTACAGAAATGAGTAAATGATGCAGAATCCACTTCCGGGCCCACTAGGTGTGTGTTTGGGCAGAGCATTGAAGCTTTCATGTGTAGAAACTTTTCTTGGAGTTAAACGCCAGCTTTTGTGCCAGTTTGGGCGTTTAACTCCAGCTTTTATGCCAGTTCTGGCGTTTTTACGCCAAAATTTCTATGCTGACTTGGAACGCCGGTTTGGGCCATCAAATCTCGGGCAAAGTATGGACTATTATATATTGCCGAAAAGCCCAGGATGTCTACTTTCCAATGCAATTGAGAGTGCACCAATTGGGCTTTTGTAGCTCCACAAAATTTACTTCGAGTGCAGGGAGGTCAGAATCCAACAGCATCTGCAGCCCTTTTTCAGCCTCTGAATCAAATTTTTGCTCAAGTCCCTCAATTTCAGCCAGAAAATACCTGAAATCACAGAAAAATACACAAACTCATAGTAAAGTCCAGAAATGTGATTTTTATTTAAAAACTAATAAAAACATAATAAAAACTAACTAAAATATACTAAAAACATACTAAATACAATGCCAAAAAGCATATAAATTATCCGCTCATCAAGGTGCAAAAATGCGAGGGGACGCATGGGTGCGAAGCACGTGTAAGCCTGATGATGCATTCAGCATGCGAAGACGTGCACGCGTACACATAGGTGAATGAACGCTGCGCTCAATTTGAAAACGCTCCGTTCTCCTAGAAGTTGCAACGAAGTACCATCCTAACCCACTGCAACAGAGGCCTAAAAAAAAGCCCACTCCAAGTACTTGATGACAGAATTGGAAAGTGTATAAATAGAGAAGAATTTGATTTCATTGGGGCTGACTCTTTTATTTTTTCTTCCTTTTGAGAATTTTAGAATAGGAAATCAGATTTGAGTTTGCTTTCGGTTTTTCTTTTTCTGGCAATTTTTTTTCTTTTTTTGGGTGATCTTAGTCTTCTTCCTGTTGTTCTTTTTCCACAATTTTCCATTTCTGTTTGAGAATTTGAGATTTGATCTGAGTTTTCTTTCTGCTTATAATCTTTTACACATTTTTTTTGTTTTTGTTTTTGTACTGGAATCCTGATTGATCCATTTTTTTAATTCTTTCACCCTAGAGTTTTCTGATTTACTACAATCTACAATTTCCAGTTTTGTTTGATTCTCAGCACCCAAATCTCTTTATTCTTCATGCAATTTAAGTTTGCTTGAAATTTAGATTTTGCAATTTTAATTTATTGCACTTTAAGTTTCAGTTATTTACCCTTCTTGCAATTTAAGTTTCAGCTCTTTTAAATTTCTTGCACTTTAAGTTTCTGCCAATTTACTTCTTCTGCACTTTAAGATTCTGCCAATTTTCATTCTGCACTCTAGTTTACTTGTAATTTATTTTCTGTTAATCAAATTTCACCCAATTCATCAAATATTCGCTTAACTAAATTTATCAACATACTAAAGTTGCTTAATCCATCAATCCCTGTGGGATCGACCTCACTTTTGTGAGTTTTACTACTTGATGCGACCCAGTACACTTGCCGGTACACTTGCCGTTGAGTTTGTGTGGAATCGATTTTCCCTCATCACAAGTACACTAGTATAAATAGAGGGTATCTTGGATTATTTTGGGGGGCTTCCAGATCTTTGTTTTAGCTTCTTTACTTTTATTTTTAGATCTCTTTTGTACTTTTGCATTTTACTTTCTACTGAGACTCTACTTTCTGTTTATAGTTTTATTTTCCAGTTCTGAATATCACTTCTGGGTTTTGATTTCAATTTGCAGTTCTCTTTTCATTTCTATGCTTAGTTTAATTTCAAATTTTAGAATTCTATTTGCACTTAGAGCTATGAGTCACTAAACCCCATTTTCACTAGGGGGAGGAGCTCTGTTGATTTTCAATGAATTAATACTTCTTCTTTTCTTCTCAATTCAAGTTGATTTATCTAAGAGGAAACTCCTGTTCTTCACAGATTCAATTACTATCGAGAGAGGGATTGAATCTATTTGAATTATGTGATGAACTTGAGAAAGGAGTCATAGAATTTAGTTTGGGGTTTATCCTCTCATGATTCTCCTGATTGATATATTTTGGGTTGGTATGTGAGATGTAACAACCCTGAATTGAAATCCTAAGAGTTATGTGGTTTTTGGATTAGAAAGTGAGCTTCATCTCTTCTCATGACCAATTAGATCGCGAGAGTGGCAATTGATTGTGTTGAGAGAAATTTAGTCACCAAGAGATTGGGACTTAATTAATTACAATATACCATAGATCTATCCGCATGATTGAGAAGGAATTGATCACCATTAATTCAAGAGAAATCAACATCTTTGATCCCTAGTGATCTCACTCACCATCAATCTTTGCTTCTGTTATTTTGAAATTCTCTTTACCCAGTACCCAATTCCTTGTTTATATTCCTGCAATTTATAATTTCTGCCATTTACATTCAGCTTTTACATTCTTGCAATTTAAGATTCAGCTCTTTTACTTTCTTGCTCTTTAAGTTTCAGTCATTTAAATCTCTTGCCATTTAAGTTTCAAGCAATTTACATTCAGCATTTTAGATTTCCTACAATTTACTTTCTGTTAATCAAATTTCACTCAATTCATCAATATTCAATTAACTAGACTAATCACCTCACTAAAGTTGCTTGATCTATCAATCCTCATGGGATCGACCTCACTCTTAGTGAGTTTTATTACTTGATCCGACCCAGTATACTTGCCGGTAGTTTATATGTGTGAAATCTAATTTTCACGTATCACTGGATGACATCTTCTATGATTCCCAGCTCGAGTTAGAGGTGGTAGACGAAATACAGGAGACTTTAAGTCCTCCTAAAGAAGATGATAAGCCTCCAAAGCTCGAGCTCAAGCCATTACCATCCTCTCAAAAATATGCATTTCTGGGAGATGGAGACACTTATCCTGTGATCATAAGCTCTGCCGTAGAGCCACAGGAAGAAGAAGCACTAATTCAAGTGCTCAAGGCACAGAAGACCGCCTTTGGGTGGACTATAAGTAACCTTAAGGGCATTAGCCTGACCTGATGTATGCACAAAATCCTGCAGGAGGATGACGCCAAACCAGTGGTACAACCACAAAGGCGACTAAATCCAGCTATGAAGGAAGTCGTGCAGAAGGAAGTCACTAAACTATGGGAGGTTGGGATTATTTATCCCATCTTTGACAGCCCCTGGGTGAGCCCTGTCCAAGTTGTCCCTAAAAAAGGAGGCATGACAGTGGTTCATAATGAAAAGAATGAACTGATTTCTACAAGGACAGTTACAGGGTGGCACATGTGCATTGACTATAGAAGGCTCAATGACACCACCGGAAAGGATCATTTTCCTCTATTATTCATTGATCAAATGATAGAGAGACTAGCAGGACATGGCTTTTATTGTTTTCTGGATGGCTATTCCAGATACAATCAAATCATAGTAGATCCACAAGATCAAGAAAAGATAGCATTTGCATGCCCATATGGCGTGTTTGCTTATAGGCGGATGCCATTTGGCCTATGCAATGCACCTGCCACCTTTCAGAGATGTATACTCTCTATCTTCTCTGATATGGTGGAGAAGTTCCTTGAAGTATTCATGGATGACTTCTCTATCACTGGAGATTCATTTGAATCCTGCCTTGACCATCTGGCCTTAGTTCTTAAACGATGCCAAGAGACAAACCTAGTCTTAAACTGGGAGAAATGTCACTTCATGGTGACTGAAGGAATTGTCCTTGGACATTGGATTTCGAACAAATGGATAGTAGTGGATCAAGCTAAGGTGGAGGTGATTGAATGATTGCCACCACCTACTAATGCCAAGGCAATCAGAAGTTTCCTAGGACATACGAGATTTTTCAAAAATTACAAAACCCCTGTGTAATCTCTTGGCCACTGATGTTCTATTTATCTATGACCAAGAATGTCTACATGCCTTTGAGACCTTAAAAGACAAGCTTGTCATTGTACCTGTCATATCTGCACCCAATTGGGACTTACCATTCGAACTGATGTGTGATGCTAGTGACCATGCCATTGGCGCAGTTCTGGGGCAGAGGCATGACAAGCTTCTGCATGTCATTTATTATGTCAGTCGTGTTCTAAATGATGCACAGAAGAACTATACTACCACAGAAAAGGAATTACTTGCAGTGGTTTATGCCATTGACAAATTCAGATCCTATTTAGTAGGATCTAAAGTAATTATATATACTGACCATGCTGCTCTAAAATATTTTCTCACTAAGCAGGAGTCTAAGCCTAGACTTATATGATGGGTGTTACTCCTGCAAGAATTTGATATAGAGATTAGAGACAGAAAAGGGACAGAAGATCAAGTGGCTGACCACTTGTCTCGGATTGAACCAGTAGCAGGAACTTCTCCTCCCTCCACTGACATATCCGAAACCTTTCCAGATGAGCAACTCTTTGCCATTCGGATAGCACCTTGGTTTGTAGACATTGCAAATTACAAGGCTATAAGATTCATTCCCAAAGAGTACAATAGGCAGCAAGCTCAAAAACTCATGCATGATGCAAAGTACTACTTATGGGATAAACCATATCTCTTTAAGAGATGCTTAGATGGGATCATCCGACGCTGTGTGTCTGAAGAAGAAGCACACAAAATCCTATGGCACTGCCATGGCTCAAACTATGGAGGACACTTTGGAGGTGAGTGAACAGCCACAAAGGTTCTCCAAAGTGGCTTATACTGGCCCACACTCTTTAAGGACTCTAAAGAGTTTGTCCGTAACTGTGACAGTTGCCAAAAGGATGGAAATCTCCCTCATGGTCATGACATGCCTCAGTAAAGAATCCTAAAGATTGAGTTGTTTAATGTATGGGGTATAGATTTCATGGGACCCTTCCCACTTTCATACTCAAACACCTACATCCTGGTAGCAGTAGATTATGTGTCTAAATGGGTTGAAGCAATAGCATCACCTACTAATAACACTAAAGTAGTAATGAAGTTCCTCCAGAAGAACATCTTCAGCAGATTTGGTGTTCCTCGGACATTGATTAGTGATGGAGGTACTCATTTCTGCAATAGACAGCTTGATTCTGTTCTGAGCCGTTATAGAGTTCGCCATAAAGTGGCAACACCATATCATCCTTAGACAAATGGGCAAGCTGAAGTCTCAAATAGAGAACTAAAGTGAATCCTAGAGAGGACAATAAGCGCCTCTAGAAAGGACTGGGCTAGAAATCTTGATGATGCTCTATGGGCATACAGAACAACTTTCAAAACCCCTATCGAAACTTCCCCATGCCAATTGATGTATGGAAAATGCTGTCATCTGCCAGTGGAACTGGAACACAAGGCCTATTGGGCAACTAGATTCCTCAACCTTGATGCTAAAGCAACAGGAGAAAAATGGCTACTCCAACTGAATGAGTTGGACGAGTTCCACTTAGCTGCATTTGAAAATGAAAAAATCTATAAAAAAATAAAAAAGGTGGCATGACAGGAAGATAGCTTCCAGAGTCTTTGAACTGGGCTAAAAGGTTCTTCTCTTCAACTCAAGACTTCATTTATTTCCTGGGAAACTCAAATCCCGTTGGAAGGGACCGTATGTGATTACTAGTGTATCACCTTATGGGCACATAGAACTTCAAGGTAAAGATCCAGACAACAGGTTCACTGTTAATAGACAGAGATTCAAGCATTACCTTGAATGAGATATTGATCCAGGAGGCTTAACACTGCTACTAAGTTAAGTACAGTGAAGTCCAGCTAAAGACATTAAAGAAATGCTTATTGGGAGGCAACCCAATAATCAATAGCATATTAGTTTCTATTTCTTTAATTATTCCTATTTTTAGTTAGTTTTCTTCATATTTAGTTTTTATTAATTTGTTTTTTTATGTTAGTGATCATATACAGTGTTTAAACAGACGCAAAATGATGTGGAATAGAAAACAAAACACCCTTCAGGAAGCACCACTCGGGCATTGAACACGAGAAAAGGTTGAGAATGGGCGTTCAACACCCATAAAAAGAAGCACATCTGGCGTTGAACGCCAGCCAGGGAGTACTGATTGGGCGTTCAACACCCAAGAGAGGAGGTAGGAGCATTGAACACTAGCCAGGGGGCACTGGCTGGGCGTTCAACGCCCAAGAAAGAAGACAACCTGGTGTTGAACGCCAGAATGGATGCCATTCTGGGCATTCAATGCCCAGCAAGGAGGAACAACCAGCTTTAAACGCCAGAATCAAAACCATTCTTAGCGTTTAACGCCAGAAAGAAGGCAAGAAAGATTCTACGCCAAGCAACATGAAGAACATTATCACAAAAAAATGAGTAAGAGGCCAGTAATTCCTAAGGCAAGATTCGAATTAGGAGAAGATGAATAACCCGAGATCCAAGAGCAAATTCGAAAGAGAGGATGAGAGATTCTAGCCAACCCTGAGATCAATGTTGGAACAAACATGATCCATGAATTTTATGCAAATGTGTGGATGACAGATAAGCAAAAGAAAGACGGACAAGCATTCCATACTTTTTGCACCATGGTCAGGGGGAAGATCCTCTATTTTCATCTTGATAGGGTGAGAGTGATCTTTAAATTACCTTTGCAAAAGGATGGCCCTGATTCCTACAAGTCCTAGAGGACATATGTCTTCTTGGAACTCAATGGATTGGGGATGCAAAAGGCAAGCCAAGCCAGCTGAAAAGAATGGACCTCAAGCCAATTGCTAGAGGATGGCCTGACTTCGTTGGGCATTCCATACTCCCTACTAGTAACTGCTCAGAAGTCACTATTCCAAGAGCTGTGATGATTCACTGCATCATAATGGGGAATGAGGTAGAAGTTCACTAAATAATCCCCGTGAGATGTACAAGTTTGCAAATAGGATGTCTACTCAAGCCAGACTAGCCTATCCAAATCTTATCTTTTACCTGTGCCAAGAGGCTAAAGTCATGATTCATGTAGACATATTTATTCCAGTGGAAAGCCCAATCACCAAGCAGGTGATGGAGAGCTCCAAGATACCAGAGGATCATCCCAAAAGGAAGGCACCTGAGCCTCTAACAATGACCGAAAATATAGGTTTGGATTTTCACACTAAAAATAGGATTGACGTTGCAAGTATAGTCTAAACCCAACAATTGATCATCAATCAAATGTTATCACAATTCAAACCAAATATAAACCGATTGGGCAACCAGATTCCTCAACCTTGATGCTAAAGTAGCAGGAGAAAAATGGCTACTCCAACTGAATGAGTTGGACGAGTTCCACTTAGCTGCATTTGAAAATGAAAAAATCTATAAAAAAATAAAAAAGGTGGCATGACAGGAAGATAGCTTCCAGAGTCTTTGAACTGGGCTAAAAGGTTCTTCTCTTCAACTCAAGACTTCATTTATTTCCTGGGAAACTCAAATCCCGTTGGAAGGGACCGTATGTGATTACTAGTGTATCACCTTATGGGCACATAGAATTTCAAGGTAAAGATCCAGACAACAGCTTCACTGTTAATGGACAGAGAATCAAGCATTACTTTGAAGGAGATATTGAGCCAGGAGGCTCAACACTGCTACTAAGTTAAGTACAATGAAGTCCAGCTAAAGACATTAAAGAAACGCTTGTCGGGAGGCAACCCAATGATCAATAGCATATTAGTTTTTATTTCTTTAATTATTCCCGTTTTTAGTTAGTTTTCTTCATAATTAGTTTTTATTAATTTTTTTTATGTTAGTGATCATAAACAATGTTTAAATAGACACAGAATGATGCGGAACAAAAAACAGAATACCCTGGAGGAAGCACCTCTCTGGCATTGAACGCAAGAAAAGGGTAGAGAATGGGCGTTTAATAACCATAAAGGGAAGCACATCTGGCGTTGAATGCCAGCCAGGGAGTATTGGTTGGACGTTCAACGCCCAAGAGAGGAGGCAGGACCAGCGTTGAACGCCAGCCAGAGGGCACTGGCTGGGCGTTCAACGCCCAAGAAGGAAGGAAGCCTGGCGTTGAACGCCAGAATGGATGCCATTCTGGGCGTTCAACACCCAGCAAAGAGGAATAGTCAGCGTTAAACGCCAGAATCAAGCCATTCTGGGCGTTTAATGCCAGAAAGAAGGCAAAGAAGGTAAATTTTCAAAAATCTTATATTTTCTTCATCTTGTCTTCTCTTTTCATTCAACCTAACTTTTTAAATTTTGATTTTGAAATTCCATGACTTTCAAATCTTTTTCAAATCATCATCTTTCAAATTTAATTTCTTTACATATCTTTTCAAATTTTAAAATAGTATTTCAAATCTTTTTCAAATTCTTTTTCAAATCTTTTTCAAATTTCATATTATTTGCAACTTCTTTTTCAAATATTTAAAATCATTTTCATCTAGTCTATCCTATCTTTTTATCTTTTTCATATCTTGTTGATTTTAAAACCTATCTTTTTCTATCTTTTATTAAAATATGAATAATATCTTCCATATATTTTATTTAATTAAAATTTGAAAATCCCCCTCCCCTCCTTATATCTACCCATGTTCCCCTCTCTCTCATTCACCCCCTCTCCATTCGAATACTCTACTCCTATTCTCCTCTCTCCTTCACTTTCTTCATCTTCCTTTCTTCCTTTTGCTCGAGGACGAGCAAACTTTTTAAGTTTGGTGTGGAAGGAGCCTTGTTCTCTCATTGAAATTCGAACCCCATGGCTCCAAGAAGTGGTAAATCTGCTCCAAGAAACAAGAAAGAAGATGACCCAACAGTTGTTTTCAACCTGTCAGATTTTATACCAAGCAACATGAAGAACATCATTACAAAATAATGAGTAAGAGGCCAGTAATCCCTGAGGCAAGATTCGAATTAGGAGAAGATGAATACCCAGAGATCCAAGAGCAAACTCAAAAGAGAGGATGGGAGATTCTAGCCAACCCTGAGATCAATGTTGGAACAAACATGATCCATGAATTTTAGGCAAATCTGTGGATGACAGATAAGTAAAAGAAAGATGGATAAGCATTCCATGCTTTTTGCACCATGGTCAGGGGGAAGATCCTCTATTGTCATCTTGATAGGGTGAGAGAGATCTTTAAATTACCCTTGCAAAACGATGACCCTGATTCCTACAATAGAAGGGTGGTAGCTAATCTAAAGATGGATTAAGTCCTAGAGGACATATGCTTACCTGGAACTCAATGGATTGAGGATGCAAAAGGCAAGCCAAGCCAGCTAAAAAGAATGGACCTCAAGCCAATTGCTAGAGGATGGCTAGACTTCATTGGGCGTTCCATACTCCCTACCAGTAACCACTCGGAAGTCACTATTCCAAGAGCTTTGATGATTCACTACTTCATGATGGGGAATGAGATAGAAGAGTTGAAGCGCTAGAAGCTCTCCCCTGAAGAGCCCAGCACCTCCCATGCTTAAGGTGGTTGAGTTCCACCTCTGTGACTATCCTAATTCTTGTTTTCCATATTTAAGTTTACATGATCACTAGTAGTATTTAAGTTTTTATTTTTATTTTTATTTTTCTATCTTTTAATTTAAGAATTGCATAAGTATTAATAATAATTAAGTTTTATTTTCTAATTAGCTATAAGATATTCCTCTTATCATCATTAAACATGAATAAAATAGTGAATTTTTTTAGAAGAATTAGAGATGCATACATTTTTGAGTTTCATAATAAGAATAATCAATTATTTTGGTGTGGTGGCATTGCTTTAGTTTTCTGAATGCATGAATAAACAGTGCATATTTGAAGATTGGAATTAAGAATGTTGGCTCTTGAAAGAATGATGAAAAAGGAGAAGTATTATTAGTAATCTGAAAAATCCAAAAATTGATTCTTGAAGCAAGAAAAAGCAGCAAAAAGCAATAAAAGAAAAAAAAGAGTATGCGAAAAAAAAGCAAGCAGAAAAAGCCAATAGCTCTTTAAGCCAAAAGGCAAGAGCAAAAAGCCAATAACCCTTTAAACCAAAAGGCAAGGGTAAAAGGATCCAAGGCTTTGAGCATCAATAGTTAGGAGGACCTAAAAGAAACAAATTCTTGGCCTAAAAAGCTAAAAGACTGTGCTTAAGAACTCTAGACACCTCTATTTAGGGATTCTAGCAAAGCTGAATCACAATCCGAAAGGGTTCACCTGGTTAAGTATCTATGGCATTTATGTATCCGGTGGTAATACTGAAAAACAAAGTGCTTAGGGCCACGGCCAAGACTCTAAAATCTGTGTTCAAGAATAAAATAGAACTGAACTAGGAGATTCAATAATATCATCTGGATTCTACGTTTCTAAAGAGGCCAACACTTCTGAGTTTCAATGGATATTGAGATGCCAAAACTATTCAGAAGCAAAAAGCTACTAAGTCCCGATCATCTAATTGAAACTGAGCTTCATTGAAAACTCTTATATTTATTGTATCTTACTATTCTTTCTATCCTACTTTGTTTTTAGTTGCTTGGGGACAAGCAACAGTTTAAGTTTGGTGTTGTGATGAGTGGATATCTTATACACTTTTTGGCATCATTTTCATATAGTTTTTAGTATTTTTTATTTGAATTTTATTATATTTTTATAGGTTTTAGTGAAAAATTCATGTTTTTTGGATTCTACTATGAGTTTGTGTGTTTTCATGCAATTTCAGGCATTTTCTGGCTGAAATTGAGGAGCTGGAGCAAAAGTCTGATTCAGAGGCAGATAAAGCACTGCAGATGCTACCAGGATTTGGCCTCCTTGCACTCAAAAGAGCTTTTTTGGAGATACAGAAGTCCAAATGGAGCATTCTCAATGGCTACGAAAAGCTAACATCTAGGGCTTTCCAGCAATTTTTAATAGTCCATGCTTTGTTTCAGAATTAAAGGCCCCAAACTGGCGTTCAACGCCAGCCATCTACCCTATTCTAGCGTCCAGTGCCCACAAGGAGGAGACTAGCGTCCAACGCCCAAAGGAGGGCTCCTAGCTACCGTTCAATGCCCATAGTAAGTCTTAGCACGTAGGAGACACTACAGCTCAGCCCAAACACTCATCAAGTGGGCCCTAGAAGTGGATTTTCGCACTAAAAGACTATTTTACCCTTTTATGTAATCCTTAGTCATTCGTTTAGTATTAAAAGGAGAAGATCACCCTTGTTTAGGATCTCTCCTGGCATTTTTCGAACCTTTCATTGTATTTTCTATTAGTATGAGTCTCTAAATTCCTAGGTTAAGGAGAGGAGCTCTGCTGAGTTTTATGGATTAATAATAGTATTAATGTTCTATCTCAATTCGTGTTTGATTCTCTATTCTAAGATATATCTTCGTTCTTCAACCTTATGAATGAGTTGAACCGGCACAAGGTTATCTCTATTCTACATGGGTTCAGCGAATGTCTTTCATTGGATATCAATGAACCACTAGCTTGATTATACATCTCTTAGACGGCTAATCCACGACTTCGTTAGGGACTTCTCGAGACACTAATTCAGCCGAGGTATGGGGAGATTAGGGTCTTTGTGGTAAAGGATAGAACCAAAGGCAAAGCATTCTTTGATCCAAAAGATTCGACCTTGTCTGTGGCATTTTGAGTAAGATTATCAAGGGGAATGGACTGCAGGAGCTTCACCCTCAATCAGACTGGAAGCGCACTAACCCTAGTGTTCAGCCTAGAGGAGAATCGGAGACCTCTCAAGAAAGGTGTTGATCACATACAGCCTGCCATAGAAGAAATCATTCACAGTTGGCGTAGACAGTGAGACCAAACTAATCCAGAAGAATAAAGCATCTCTAAAGCCTTAATGATGAGCGGATAATTTATACGCTTTTTGGCAGTATTTTTATATAGTTTTTAGTATGATTTGATTAGTTTTTAGTATATTTTTATTAGTTTTTAAATAAAAATCACATTTCTGGACTTTACTATGAGTTTGTGTGTTTTTCTGTGATTTTAGATATTTTCTGGCTGAAATTGGGGGACTTGAGCAAAATCTGATTCAGAGGCTGAAAAAGGACTGCAGATGCTGTTGGATTCTGATCTCCCTGCACTCGAAATGGATTTTCTGGAGCTACAAGAGCCCAAATGGCTCGCTTTGAATTGTGTTGGAAAGTACAGATCCAGGGCTTTCCAGCAATATATAATAGTCCATAATTTACCCGAGTTTAGATGACGCAAACTGGCGTTCAACGCCAGTTCTCTGCCCTATTCTGGCGTTAAACGCCAGAAACAGGTTACAAGTTGGAGTTAAACGCCCAAAACAGGTTACAACCTGGCGTTTAACTCCAGAAACAGCCTAGGCACGTGTAAAGCTTAAGTCTCAGCCCTAGCACACACCAAGTGGGCCCCGGAAGTGGATTTCTTCACTATCTATCATAGTTTACTCATTTTCTATAAACCTAGGTTACTAGTTTAGTAATTAAACAACTTTTAGAGATTTATTTTGTACATCATGACATTTTCATGTTTTACATTGTATCTCTACGGCATGAGTCTCTAAACTCCATGATTGGGAGTGAGGAGCTCTGCTGTGTCTCGATGAATTAATGCAATTACTTCTGTTTTCTATTCAATCACGCTTGTTTCTATTCTAAGATACTCGCTTGCACTTAACCGTGATGAATGTTATGATCCGTGACACTCATCATCATTCTTAACCTATGAACGCGTGCCTGACAACCACTTCCATTCTACCTTAGATTGAGTGTGTATCTCTTAGCCTCTTGGTTCATGATCAGAGTCTTCGTGGTATAGGCTAGGATTATTGGCGGCCATTCCTGAGATCCGGAAAGTCTAAACCTTGTCTGTGGTATTCCGAGTAGGATCTGGGATGGGATGACTATGACGAGCTTCAAACTCATGAGTGCTGGGCGTAGTGACAGACGCAAAAGGATCAATGGATCTTATTCCAACATGTGTGAGAACCGACAGATGATTAGCCGTGCGGTGACAGCGCATTTGGACCATTTTCACTGAGAGGACGGATGGTAGCCATTGACAACGGTGATCCACCAACATACAGCTTACCATGGAAGGAGCCTTGTGTGCGTGAAGAAGAAGACAGTAGGAAAGCAGAGATTCGGAAAACAGAGCATCTCCAAATCCTCAATTTGTTCTCCATTACTGCATAACAAGTATCATTTATTTTATGCTATTTACTCTTCATAAATGTAATCACTCTTATCATTGATTTTCTGACTTAGAGTTACAAAATAACCATAGCTTGCTTCAAGCCGACAATCTCCGTGGGATCGACCCTTACTCACGTAAGGTATTACTTGGACGACCCAGTGCACTTGCTGGTTAGTGGTACGAGTTGTGAAAAGTGTGATTCACAATTCGTGCACTAAGTTTTTGGTGCCGTTGCCGGGGATTGTTCGAGTTTGGACAACTGACGGTTTATTTTGTTGCTTAGATTAGGAAAAATTTTTCTTTTTTGGTTTAGAGTCTTCTATTATTGTTTTTGGTTAAAATTTTAAAATCCTTATTTTATTTTTCTAAATTATTTTTGAAAATTTTTAGAACCAATAACTTCATGATTTAATCTTCTGTTTGAGTTTAGTTTCATATTTTAAGTTTGGTGTCAATTGCATGTTTTTATTTTCCTTTAAATTTTCGAATTTGTGTTCATTGTTCTTTCTTGATCTTCAAGTTGTTCTTGTTATTTTTCTTGTTTGATCTTTAGTTTTTCCTGTCCTGTGCCTTTTCTTGTTTTTCTTGTGTATTTTCAAATTATCAGTATTCAAAAAAAAATTTATACATTAAATACTTTTATTAAAACACTTTAAATTTATAGCTCAATTGGCTAGAGCAGTGTGCTTATGTTCTTGGTAATTGGGAATTTTTCTTTTAAAACTTTTTCAAAAATAATTTTTCTTTGATTAAATCTTGTGTCAAGTTTTAAGTTTGGTGTTTTCTTGTCAGTTTTTATTTAATTTTCGAAAATTTATTTTTGGTTTTCTAAAATTTTAAGTTTAGTGTTCTTTTTTTAGGTTCTTGAGTCCTTTGAGTCTTTGAATTTTTGTTCTTCATGTTCTTGTGAATCTTCAAGGTGTTCTTGAGTCTTTCTTACGTTTTGATCTTAAAATTCTTATGTTTGGTGTTCCTTGGTGTTTGTCCTCCAAATTTTCGAAAATAAGGAGCATTAGATCTAAAAATTTTAAGTTTTGTGTCTTTTTATTGTTTTTCTCTTTCCTCATTGAATTCAAAAATATCTTTTTCCTTTATTTTAATTGATTTTTTGAATTTTCCTTTTAAAAATTCAGATTTTATTTTAAAATTTTTTATTTTATCTTATCTTAGTTTTAAAATTTCAAAATTCAAATCTTTTTCAAAAAAATCATATCTTGTTCAAAATCTTATCTTATCTTATTTCAAATTTCAAATTTCAAAATTCAAATTTCAAAACTTTTAATTTAAATTCTTTATCTTCTCTTACCTAGCTTATCTTATCTTTTCTAATCTCAAATCTTAAAATCAAATCTTTTTCATATATTTTCTTTATTTTATTTTATTTTATTTTCTTACAAGTATCTTTAATTTTAAGACATATCTTTTTCAAAACTTCCTAACCAATTTCTCTCTCTTCATTTTTTTTCGAAAATCCTCACCACATCTTTTTCAAATCTTTTTAATTAATTAATTTAGTTTTCAATTTTCTTTTATTTATTTTTCTTCAAATTTTTGAAATTATAGTCAATTTTTCATTTATTTTATTTTATTTTATTTTATTTTAATTTCAATTTTCAAAAAAAAAAATTATTTGCAATCCGCATCATCTCCCTTTCTCCATCATGGACCTAAGTGGAAATGAACAGTCCAGAAGGACTCTGGGGTCATATACTAACCCCATTACTGCTGCATATGGGAGTAGCATCTGTATACCCCCCATCAAAGCAAGCAGTTTTGAGCTAAATCCTCAGCTCATTGTCATGGTGCAGCAAAATTGTCAGTATTCCGGTCTTCCACAAGAAGAACCTACTGAGTTTCTGGCGCAGTTCTTGCAAATTACTGACATAGTGCGTGACAAGGAGGTAGATCAGGATGTATACAGGCTGTTGCTGTTTCCGTTTGCTGTAAAAGATCAAGCTAAGAGGTGGTTAAATAACCAACCCACAGCAAGCATAAGAACATGGAAACAGTTATCAGACAAATTCCTGAATCAATATTTCCCTCCAAAAAGGATGACACAGCTAAGACTGGACATCCAAGGCTTTAAACAAGAGGATGATGAATCCCTTTATAATGCTTGGGAGAGGTACAGAGGGAGGCTAAGGAAATGCCCCTCTGAAATGTTTTCAAAATGGGTGCAATTAGACATCTTCTACTATGGGCTTACAGAAAGAGCTCAGATATCTCTAGACCACTCAGCTGGTGGATCTATACACATGAGAAAAACTATTGAAGAGGCTCAAGAGCTTATTGATATAGTTGTTAGAAATCAGCAACTGTACATAAGTAGTGGGTCCTCCATAAAAGAAGAAGCCAAAGCAGTGTCTACTGAACTTGGTCCTCCAGAACAAGTTGCTGAACTCAATCAACATTTGTGTTTTCTAACAAAACAACTAGCAGAATTCAAGGAGATACTACAAGTCAATAAAAATGCTAATAAAAATATGGAAGCACAATTGAATCAGACAAAACAGCAGTTATCAAAGCAGATAACAAAAGAGTGCCAGGCAGTTTAATTAAGAAGTGGGAAAACATTAAATACCTCACTTCAGAGCAGCAGAAAGCTAAGAAAAGAACAACTGACAGAGGATGAGCAAAATATTATCCAAAATCCCTCTGAGGACAGTAAGAGCCCAGAGAGGAATAAATCTGGCGTTCAAATGCCAGAAAAGGATGCAAAGTTGGCGTTAAACGCTCAACCTACGCGCAGTTCTGGTGTTCAAACGCCAGAAACAGGCAAGGAGCTGGCGTCAAACGCCCAATGGAAGCTCAGTTCTGGCGTTCAAACGCCAGTGAGGGATCAGACACACACAAGTGCTGATAGCAAACCTTCTAAGAAGGCTTCTCCAACCACCTCTGTAGGAAATAAACCTGCAGCAACTAAGGTTGAGGAATACAAAGCCATGATGCCTTATCCTCAAAAACTTCGTCAAGAGGAGCAGGATAAGCAATTTGCCCGCTTTGCAAACTATCTCAGGACTCTTGAAATAAAGATTCCGTTTGCAGAGACACTTGAGCAAATACCCTCTTATGCCAAGTTCATGAAAGAGATCTTGAGTCATAAGAAGGATTGGAGAGATTGGAGAGAAGTTCTCCTCACTGAAGAATGCAGTGCAGTCATTCTGAAAAGCTTCCCAGAAAAGCTTAAAGATCTCGGGAGCTTTATGATACCATGCATATTAGAGGGTAATTGCACTAAGACAGCTTTATGTGATCTTGGGGCAAGCATCAACCTAATTCCTGCATCCACTATCAGAAAGCTTGGCTTGACTGAAGAGGTCAAACCAACCCGGATCTGTCTTCAACTTGCTGATGCCTCCATTAAATACCCATCAGGCATAATTGAGGACATGATTGTCAAGGTTGGGCCATTTGCCTTCCCTACTGACTTTGTAGTGCTGGAAATGGAGGAGCACAAGAGTGCAACTCTCATTCTAGGAAGACCATTCCTAGCAACTGGACGAACCCTCATTGACGTCCAAAAAGGGGAGATAACCCTGAGAGTCAATATGGATGAGTTTAAGTTGAATGTTGTCAAAGCTATGCAACACCCAGACACATCAGACGACTGCCTGAGCGTTGATATTATTGACTCCCTGGTGGAAGATGTCAATATGACTGAGAGTCTCGAATCAGAGCTAGAGGACATTTTTAAAGATGTTCAGCCTGATCTGGAGGAACCAGAGGAAATAAAAGAACCTCTGAAAACTCCTCAGAAAGAGGAAAAACCTCCTAAACCCGAGCTCAAACCATTACCACCATCCCTGAAATATGCATTTCTGGGAGAAGGTGACACCTTTCCTGTAATCATAAGCTGTGCAGGCGTTTGAAACTCTGAAAGCTAAGCTGGTCACAACACCAGTTATTTCTGCACCAGATTAGACATTACCTTTGGAACTAATGTGTGATGCGAGTGACCATGCCATTGGTGCAGTATTGGGACAGAGGCATAACAAGCTTCTGCATGTCATTTGTTATGCTAGCCGTGTTTTAAATGATGCCCAGAAAAATTACACAACCACAGAAAAATAGCTGCTTGCAGTGGTTTATGCCATTGACAAGTTTAGATCATACTTAGTAGGATCAAAAGTGATTGTGCACACTGACCATGCTGCTCTTAAATATCTATTCACAAAGCAGGATTCAAAACCCAGGCTCATAAGATGGGTGTTGCTTCTGCAAGAGTTTGATATAGAAATAAGAGACAGAAAAGGGACAGAGAATCAAGTAGCTGATCACCTGTCCAGGATAGAACCAGTAGCAGGAGCATCCTTCCCTCCTACTGAGATCTCTGAAACCTTTTCGGATGAGCAATTGTTTGCTATTCAGGAAGCTCTGTGGTTTGCAGACATTGCAAACTATAAGACTCAAGATTCTCCCTCTGTAACCATGGAGAGGAAGCATGAAAAGCTTCTCTTAATACAGAGTCAAACAAAACCCCCACATTCAAACTCTAAGTTTGGTGTTGGGAGGCCACAACCAAACTCTAAGTTTGGTGTTGAGAGGCCCCAACCCTGCTCTGATTATCTGTGAGGGTCCATGAGAGCTCACTGTCAAGCTATTGACATTAAAGAAGCGCTTGTTGGGAGGCAACCCAATGTTATTTAATTATATCTATTTATTTTCCATTGCTATTTTATGTTTTCTTTAGGTTGATGATCATATGAAGTCACAAAAACAACTGGAAAATCAAAAACAGAATGAAAAACAGCATTAAAAATAGCTCACCCTGGAGGAAGAGCTTACTGACGTTTAAACGCCAGTAAGAAGCATCAGACTGGCGTTTAACGCCAGAAAGAAGCATCAAGCTGGCGTTAAACGCCAGAAACAAGCACCAGACTGGCGTTTAACGCCAAAATAGAGCATCAAGTTGGCGTTTAACGCCAAGAAAGGGAGAAAAGCTGGCGTTTAACGCCAGAAACAAGCAGCAGTCTGGCATTAAACGCCAGGATTGCACACTAAGGGCATTTTTGCACGCCTCAATGGAGCAGGGATGATAAATCCTTGACCCCTCAGGATCTGTGGACCCCACAGGATTCCCACCTGCCACACCTTTTCATACACACTTCCCCCACCCTTGGCAGAACCCACCACACATCTCCATCTCCTCCTTTCCTCCTTCTTTTGCTCGAGGACGAGCAAACATTTTAAGTTTGGTATAGAAAAAGCATTACTTTTTTTTTGTTTTTCCATAACCACTAATGCATCAAGGGATGCACTTTCCTCCACAAAACTATTGGGAGCTGATTAACACCTCCCTAGGAGAATTAAGTTCCAACATGGGACAACTAAGGGTGGAGCACCAAGAGCATTCCATCCTCCTCCATGAAATTAGAGAAGATCAAAGAGCTATGAGGGAGGAGCAACAAAGGCATGGAAGAGACATAGAGGAGCTCAAGAGCACTATTGGTTCTTCAAAAGGAAGAAGACGCCACCCTCACTAAGGTGGACCCGTTCCTTAATCTCCTTGTCTATTTATTTTTTCTGTTTTCATTCTCTATGCTTTATTTATATTTGTGTCTTCATTACATGATCATTATTATCTAGTGTCTATGTCTTAAAGCTATGAATGTCCTATGAATCCATCACCTTTCTTAAATGAAAAATGTTTTAATTACAAAAGAATAAGAAGTACATAATTTCGAATTTATCCTTGAAACTAGTTTAATTATTTTGATGTGGTGACAATACTTTTTGTTTTCTGAATGAATGCTTGAACAGTGCATATGTCTTTTGAATTTGTTGTTTATGAATGTTAAATATGTTGGCTCTTGAGAGAATGATGAAAAAGGAGAAATGTTATTGATAATCTGAAAAATCATAAAATTGATTCTTGAAGCAAGAAAAAGCAGTGACTACAAAAGCTTGCGAAAAAAAATGGCGAAAAAAGGGGGAAGAAAAAGAAAAAGCAAGCAGAAAAAGCGAAAAGCTCTTTAAACCAAAAGGCAAGAGCAAAGAGCCAATAGCCCTTAAAACCAAAAAGGCAAGGGTAATAAAAAAGATCCAAGGCTTTGAGCATCAGTGGATAGGAAGGCCTAAAGGAATAAAATCCTAGCCTAAGCGGCTAAACCAAGCTGTCCCTAACCATGTGCTTGTGGCGTGAAGGTGTCAAGCCAAAAGCTTGAGACTGAGTGGTTAAAGTCAAGATTCAAAGTAAAAACAGAGTGTGCTTAAGAACCCTGTACACCTCTAACTGGGGACTCTAGCAAAGCTGAGCCACAATCTGAAAAGGTTCACCCAGTTATATGTCTGTGGCATTTATGTATCCGGTGGTAATACTGGAAAACAAAGTGCTTAGGGCCACGACCAATACTCATAAAGTAGCTGTGTTCAAGAATCAACATACTGAACTAGGAGAATCAATAACACTATCTGAATTCTGAGTTCCTATAGATGCCAATCATTCTGAACTTCAATGAATAAAGTGAGATGCCAAAACTATTCAAGACACAAAAAGCTACTAGTCCCACTCATCTGATTGGAGCTAAGTTTCATTGATATTTTAGAATTTACAGTATATTCTCTTCTTTTTATCCTATTTGATTTTCAGATGCTTGGGGACAAGCAACAATTTAAGTTTGGTGTTGTGATGAGCAGATAATTTATACGCTTTTTGGCAGTGTTTTTACATATTTTTTAGTATTATTTGATTAGCTTTTAGTATATTTTTATTAGTTTTTAAATAAAAATCACATTTCTGGACTTTACTATGAGTTTGTGTGTTTTTCTGTGATTTTAGGTATTTTCTGGCTGAAATTGGGGGACTTGAGCAAAATCTGATTCAGAGGCTGAAAAAGGACTGCAGATGCTGTTGGATTCTGATCTCCCTGCACTCGAAATGGATTTTCTGGAGCTACAGAAGCCCAAATGGTGCGCTCTCAATTGTGTTGGAAAGTAGACATCCAGGGCTTTTCAGAAATATATAATAGTCTATACTTTGCCTGAGTTTAGATGACGCAAACTGGCATTCAACGCCAGTTCTCTGCCCTATTCTGGCGTTAAACGCCAAAAACAGGTTACAAGTTGGAGTTAAACGCCCAAAACAGGTTACAACCTGGCGTTTAACTCCAGAAACAGCCTAGGCACGTGTA
The DNA here is from genome assembly GCF_000816755.2 of Arachis ipaensis. Lineage (NCBI taxonomy): Eukaryota > Viridiplantae > Streptophyta > Magnoliopsida > Fabales > Fabaceae > Arachis > Arachis ipaensis. The sequence continues at coordinate 44,893,998 of NC_029788.2, read as the reverse complement.
AAGCTTAAGTCTCAGCCCCAGCACACACCAAGTGGGCCCCAGAAGTGGATTTCCGCACTATCTATCATAGTTTACTCATTTTCTGTAAAACTAGGTTACTAGTTTAGTATTGAAACAACTTTTAGAGATTTATTTTGTACATCATGACATTTTCACGTTTTACATTGTATCTCTACGGAATGAGTCTCTAAACTCCATGATTGGGGGTGAGGAGCTCTGCTGTGTCTCGATGAATTAATGCAATTACTTCTGTTTTCTATTTAATCACGCTTGTTTCTATTCTAAGATACTCGCTTGCACTTAACCGTGATGAATGTGATGATCCGTGACACTCATCATCATTCTCAACCTATGAACGTGTGCCTGACAACCACTTCCATTCTACCTTAGATTGAGTGTGTATCTCTTAGCCTCTTGGTTCATGATCAGAGTCTTCGTGGTATAGGCTAGGATTATTGGTGGCCATTCCTGAGATCCAAAAAGTCTAAAGCTTGTCTGTGGTATTCCGAGTAGGATCTGGGATGGGATGACTGTGACGAGCTTCAAACTCACGTGTGCTGGGCGTAGTGACAGATGCAAAAGGATCAATGGATCCTATTCCAACATGAGTGAAAACCAACAGATGATTAGCCGTACGGTGACAGCGCATTTGGACCATTTTCACTGAGAGGACAGATGGTAGCCATTGACAACGGTGATCCACCAACATACAGCTTGCCATGGAAGGAGCCTTGTATGCGTGAAGAAGAAGACAGTAGGAAAGCAGAGATTCGGAAAACAGAGCATCTCCAAATCCTCAATCTGTTCTCCATTACTACATAACAAGTATCATTTATTTTATGCTATTTACTCTTCATAAATATAATCACTCTTATCATCGATTTCCTGACTAAGAGTTACAAAATAACCATAGCTTGCTTCAAGCCGACAATCTTCGTGGGATCGACCCTTACTCACGTAAGGTATTACTTGGACGACCCAGTGCACTTGCTGGTTAGTGGTACGAGTTGTGAAAAGTGTGATTCACAATTTGTGCACCACTTAACCATCTTCTTATCATTGCATTCACCTTCAATTGAGTAACGTTATCTTTATTTTACTTTTATGCGCTTTAAACAAACAAACAACTTTTCTATCTGCCTGACTAACATCTACAAAATAACCACAGCTTGATTCAAGCCAACAATCCTCATGGGATCGACCCTGACTCACTCAGGTATTACTTGGACGACCTAGTGTACTTGCTGGTTCAGTTGTGAAAAGTGTAATTCCACGCACCAGGCAAGATTGTGACTTGCTTAGAACCTTGAGTGCTTGAATGCTTAAGGGACAGTAAACTTAAATGTTGATTTAGTGAAGACTATAATGGTGAGGGTCAAGGGATTCGAAGATGTTTAAGCTCTTAGGAAAATCAATCCTTGTTTACTTATTTTAAAGCATTCAAAGGTCTTTTCATGAAAAATCTTTATTAACTGATTTCTAATTCCTTGGTTCCTCCATTTCTCTTCAATTTACCAATGGCTAATTCTTTAGTCAACCGATTAATTGAAGAGGTTAAGCACAAAGCTAATTTAGTTTCTAATAAGATTCAAAATTTTTCCTTAGGTCAAATTATATGTCATATATTCAAGCTAGTCCTGTCTAATTGAATCTTAATAGAAAACACAACTTTTAGAAGTTGTTCTAATCCAAATTATATGTCACATGCATATTCAAAACTAGAGTGATTGAAAATCATATAAGGTATCACACACTAATTGAAATACTATTCCTAGTCAAATTCAAAAGGCCATATGAAAGAGTTTTCAAGCTATAATTCAGATATTAACTTTTAAAAAAAATAAAAGAATTCAAAACATAATTAGCATACCTTCCGATACTACTAATCCTTTAAAGAATGAAGAACGAATAACTCAATCATGAAACATATCAATGCAATACTTGAAAATAAAAGAAAACTTAGATTAATATTCCATAGAAAATATAAACAGAGCTCCTAACCCTTTGACAAGGGATTAATTACTCATGGAGGAATGAAAAACAACAATGGAAAGAAACTATGCGGAGGAACCGAATCTCCTCTCTGTGAACAAAGTTCACTTATTTATCCTAACTTGAGGAATTCAAATTCTAACCCTAATCTTTCTCTCAGAAAGATAAGATAGCTAACTTCCTACTTTCAAATTCAAATCAAAACAATAATTCGAATCTAATTCTAGAAATAAATACTAACAACCAAATCTTTATACTTTCTAGAAGGAATTAATGATAACTAATCTCTTGAATCTTCAATCTTCATATGTGATTAAGGCTTCTAATAATTTGATAATTGAATTTGGGCCTTGTCAAGTGTTGAAGCATTGAATCTGGGAGTTTGTTATTGTGAACGCCGGGCTCGTGACTCCAATTTTGGGCGTAAACCCAATTGCTCCTCCCAGGGAAGGTTGCACACTTGGCTTGTGATAGAATCAAGCATCACATGTCGGGCTTGTGTTGGTTTTAAACATGCATGCTGGGCTCCTAGTCATGCACGTCAGGCTTGTATGAAATCAAGGGTTGCACGCCAGACTTAAGGGCATGTACGCTAGGATTGTGGTTCCTTGGCTTGGATGGACTCTCCTTGAACCAGTTTTGTGTTTTCTTGCTAAAAAGGCCTTGATTCTTGTTTATTTTAGTCCAAAACACATGAACACACAATAATACTACATAAATCCAAATATTTGATTAGTTATAAAAATCCATTAGAAAACATAAGAAATTTGATAAAAAAAAATCTAGGAAAACTTAAGAAAGCAAATGAAAAAGAACCTTAAAAATAGATTAAGATGACGTGTTACCAAAATACCAAACTTAAAACTTTGCTTGTCCTCAAGCAAAAGGAAAAGTAAACAGGTTTATCTTCAGTGAAAAGAATTTAAGAGTTTTCAATTTTGATTTCAAAAAAACAACATTGAGATTTATGATAATCCTTGTGGTTGCATTCGGCTTCTCTTATCCTTTATGAATCTTGCATACTTAGGCTTTAAGAATTTAAAAAACTTAGTTCCGAATTATATTATGAGAATTATTTTGAGTTTATATGACTTGAAGGCAGTTACTTCACATTTAATTTAGAGAAAGATCTTTGCAGCTTTTGACTCTAAGTGTTCTATCACAAGGAAACTTTTAATGGACTTTCAATTGATAATCCCGAACCAGTTAGCCTAAGTTATCGGGTGATAAAGCAGCCCTCGGATCTAATTACCCAAATCTCTTCTTGATATAGTCGTACCACAAGAACATAACTAGGGTTTGTTTATCCAGACATCGATAACCCCAGTCCAGTTGGCTCAAGTTATCGGGTGATAAAGTAGCCCTCGGATTTACTTGCCCAAGTCTTTCCTTAAAACACAAACCTCGTAGGCACATAACTGAGCCCTAATCATTGGTGCTTAGAGCCTTATAACTTTTGATTTCTTTGATCTTTTTGGACCTTTTTTTTCTACATCAAGGAATTGATGATCGAATTCTTATAATACTTCTTTAAATCTTTGTTTTTGAAAATTCTTCTTCCGTTTCCTCAAGATTCAATTATCTTAAGCTCCTCAAATGCAACAACCACATATCCTTTAAGCACCACCACTATTGTTTGAAATTCTTTTATTCAATTTCTTTTTATTAAGATATCTTCCATTACAAAGCATAATCACTGGAGGTACGAGCATAAAAGAAAAAGAAAAGTAAACAAAACGTGTTATGCATGTAAGAAAAAGAAAAATCAAATAAACAAAAACAAAAAATGCAAACAAAAAAAGTGATAAGTGGATATTTTATACGCTTTTTGATGCTATTTTCTCAGTGTTTTTAGTATATTTTGTTAAGTTTTATTATGTTTTAGTAGGTTTTAGTGCAAAATTCACTTTTTGGATGCTACTTTGAGCTTTTGTGTTTTTCTTAAGATTTTAGGTAAATTTTGGGTGAATTTGACAAGTTTTGGCAAAAGCTGATTCAGAGGCAAAGAAAGGAGTGTATATGCTGTCAGATCCTAACCTCCATGCATTCAAACAAGCATTTCTGGAGCTACAAAGGTCCAATTGATGCGATCTTAATGGCGTTGGAAAGATAATCTCCAAGGATTTCTAGAAATATATAATGCTTTATACTTTTATTTAGATTGGACTGCCCAAAATGGGCATTGAATGCCCAAACTACCCCCTTTCTGGCATTCAACGCCCAAACAAGACCAACCTCCCAAGTTGAACGCCAAAACTGGCCTTCAACGCCACAAGGGGAGCAAGGAAGCAACACATTTACCCCCTAGTGGGCGTTCAATGCCCACTCCTTTAAGTTGGACACCAAGCTCAACCCAAACACTCACCAGTGGGCCTAGAAGTGGATTTTCGCACATTTTAGCTTAGTTTATCTCATATTTGTAATTTTTAATTATTAGTAATATCTTTTAGGTCTAGTATTTACTATAAATAAGGGACTTCCTTTCTCCCGAGGATTATGCCTCCCAGGAGGGGAGAAGCACATACACATTATTTCTATACAGTATGAGTAACTAAACCTCCTAGGTTAAGGTTAGGAGCTCTGCTGATTCTTATGGATTAATACAATTACTTTTCTACTTCAATCTATGCTTGATTCTATTCTATGATGTATTGTCGTTCTTCATCCTTATGAATCTCGATTCTACATGAGTTCCTTACGAGTCCTGACCCGGATAATATTGAGCTACAGCTTGAGGATGCTTCAGGGGTTCCAACAAGTTATCTGGGCTAATTGAAGTATGGGACATAAAACTTCGTTAGTCAAGGGTAATTGAGGTTCCTATGGCTCTAAGGGATAGAACCATAAGAGCATCAGTCTCTGATCCAAAAGATCCAACCTTGTCTGTGGTGTTTTGAGTAGGATCACAAAGAGATTGAATTGCTCGTGCTTCACCCTCTCTTAGATTAATCTAGTCCGTTCGGATGTTTGGTTAAGACCTGAGGAGATTAATGACCACAACAATGGCTTAATCACTTACAGCCATGCCATTGAAGGAATCATTCATCATTGAAGTAGTAAGCATGACATGTTAATCCAGAAGAAGAAGCATCTTCGAAGCCTTAACTGATTGCTAATTACTGTTTCTACATTCTTTTGTTATTGCTTGTTTATGCGCCTACAACAAACAACAACTATCTTTCCATTCGTCTGACTAAGATCTGCAAGATAACCACAGCTTGCTTAACTGGCAATCCTCGTGGGATTCGACCCTCACTCACCTGAGGTATTACTTGGACGACCCGGAGCACTTGCCGGTTCAGTTGTGCGAGTTACAAATTCGCGCACCAAATTTTTTGCGCCGTTGCGGGGATTGTTCAAGATTGACAAACTACCGGTCGTCTTGCTCCTTAGATCAGGTACTTTTTACTGTTTTTCTTTTTGTGTTGCTTATTTTCTTCTTTAATTTTTTTTTCAAAAAAATTTTCATCTTTAGTTATCTTTTTCTTTTGTTTGAGTCATGTGTCAATTTTTAAGTTTGGTACACCTTTGGTTTTCGTTTCTTTACTTGAATCTTTGAAAATTGTTTTTGCTCGTTTTCTTATTGGTTCGAAATTTTTTGTTATTTTCTTGGGTTTGATCTCAAAATCTTTAAGTTTGATGTCTTTCAGTGTTTTTCCTTCAAATTTTTGAAATTAGTGTCAATTAATTTCAAAATTTTTTAGTTTGGTGTCGTGTAAGTGTTTGTTTCTCCATTTTAATTTTTTCGAAAAAAATAAATATTTTAAATAAGTTTCGAAAATCTTTAAGATTTGATTTCAAATTTTAAGTTGGTATCCAATTGGTAATCTTTTCATTTAATTTAATTTTCTTGTTTATCTTTTTTTATCTTTAAATTTCTATCTTATCTTTTTTAAAGTCTAAAATTTTGTTATCTTAGTTTTATTTTAAATTCAAATTTAAAATCTTTATTTGACTTTCTCTTTCCAATTTTCAAAAATTTTTCAAAATCAAATCTCCTATCTTAATTTTCAAATCTTATCTTATCTTGTTTCTTTCCCTTGACTTTTTCTTTCTAATTTTTGAATTTCAAATCTTTAAATTGATATTTTTTATTTAATATTTTCGAAAATTGCGTCTTAGATTTCATGTCTTGCTTTATCTTGTCTTAATTTTAAAAGTTTAGCACCTTTTAATATTTTCTTTTTCTTTTATAAAATTCAAAAATTTCAAATCTTTTCTTACTCTTTTTAATTAATTTCTTTTAAGATTTTCAAATCATATCTTGTTTATCTTTTCCTTGATACTAGTTATTTGATTTTGTTTTCTTTTTTTATTTAAGTTCAAATTTTAAAATTCAAAATTTAAGTTTAGTTTTTCTTCTCTCTTTTGGAATTTCAAAGAATTTTAAAACCCTTTCTTTTGAATTTTCAAAAATCTTCAATTAAATTTTACATCTTGAATTATATCTTGTTTATCTTTCTTGATTTTTGATCTTTATCTTATTTATCTTTTTCTTCTTTATCATTCAAATCTTAAGTTTGGTGTTCCTTTAAGCGTTTCCTCTTTCTTTTTGAATTTTGAAAAATTTTAAACCTAGTTTTCTATCTTTTTATTTTATTTTATTTAATTATTTTCGAATTTTTTTAAAAAAAAATTGGATATCTCACTGGGAGTTCTCTAGACTTTGACATAGAGACTCCCCCACCTTTCTTTGTCTCTTGGCTGTGTATGCAAGAATAGGAAGAGTTCACAATGGACCCAATAGGGAATGATCAACCCAGAAGAACCCTGGGATTTTACACAGCTCCCACTCCTGACTTCTATGGAAGGAGTATTAGTGTGCCTTCTATTAGAGCAAAAAATTTTGAGCTCAACCCACAGTTAATCATTCTAGTGTAGCAAAATTGTCAGCTTCATGGACTTCCACAAGAAGAACCCACATAATTCCTTGCTGAATTCTTATAGATAGCTGACACAGTACGAGCCGATGGAGTAGACCAGAATGTCTACAGGCTGCTGCTCTTTCGGTTTGCTGTAAAAGGGCAAGCAAAGAGGTGGTTGGATACTCAACCCAAATCGAGCTTGAAAACCTAGGATAAGTTGGTGGAAAAGTTCTTGAACTAATATTTCTCCCCAAGGAAGCTAACCCAACTAAGGCTTGACATTCAAGGCTTCAGACAAGAAGAAAATGAGTCTCTTCATGATGCTTGGGAAAGATACAGAAATGCCCCATGAGAAAGACAATCAAAGAAGCTCAAGAACTCATTGAGACAGTTGCCAGCAACCAGCATCTGTACTCATCTAGTTAGACTTTAATAAAAGGAGAGGTCAAGGCAGTGTACACTGAATCAGACCATCTGAAGCAAAGTGAATCATTAACCCAACAGCTACACTCCCTCACACAAAACTTGCTAAGTTTGCAAGAAGTGTTGCAAGAAACTCGTGCCTCAAACAAGAATATAGAGGCACGATTGAACTAGGCTGAACAGTAATTGTCCGAACGGATAAGAGAAGAGTGCCAAGCCATCCAATTGAGGAGTGGAAGGACACTGGATACCCAACTTCAGAAAAATAGAGCGCATGGTAAAGAGGAAATGACAGAAGATGAACAAACAGCAACTCAGGGCACCATGAGGGGCGTTGAACGCCCAGGAGGGGGTAACCATGGCGTTCAACTCCAGGAAAGGATCACCAAAGGCGTTCAACGTACAGAAAGGGGAGGAGGTATAAACGCCAATACAGAGGACATCCTCCCTACTTGACAATCCCTTTTCAGTGACTCTGGCCACTCATCCTGACTACCTAAAGCCCTTGAGTACAGGGCCAAGTTACCATACCCTCAAAGACTCCAGAAAATAGAAAAGGATAAGCAATTCGCCAAGTTCTTAGAAGTTTTCAAGAAACTGGAGATCAAAATGCCCTTTGTAGAGGCTCTTAAACAAATGCCTTCATATTCTAAGTTCATGAAGGACATACTGAATAGCAAGAGGGATTGGAAGAAAGTAAGGCTTACTGGTGCGCGGAATTACACTTTGCACAACTAAACCAGTGATGCACCACTATTTCGTGGTACATCTTGTGCTTAATTGAGTGGATTTTATCCACTATTCTCACACTTATTCATGTAAATTGCATGTTTTACATTTTCCTTCCTGATTTTGTGCTATGATTGAAAACATGCTTCTTTGGCCTTAATTTTTCTATGTTTAAACCTATCTCACTACCATTCGATAATTGGAATTTGCTGGTTGGTTTGGATCCCTCTAAAGCTAGTCTTTCCTTAGGAGTTGACTAGGACTTGAGGAATCAAGTTGATTAGTCCACTTGACTTTCCTTTATTTAGTAAGAGTTAACTGAGTGGGAGTAATGAACAATTCTCATCACAATTGATAATGATAACTAGGATAGGATGTCCATTTTTCATACCTTGCTAAGTGCTTTATTAGTTATTAATTTAATTCTTACAATTTACATTTTCTTGTTCCTTATTCAAAAACCCCAGAAAGATAATCTTCCATAACCAATAATAAATACACCTCCCTGCAATTCCTTGAGAGACGACCCGAGGTCTAAATACTTTGGTTATCAATTTTATTAGGGGTTTGTTACTTGTGACAACCAAATTTTTGTACGAAAGGATTCTTTGTTGGTTTAGAAACTATACTTTCAATGAGGATTTATTTGTGAATTTCTTTACTAGCAAAAATCCGTTCGTCAAAATGGCACCGTTGCCGGAAAATTGCAAACGTCTGCCTTATTATTGGTTATTGTAAATATTTGCTTTTTCGTTTCTTTGTTAGTATTTCTAGTTTTAGGAGTTTATTTTCATTAATTTTTATTAGTTTTTGTTTTTAATTGCTACTATGAATTCTCACCCCTTTCGCTATGAGTTTAGTTCAAATTATGTTGTAGGGAATGGATGCTATAATGAGAACATGCATCAAGGTTGGAACAATGAAAGATGGGAGGAGCCACAAGGATTTGATCAACCCTTTCGGCAACAACCCCCTCCAATGCGCTATAACCAACAACCATTCTATGATGCATACCAAGACAATAGTTATGGTGGACCTCTTCGTGACAACCAACCTCCATCAAATTACTATGGTCAAGAGCCATTCCAGGGTGCGTACCAAGATGATGAATATGGTGGACCCCCTTGTAGTTACCAACAAACCCCACCATATACCTATGACCCCCCTCCTCAACATAGGTTTGAACCACCAAACTTACAAGCCCCCTACTACCAAACACCCTCATATGATCCTAGCCCATATCCACCATATCAACAACCCTATGAGCCATATAAACCATACATAGAACCACCCCAATTCCAACCCACTTACTCCCAAGAACCACCACCTCCATTTACACCATATCCACATCCATCAACCCAAGAGCCATATGATCCCAATCACGTTTTTCAAGAGGAACAAGAGCCAAGGGACCGTCTCAAGGAAACAATGGATCAATTTCATACAGCTCTTCATTAACTGGAGCAAGCGATAAATCGGTTAGCTTCCCAATGTTTGGATACTCAAGGAACCCCATGGCTTTATGTGGAGAATATAATGAAGAACGTAGCATGAAGGAGACACTAGAAACTCCGGTAGACAGTGAAGAGCATGACTTTGTGTTGGAACAAGTGGAAGAAGCCGGAAGTATCAAAGAAGAGAAAGTGGTTGAAGACTTAGGAGATGCAGAACCTCCATGGGAAACTCAAGTCATAGAGCCTCCTTATAAGACGTTTGCAATTGATGTTGAGGAGGGTGTACAACCTCCAAGACATATCCTGGTTGAAGACTTTGAAGAGGTTGATCAAGAGATGGATTCAAGCATTGATGAAGCCTTATCTACAATTGAATCCTCTCCCATTGGACTAGACATAGAGATTAAAGAAGAAGAAGCACAACCTCCCATGCCCTTGGTAAGTAATGAAGAAGGGATTAAATTGGAAGAAAGCTACCAAAAGGAAGAGGTTGAAATTGAAGAAGCTTGCAAAGAGGTGGAAGTTGTCAAGGAAGAGCTCAAGGGAATGGAGCTAGAAATCACCTTGCCAGAGTTGTTGGGGACCTCTCCCCCAAATCCATCACGATCCATTCTTTCATTCAAGTGGGTAAATCTTTCATCTCTAAGCTTAATTAGCCCACTTGAATATGCTTTGCTTGAGACGGATGGGCAACTTAGAGCTCTTTGTGGCTATAAGAGTAAGAGGGAGATGGTTAATGGTAAGAGTTGTCATGCAAGGTTCAATACGGGTGCAAAAGCAAGGTTTGGGACCCCGAAATTCATTCCAACAATCAAAACTCTTGGGGCCTTGTCACTTGCTTTAACTTGCTTGAAGGCTTTATGCAACTAGTGTGGGATCCCGGAGGATATTGGAATTACAAACACTGGTGGGGATTCCTGGATGAGTTCAAGCACAAGCCTCCATGACAAGGAGCTCACCAAATGTCCAACTTAAGAACTTTAACTAAAAATGCTAGGTGGGAGACAACCCACCATGGTATGATCGTTCTTTTTCAGTCTTAGTTTTATTTTGTCTTATTTTATTCTTAATTTTATTTTATTCTATTTTTATTAGTGTTATCCATAATGTCTGCATCAGCATCTGCATTTTGCATTCTGCATACTGCATTAAAAAAATGGTGGATCGACGCGCACGCGTCGTTTGTATGCGCAACTGAATAGAGAGATGCGCGAGAGACGCACGGGAGGGGTGCATGGCGCACAAGCCACGCCACGCATACGCGTACCTCACGCATACACATCCCATGCAGAAAAGTTCAACCCATGCGTAAGCGTCAGCCACGCGTACGTGTGGGAATGAAAATCGGCGTAAAGAGCACATTGAACAGAGAGATGTGTGGCCATGGTGCCGGAGTTGTGCAAGAAAGCGCACGTACGCGTGACCGACGCGCACGCGTCAGTTTGCACGTATGCGTGAGCGACGCTTACGCATCGCATGGCCAACTCAGTTTTCACGCTTATGCGTGATGCCCGCGCGCGCGTCGCGTCTCGTTTTTCATTCCCTTCTCCTTTCTCCTCTCTTTTCTCCTTTTTTCTTCCTCCTTTCCTACCTTCTTCTTCTTCTTCTTCTTCATCCCTTTGACTTCTTATCCTTATTCTCTTTCAGTCTATTTTACTTAATTTATTTGCATACTTTCATTCATTACATTTTAATCTTATGCATGTTTTATTTTCTTTTCTAAGTTTCTTATTTTACCATTGGTGTTAATCGTTCTTACTCAACTGTTGTATCTTTTCTGGTATTATTTTGATGCTTAGTGACTTGTTTATACTGTTGGGTGATATTATTTATCTGTCAATGCTAATTTTTATGATACTGGTATTCCTTTTGTATTGACATAACCTTATACTATCCTGCATTACCCACACTCTCTTCCCCTTTGTTGTAATTTTTGCACTACTGATATGCCATGTGCTTCTACTGTTTTCTCACTTGCATATTGTAGCTACCATGTAATTATTATTTGGAATTAACCCACCCATATTTTATATGTTTTCTATCTTTGTTTTGGGTTACTTTTCCTATTTCTTTCTTCCTTAGGCATGGCTACCGAGAAGAGAAAAGGAAAAGCTTTTCAATGGGGCAACTGCCAAGTCCATCTGTACAATCTTTGGAGAAAAGCATCAGTTGTAGCCACCCATCCACATGCACATCTTAGCATGCACCGAGGATGGTGTAATCTTTAAGTGTGGGGAGGTCGATACCGACTTCCGTGGGTTAGTTACTTCCTTTTTCAACACCAATTTTAATTTGTTAGTTGTTGCATTTGCATGTCTGTTTGATTTTGTGCATATTTTACCACTTGATAAACCCAAATTTTGTGATTTATATTGTGTAGAATTTGGAGGGTTTTGTCAATATTTTTCACACTTATTCACCAGAATTGCATGATTTTGTGTTCTCTTCATAATATTGCTTCATGATGAAAAACATGCTTCTTTTGCATTAGAATTGCTATATTTTGATCCTCTTTTATTACCATTAGATGCCGTGAGATGTTTGTTGAGTGATTTCAAAATTTATGGGGCAAGAATGGCCTACAAGAGAGAAAGAAAGCATGCACAAGATGAAGGAACATGAAGATTTGGATTTTGGGAATTTCAGCATGGGCGTGCACGCGCACCTCGCGCGCACATGCGGATGTGGACAGCTGGAAGCGACGCGCGAAGATCGGCGCATCTGTGCGGATTAGAGAAATCCACACCGGTGCGCATGCGTACATGTCGTGGCCAATGTGAATTACAACAACTGTCCGCCCTATCCTTCTCAAGGCCAAAACAATTACTCTCGTGGTAGTAATCAAAATCAAGGGTGGAGGGATAATGTACAAGGGAGCAATCAAAACCAAAGATGGAACAACTCTTCTTATCATCACAACAACAACCAATCTTCATCCTAATACCACCATAACAACAACAACCACCAAGCCAACCAAAATCACCACAACCAAAACCAAAGCAACTACACCAAATACCAAGCACCACACCATATACAACAATCCAACCAAACCTCTTCATCATCCACCAATCAAGTTGATGAGCTTAGAGCTGCTATGGAAAAACGGGACGAGAGCAACAAGGCTCAATTTGATGCCTTGGGCGCTCAATTGGCCAACCTCGCCGACATGCTTTCAAAGATGTCCATGCCCTCCTCCAACAACAACACCAACCAACCCTCAAGCTCTTCTAACCTTCCATCCCAACCCCTTCCCAACCCCAAGGGCGGTCTCAACGCCATCACTCTACGGTCGGGGACTATGATGAGCGGATAATTTATACGCTTTTTGGCATTGTTTTTAGGTAGTTTTTAATATATTTTAGTTACTTTTTATTATATTTTTATTAGTTTTATATTTCTGGACTTTACTATAAGTTTGTGTGTTTTTCTGTGATTTTACGTATTTTCTGGCTAAAATTGAGGGACCTGAGCAAAAATATGATTTAGAGGCTGAAAAAGGACTGCAGATGCTGTTGGATTCTGACCTCCCTTCACTCGAAGTAGATTTTCTGGAGCTATAGACGCCCAATTAGCATGCTCTCAATTGCGTTGGAAAGTAGACATCCTGGGCTTTCTAGAAATATATAATAGTCTATATTTTGCCCGAGATTTGATAGCCCAAACTGGCGTTCCAAGTCAGCATAAAAATTCTGGCGTCAAAACGCCAGAACTGGCATAAAAGCTGGAGTTAAACGCCCAAACTGGCACCAAAGCTGGCGTTTAACTCCAAGAAAAGTCTCTACATGTGAAAGCTTCAATGCTCAGGCCAAGCACACACCAAGTGGGCCCAGAAGTGGATTTCAGCATCAGTTACTTATTTCTGTAAACCCTAGGTCACTAGTTCTCTATAAATAGGACCTTTTGCTATTGTATTTTCATCTTGGAATCTTTAGTTCATCTTTTGATCTCTTGATCACGTTTTGGGGGCTGGCCATTCGGCCATGCCTGAACCTTCATTACTTTTGTATTTTCAACGGTGGAGTTTCTACACACCGTAGATTAAGGTGTGGAGCTTTGCTGTTCTTCATGAATTAATGCAAAGTACTATTGTTTTTCTATTCAATTCAAGCTTTATTCTTATTCCAAGATATTCACTCGCACTTCAACCTGTTGAATGTGATGATCCGTGACACTCATCATCATTCTCACCTATGATCGCGTGCCTAACAACCACTTCCGTTCTATCTGCAATAGCTTGAGTGTGTATCTCTTAGCCTCCATTCCAAAAGATCAGAGTCTTCGTGGTATAAGCTAGAATCAATTGGCGGCCATTCTTGAGATCCGAAAAGTCTAAACCTTGTCTGTGGTATTCCGAGTAGGATCTGGGTTGGGATGACTGTGACGAGCTTCAAACTCGCGAGTGTTGGGTGTTGTGACAGACGCAAAAGGATCAATGGATCCTATTCCAACATGATCGAGAACCAACAGCTGATTAGCCGTACGGTGACAGCGCATTTGGACCATTTTCACTGAGAGGACGGGAGGTAGCCATTGACAACGGTGATACCCAACATACAGGTTGCCATGGAAAGGAGTATAAATGATTGAATGAAGACAGTAGGAAAGCAGAGATTCAGAAGAAACAGGCATATCCATACGCTTATCTAAAATCCCATCAATGAATTATATAAGTATTTCTATCTTATCTTATATTTTATTTATATTTTAATTATCAAAATCTCATAACCATTTGAATCCGCCTGACTGAGATTTACAA
>NC_029788.2:44855928-44879678 GCF_000816755.2 Arachis ipaensis | reverse complement strand
ACCCTTACTCACATAAGGTTTATTACTTGGACGATTCAGTGCACTTGCTGGTTAGTTGTGCGGAGTTGTGACAAAGAGTTGAGATTACAATTGTGCGTACCAAGTTGTTGGCGTCATTGAGATCATAATTTCGTGCACCAAGTTTTTGGCACCGTTGCCGGGGATTGTTCGAGTTTGGACAACTGACGGTTCATCTTGTTGCTCAGATTAGGTAATTTTATTTTATTTTTAAGGTTTTTATTTTCGAAAAAAATTCAAAAAAAATAAATAAATTATTCTATGGCTTCAGAATTTTTAAGAATGAATTCTAGAGTTTCATGATGATTTGTTGAAGTCTGGCTGGTTGTGAAACCATGTCTAAACTTTTGGACCGAGGTTTCAACTTATCATCACAAGAGCTTGTTAATTTCTATCAATCTTGCTGTTGAATGTAATGATCTGCTAAAGCTTGGCTGGCCATTGGGCATGTCTAGTATTTTGGACCGAAGCTTTCACTGAAAGCTTGGCTGGCTAGTAAGCCATGTCTAATTCCTGGACCAGAGTCTTAGACTAACATTGCATGATTCCTGGAATTCTCACTAAAAATTTTTGAATTCCTTACTTTCTCTTTTTCCAATTAATTTTCGAAAAACTACAAAAAAATTTTAAAATCGCAAAAATAAAAAATAATTTGTGTTTCTTGTTTAAGTCTGGTGTCAATTTTTAAGTTTGGTGTCCTGCATGTTTTATTTATTTCCTTGCATTTTTTGAATATATGAGTTTTGTTCTTCATTAATCTTCAAGTTGCTCTTGATGATTTCCTTGCTCTGATCTTTAAATCCTCTTGTTTTGTGTGTTTTGTTGTTTCTCATATGTATTCTCAATTTCTTAGTATTTTTAATATGAAAATTTCTAAGTTTGGTGTCCTGCATGCATTGTTTATTTGATCTTAGTTTTACATGATTAGTTTCATTTTGTTGTTTTTCATCATTAAAAATTCCAAAATTTTCAAAATTATGTCCTTTCAAGTCAATAATACAGAGAATTGAAGATTCAGAACATACAGCAGAGGAATCACAGAGAAAAAGCTGGGCGTTCAAAACGCTCAGTAAGGAAGGAAATCTGGCGTTTAAACGTCAGCCAGGGTACCTGGCTGGGCGTTAAATGCCCAAAAGGGTAGTATTTTGGGCGTTAAACGCCAGGAGGGCACAGGAGGGAAGATTTTGTTTTTAATTCAAATCTTTTTCAAATTTTTGTAATTTTTCAAAATCAAATCTTTTTTAAATCATATCTTTTCAAAATCAAATCCTTTCCATTTTTTTTAGTATTTTCAAAAATCCTTGCT
The DNA here is from genome assembly GCF_000816755.2 of Arachis ipaensis. NCBI lineage: Eukaryota > Viridiplantae > Streptophyta > Magnoliopsida > Fabales > Fabaceae > Arachis > Arachis ipaensis. The sequence goes on along the minus strand of NC_029788.2, from coordinate 44,878,354 downwards.
AACAATTAGTGATTTGACTCAATTTCTTCCTTGTTAAGAAAGGTTCAATAATTAAATTTTAGAATTATATCTTTTAAATTTCTTGTTAGCCAAGACATTAATTTTAAAAATCAAATCTTTTTTTAATTGTTTGTCAATCATATCTTTTTAAAACCATATTTTCTCAATCATATCTTCTCAACCACATCTTTTTCAAAAATGATTTTCAATCATATCTTTTTGATTCCTAATTTCAAAATCTTTTTCAAAATAACTTAACTACTTTCTCCATCTTAATTTTCGAAAATCATCAACCAAATTTTCAAAATTTCTTTTAATCTTTCTAAATTTAATTTCGAAAATCATCAACCAATTTTTCAAGATCACTTAACTACATTCTCACCTTCTGCATAATGCTAGCCTCAAGCAATCAGATAAACTAGTTAACCAATCTTCTATTTCATAGTTTCTAGTTTTATTACCTTTAGCAAGGAAAAAGGATTTCACATATGGTTAATTTGCTGCATGAGAAACACTGGCAAGGAAATAAGTTTGGTGTTCACACACCAAAGTAAGTTCAAAAGCCCACAAATAAGCTTTGCATATTAACCGGATACCTAAAGGGCTTGAAAAGCAAGCAACTTTTAAGGAGTATGCAGGAAAACAGCCAACAAATTAAAGAACGTCTGCATTATAACTCAGAAGGGGCACAATAGAAGGAAGAATGAAAAGCTGCAACCCAACAGGTTGTATTTACACTTGATCCTTGTTGTTGTGAAATATTTTAATTCAGGGATTCCTTTATGTCTGGCTAGAATGTTCATTTAGTTGCAAGTGGAAGTACATGCCAAAGAAAGCTATCTGCATAATCTTGTCATCCTTCATTAGCTTGAGTTTTTTGCTTTGTTTCCTTGCTGATTGAAAAAAAAAATGTTTGATTTAGAAAAGTAGTTGTTCAATGTTGCAAAAGTTAGAATGAAAGTTAGTGGTGGTATGTGTTTGATTAAATTGTTAGCTCATAAAACAAATGCTGTATAATGACATGTCCCTTGAAGCCTAAGCTAGTTTGCTGTTATAAAGCTTTCAATTAATGAAAGTCCCTTGAGAATGAATAAACAATAAGGCTAGACACCAATAGCTTGGACCCTAGGACACATGCCTGTGGTGTTCTTGTACTAGGATATGCTTGGACAAGTAAGTTCTAAGGAGTATTTCAAAACTTGGCCACTTAGCTCAACTGATCTGGGATTGCCAACTAAAAGTCCACAATAAAGAGCAACCTAGCTACAAAACATTTAGTATTCCAAAGAGATGCTGGGCATCAATGATCCTAGGAAGAAAATGTGAGCCATGTGTCTGTGGTGAAGAAATGTTGAGCAAAACTAAGCCAAAGGCTGCTGCAACATTTACCACCAAGCCTTCAATGAACAATAAGCTCTAAGCAAAAATAAAGAAGGAAAAATTAGCAAGGGAAGTAAGCAAAAAGTAAAGCATTGGAGCAGCAACCTTAGTGAACCCTTGGGGAAACATTGTTTATTTAATAACAAGTAATAAATGAGCTACCATTGATCTGCATAAAACCCCATGAACCAAATTCAGCTATCTGCTAAATAAGGACATGCATACTTCTCTATTTCATTCTATCTTCTCTTATGTTTAATGCTTGCTTGGGGACAAGCAAGTTTTTAGTTTGGTGTTGTGATGACAAGTCATTATATGATAGTTTTTCAAGCAATTTTGCACTTGTTTCATTAGGTTTTATGCACTTTCTTGCATTGTAAGTTAGTAATTTGGAGTGGTATTGCATGGTTTCTTTGAATCAATCAACCACCTTTAATTGATACTAAATCATGAGGTTTAAGCTAAATTTAATTGATTTTTAAATGATTTATAAACCTTGTGAATTTGGTGATACTTTGATTGGTTGTTTTGATTACTTGTAGATGAAGAAAAGAAGAAAATAAGAAAGCGTAGCCTAAGAAGTGTGGCCCAAGGAAGAGAAAAGTGTGGCAAAAGAAATAAAGAAGCATGGCACAATGAAGGAGGAAAGCCACAATGCTCTCTCCAGGAGCTTAGTGCTCTCCAAGGGAGCACAATAATGAACCAAGGAAGCAAGGCTTGGATGCTACGCTCACCTTGAGAGCTGAGCACAATAATGAACCAAGAAAGAATGGGGAGAAGCATGATGCTCCGCTCTTGTCAAGAGCATTATCGGGGGCCTTCCAAAAATAAATTCAAAGAAAAAGTTTGCTAGTGAAAGCCACAAGGTTCGAACTCATGAGCAAGGGGCTTAAGGGAAGCGCTACCCTTGCAAGAAAATAAGCCAAAATTGGCTTGAGTGCACTCACAAGGATTCGAACCATGCACCTCAAGGAAAAGAGGAGCGAGGCGCCACTTTGTGCACAAAATAAAGGGGCCAGCAATGCTTCTCCAAGGTTTCGAACCAGGAGCCTCTCCCTTAAAGCACCAATGCTGCGCTCTCAAGGAGAGCTGAGCGCTACTCTTCAAGCAATGTGTGACACGGACCAAAGCATTGGCGCGCACAAGACAAACCTCAAGGCAACATGATGCTGCGCTCTCAAGGAGAGCAGAGCACTACCCTGGTGCTGCCCAAGCTTGGCATGCTACAAAGGGCCAAGGACACAAGCCATGATGCTGCGCTATCACCAGGAGTAGAGCACACTACTGGGAGCAAACACCATGGGCCAAAAATTGAACCAAAATTAAATTTAAATTCAATTCTTCACCAAATTAAAAGGCCTACTCCGAATTCTAAAATCTAAAAATAGGAAGTGTATAAATAGAAGCTAGTTTGATTTAGAGATGACCTTTTTCTTTTTTTAGAATTTTCACTTATAATTTTGAGAGTTTTCACTTTGATTTTGGATCTTAGAGAATTAGGAGGAGAATTGAGATCTCTTCCTCTGGGTTTTCTTGTTTTCTTTTCTGCAAAGCTTTGTTTGAATCTTGGGTGGAGAATTGAAGAAATTCTGTTTCATTCTCACCTTGAGATCTCTTTGTTTTTATTGCATAATTCTAGAAACTGTGATTTGAATCCAAATTTTGTTTAGTGCTTTCTTTTACTTCTTCTGCAATTTACTCTTCTATTTCTTTAGAAATTGTTCTCATTAAATCAAGGAAGGATTTGAGATCTAGATTTTTTTTCTAGTCTCCTACACCCCTGAGATCTTTAATTTCCTTTTAGTTACTGCAATTGAGCTGCATTCTACTTTCTGTTTGGTTTTCAAAGTAGTTTTTCCTTTTCCTGTTTAAATCTGCTGCATCTTAATTCTTCTTCTATTTCTTTACTGATTGTCATTTACTTTTTCTTGTTTAATTTCTGCAATCCCGAATCCCAAATCCTTTTATGATTCAAGCCATTTACATTTCTTGCACTTTATGTTTCAGTTATTCACGTTTCTTGCAATTTAAGTTTCTGCAATTTATATTACTTGTACTTTAAGATTCAGCTCTTTTAATTCTTCTACACTTTAAATTCTTGTCAATTATCCCTCTCCCTTTATATTTCATGCAATTTAGCTTCTGTTGGATACAAATTACTCAAATCAACTCTTATTCACATGACTAAATCAATCACCTAACTAAAATTGCTTAATCCTTCAATCCCTGTGGGATCGAGCTCACTCATGTGAGTTATTATTACTTGATGCGACCCGGTCCACTTGCCGTTGAGTTTTAAGGTGTTGGAATTTCGATTTCAACCCATCAAGTTTTTAGCGTCGTTGCCGAGGATTGATTAGATTGACAATGATTAAGTGAAGTGGAGGTCTAGATTAAGCACTTTTTCTTTTCTGTTTCTTTAATTTTTGACTAACACACTACTTGTTTGTATTTTTGCTTAAGCTAACTAAAATATCACTTTGTGAGATTTTTATGATTGGTTTGTATGTCAGGGACAAGGGGAGCTATACCCACCTTTTGTGAACAAGACGAAAGAACCCTTCGGAGGTTGAGAAGAGCAGAAAGAGGGAAAGGAATTGTTGGAGAAGAGGATTCAGAAGAAGAATTCCAAGACATGGAGGAATAGTCAACAAACCCAACAAATCCACCAGCAGGAGCAGCCAACAACAACAACAATCCACCACAGAGAAGAGTTTTGGCTTCCTATACATTTGCAAATCCTAGTCATTGTGGGAGTAGCATTCTTACCCCAAATGTTAATGCAAATAATTTTGAATTGAAGCTACAACTCATCACCTTGGTTCAAAATAACTGCTCCTATGGAGGAGGACCACTTGAAGATCCGAACCAACACTTGTCTACTTTCCTGAGGATTTGTGATACTGTCAAAACCAATGGTGTGCATCCTGACAGCTACAAGTTGCTGTTATTTCCATTTTCCCTCAAAGACAAAGCTACTCAATGGTTGGAATCCTTCCCAAGAGACAGCATCAACAATTGAAAAGATCTAGTGAGCAAGTTCCTTGCCAAATTTTACCCGCCTCAAAGGATTATCAAGTTGAAGACTGAAGTACAAACATTCACACAGATGGATACTGAACCCATCTATGAGGAATGGGAGAGATACAAGGCTCTAATCAGGAAGTGCCCTCCTGAAATGTTCAATGAATGGGACATATTGCAGAATTTTTATGAAGGCTTAACATTGAAATCTCAGGAAGCTTTGGATCACTCAGCAGGGGGCTCTTTACAATTGATAAAAACTGCAGAAGAAGCCCAAAATCTCATTGATATGGTGGCTCACAACCAATATTTCTTTGCTCACCAAAGGCAACACCAACCATCACAAAGGAAAGGAGTAATGGAGTTGGAAGGAGTGGACTCAATCCTAGCTCAAAACAAAATGATGCAACAGCAAATTCAACAACAATTTGAGCAAATGGCCAAAATGATTGATAGCCTCCAAGTTGCAGCAGTCAACACAAGCCAGCCATCAACCACATGGGGGCAAGGCGAAGAAGCTTGTGAAGACCAACAGCAGGAACAAGTGAATTACATACACAATCAAGGCTCTGGACACAATGAGGTTTATGGTGACACTTAGAACCCCTCTTGGAAGAACCATCCCAACCTCAGATGGGGAGACAATCACACTCAGGCTCAACAGTCATGGCAAAGGAACTCAAACCAAAATAGTTGGAAAAACACATACCACAACAACCAGCAGAATAACAACCAAAACACATACAGAAAACCACAAAACACTTACCCCAACTCTAACCATCATCCATCCAACAACCAAGCCACAAATCAAAATAACTACCATCAATCCTCAACATCTCACAAACCACCAATTTCACAAGATTCTCAGAGGATCACCAACTTGTAGATCTTAATAGAAAAATGATGAAGCACCAAGAAATGACAACTAAAAATCAGGAAGCTTCCATGAAGAATATGGAGAGGTAGATTGGGCAGCTTTCCAAGCAAATTGCCATTGAGAGACCATCGAGCTCATTTTCAAGCGACACCATTCCTAATCCAAAAGAAGAGTGCAAAGCTATATAGCTGAGGAGTGGGAAGATCTTGGTGAAAGATGAAGGAGCAACCAAGAAGCCACAGGAAACTGACAAGAAGAAAGTTGAAAAAGAGGAAGCCAATGACAAGAATGTGACAACAGGCAAGCAGGCTCAAGAAAAAGAAGACCAACCACAAATCTCAAGAAAAGGGAAGGAAGCAATGGAAGAACCAACCAAGGAACAAAGGCAGGGAGTGAACTTCACACCCCATTGCCATACCCCCAAAGGTTCAAAAAGGAGACTAAGGACCAACATTTCCCTAAATTTCTTGAAGTCTTCAAGAAATTGGAGATAAATATCCAACTGGCCGAGGCACTAGAGCAGATGCCCCTATATGCAAAGTTCTTGAAGGAGCTCATCAACAAGAAGAGAAGCTGGCAAGAGAAGGAGACCACTATACTCACTGAAGAATGTAGTGCTGTGATCCAAAGGGGTATCCCACCAAAGCTCAAAGATCCAGGGAGTTTTTTGGTTTCATGCACCATAGGCAAGATGACATTGGAAAACGCTCTATGCGACTTAGGTGCCAGCATCAACTTGATGCCCCTCTTAATGATGAGAAAGCTTGCTATAGAAGAAATCAAACCTACTAGGATGTCACTAGTGATGGCTGATAGATCAATCAAGACACCCAATGGAATTGTGGAAAATTTACTAGTGAAGGTTGGAGAGTTTATCTTCCCTACAGACTTTGTGATCTTGGACACAGAAGAGGGGGGAGGGAAACAACTCAATCATCTTGGGAAGACCATTTCTAGCTACAGCAAGAACCACTATTGATGTAGAGAAGGGAGAAATGACCTTCAGGGTGCATAATGAGCAAATGGTCATCAACGTTTTCAAATCAATGCAACATCCCTCTGAGCAAGAAAATTACATGAAGGTGGATGTGATAGAAAGCTTGGTAGAAGAAATGTTTGAGGACAACTATCAAGAGCACCAGGAGGAGCAAGAAGAGGAAGTGGTAGAAATATCCATTGAAGACAAGGAAGAGAATAAGTCAAAACAGGAATTGAAGCCTCTCCCTCCTCACCTTAAATATGTATTTCTTGGGGAAGCAGAAGCCTTGCCAGTAATCATAAACTCCTCCTTGAATATGGAAGAGGAAACAAAGTTGATTGAAGTATTAAAGGCTCACAAAACAGCCTTGGGTTGGACAATTGAGGATATCAAAGGCATCAGCCCTGCCATTTGTATACATAAAATTTTATTAGAAGAAGAGTCAAAACCTGTGGTTCAACCTCAAAGAAGACTCAACCCAACCATGAAAAAGGTGGTTCAAAAAGAAGTGATAAAGCTATGGAATGCTGGGATAATCTTTTCAATCGTTGACAGCTCATGGGTGAGTCCAGTTCAAGTTGTACCAAAAGGGGAGGAATGACAGTCATCACCAATGAGAAGAATGAGTTGATCCCTACCAGGATAGTGACTGGGTGGAGAATGTGCATAGATTACAGGAGACTGAATGATGCTACAAGAAAAGATCACTTCCCTCTACCCTTCATTGATCAAATGTTGGAAAGATTGGCAGGCCATGCCTACTACTGCTTCCTGGATGGATACTCTGGGTACAATCAAATAGTGGTGGATCCCAAGGATCAAGAGAAGACTTCCTTCACATGCCCATTTGGAGTTTTCGCCTATAGGAGAATGCCCTTTGGGCTATGCAATGTCCCAGCCACCTTTCAAAGGTGTATGCTTTCCATTTTTTCTGATATGGTAGAAAAATTTTTAGAAGTCTTCATGGATGATTTTTCTGTCTTTGGCAATTCATTTAACACTTGCTTGCATCATTTAACTCTTGTTTTGAAAAGATGCCAAGAAACTAACCTGTTATTGAATTGGGAGAAATGTCATTTCATGGTTCCGGAAGGAATAGTTCTTGGGCATAAAGTGTCATGCAAAGGTATAGAAGTTGATAAAGCTAAAATTGAAAAACTCCCTATACCTGTTAATGTGAAAGCAGTGAGGAGTTTTCTTGGGCATGCTGGCTTTTACAGGAGGTTCATCAAAGATTTTTCAAAAATAGGAAAACCATTGAGCAATTTACTAATGATTGATACCCCATTCATCTTTGATGACAACTGTAAACATGCCTTTGAAACTCTAAAGAGAAAACTCATTACAGCACCAATTATCACACCCCCTGATTGGAACTTACCTTTTGAACTTATGTGTGATGCAAGTAACCTTGCTATTAGTGCTGTGCTGAGGCAAAAAAAAGACAAGTTGCACCATGTCATATATTATAACAGCAAGGTGTTAAATGAAACACAGAAAAATTATACCACCACTGAGAAAGAACTTTTGGCAATTGTATATGCATTTGATAAGTTTAGGCAATACTTGATTGGTTCAAAGGTTATAGTGTATACTGACCATGCTGCTCTCAAGTATTTAATGTCTAAATAGGATTCAAAGCCAAGGCTTATTAGGTGGGTGCTGCTGCTACAAGAATTTGATATTGAAGTGAGAGATAGAAAAGGAAGTGAAAATCAAGTAGCAGATCATTTATCAAGAGTACCACAAGAAGCCAATCAAGATAGACCACAGCAAGTAAATGAGAATTTCCCTGATGAGCACCTTTTCCAAGTTCAACAAGCACCTTGGTTTGCTGACATAGCAAATTACAAAGTAGGAAGGAAGATATCTCAAGAATTCTCCAAGCAACAAGTGAAGAAGCTACTCAATGAAGCAAAGAAGTTCTTGTGGGACAAACTTTTTTTTATTCAAGAGATGCTCTGATGGAATGATTAGGAGGTGTGTCCCTGAAAATGAAATGAAAGATATATTGTGGCATTGTCATGGTTCAGCATATGGTGGACACTTTGGACCAGAGAGAACAGCTGCAAAAATACTGCAGAGTGGATTTTACTGGACAACCATCTTCAAGGATACCAGGGAGTTTGTTCACCAGTGTAATGAATGCCAAAGGGCCGGAGGATTGACAAGAAGGAACGAAATGCCTCAAAATTTCATTCTTGAAGTGGAGCTATTTGATCTTTGGGGTATAGATTTCGTGGGACCCTTCCCCCCTTCCTATTCCTTCAAATATATTTCGGTGGCAGTGAAATATGTCTCAAAGTGGGTGGAAGCAATAGCCACAACCACATGTGATGCACAAATTGTTCTTCAATTCTTAAAGAAGCACATCTTCACCAGATATGGAGTACCTAAGGGACTTATAAGTGATGGTGGTGGTCATTTTTGTAACAAACAGATGAAGAAACTCCTTCACAAATATGGGGTAATGCATAAAGTAGCCACACCATATTAGCCACAGACCAATGGCTAAGCAGAGCTTGCAAATAGGGAATTGAAGAAAATTTTGGAGAAAACTGTGGGAGCAATTAGGAAATATTGGGCCAGGAAGCTTGAGGATGCACTCTGGGCATATAGGACAGCATTCAAAACTCCTATTGGAAAGTCCCCAATTCAGATGTTATATGGAAAATCTTGTCACCTCCCTGTAGAGCTTGAACATAAAGCTTTTTGGGCCACTAAGCTCCTCAACCTTGATTCTCAAGCAGCAGGAGAGAAGAGGCTACTACAACTAAATGAGTTGGATGAGTTTATGCTAGAAGCTTATGAGAGTTCTAAGATATACAAGGAAAGAGCTAAGAGGTGGCACGACAAGAAGATCTCAAAGAAGGAGTTCAAACCAGAACAGCAAGTACTGCTATATAATTCAAGACTCAAGATCTTCCCTGGCAAGCTCAAATCAAAGTGGACTGGTCCATATGTGGTGACAAAGGATTTTCCTTAAGGAACCCTGGAATTATTAGATGAAGTAATAAATAGTCATTTAACAGCCAACGGTCACAGGGCAAAGCACTATTTGGGAGGCCAATGGGACAAAGAAAAGGAGGTTCAAAACTTGAATTGATTAAAGAATAGAGGATGTCAAGCTAGTGACAATAAAAGAGCGCTTGTTGGGAGGCAATGCAACCTGAGGTAGTGTTCTTTTCAAGCTATTTTAATAAAAAGGTCAATTAGTTTTATCTATATTGCAAGAAGTTAAGTTTGGTGTTACACACCAAAACAATCTAAGGGAGAATAAAGGATTCTAAGTTTGGTGTTCCACCAAAAACTTCATCATAAAACACATTCTCACCTTCTGCATAATGCTAGCCTCAAGCAATCAGATAAACTAGTTAACCAATCTGCTGTTTCATAGTTTCTAGTTTTATTACCTTTAGCAAGGAAAAAGGATTTCACATATGGTTAATTTGTTGCATGAGAAACACTGGCAAGGAACTAAGTTTGATGTTCACACACCAAAGTAAGTTCAAAAGCCCACAAATAAGCTTTGCATATTAACCAGATACCTAAAGGGCTTGAAAAGCAAGCAACTTTTGAGGAGTATGCAGGAAAACAGCCAACAAATTAAAGAACGTCTGCATTAAAACTCAGAAGGGGCACAACAGATGGAAGAATGAAAATCTGCAATCCAACAGGTTTGTATTTACACTTGATCCTTGTTGTTGTGAAATGTTTTAATTCAGGGATTCCTTTATGTCTGGCTAGAAAGCTATCTGCATAATCTTGTCATCCTTCATTAGCTTGATTTTTTTGCTTTGTTTCCTTGCTGATTGAAAAAAAAATGTTTGATTTAGAAAAGTAGTTGTTCAATGTTGCAAAAGTTAGAATGAAAGTTAGTGGTGGTATGTGTTTGATTAAATTGTTAGCTCATAAAATAAATGCTGCATAATGACATGTCCCTTGAAGCCTAAGCTAGTTTGCTGTTATAATGCTTTCAATTAATGAAAGTCCCTTGAGAATGAATCAAAACAAAAAGAAAAAAAAAGAAAAGACAAAAAGTGGCAAAGAAATAAACAATAAGGCTAGACACCAATAGCTTGGACCCTAGGACACATGCCTGTGGTGTTCTTGTACTAGGATATGCTTGGACAAGTAAGTTCTAAGGAGTATTTCAAAACTTGGCCACTTAGATCAACTGATCTGGGATTGCCAACTGAAAGTCCACAATAAAGAGCAACCTAGCTACAAAACATTTAGTATTCCATGTGACTGTGGTGAAGAAATGCTGAGCAAAACTGAGCCAAAGGCTGCTGCAACATTTACCACCAAGCCTTCAATGAACAATAAGCTCTAAGCAAAAATAAAGAAGAAAAAATTAGCAAGGGAAGTAAGCAAAAAGTAAAGCATTGGAGCAGCAACCTTAGTGAACCCTTGGGGAAACATTGTTTATTTAGCAGCAAGTAATAAATGAGCTACCATTGATTTGCATAAAACCCCATGAACCAAATTCAGCTATCTGCTAAATAAGGACATGCATACTTCTCTATTTCATTCTATCTTCTCTTATGTTTAATGCTTGCTTGGGGACAAGCAAGTTTTAAGTTTGGTGTTGTGATGACAAGTCATTATATTATAGTTTTTCAAGCAATTTTGCACTTGTTTCATTAGGTTTTATGCACTTTCTTGCGTTGTAAGTTAGTAATTTGGAGTGGTATTGCATGGTTTCTTTAAATCAATCAACCACCCTTTAATTGATACTAAATCATGAGATTTAAGATAAATTTAATTGATTTTAAATGATTTATAAACCTTGTGAATTTGGTGATACTTTGATTGGTTGTTTTGATTACTTGTAGATGAAGAAAATAAGAAAATAAAAAAGCGTAGCCTAAGAAGTGTGGCCCAAGGAAGAGAAAAGTGTGGCAAAAGAAACAAAGAAGTGTGGCACAATGAAGGAGGAAAGCCACAATGCTCTCTCCAAGAGCTTAGTGCTCTCCAAGGGAGCACAATAATGAACCAAGGAAGCAAGGCTTGGATGCTACGCTCTCCTTGAGAGTTGAGCACAACAATGAACTAAGAAAGAAAGGGGAGAAGCATGATGCTCCGCTCTTGTCAAGAGCATTATTGGGGCCTTCCAAAAATAAATTCAAAGAAAAAGTTTGCTAGTGAAAGCCACAAGATTCGAACTCATGAGCAAGGGGCTTAAGGGAAGCGCTACCCTTGCAAGAAAATAAGCCAAAATTGGCTTGAGTGCACTCACAAGGATTCGAACCATGCACCTTAAGGAAAAGAGGAGGGAGGTGCCACTTTGTGCACAAAAGAAAGGGTCCAGCAATGCTTCTCCAAGGTTTCGAACCAGGAGCCTCTCCCTTGAAGCACCAATGCTGCGCTCTCAAGGAGAGCTGGGCGCTATTCTTCAACCAATGTGTGACACGGACCGAAGCATTGGCGCGCACAAGACAAACCTCAAGACAGCATGATGCTGCGCTCTCAAGGAGACCAGAGCACTACCCTAGTGCTGCCCAAGCTTCGCACGCTACAAAGGGCCAAGGACACAAGCCATGATGCAGCGCTCTCACCAGGAGCAGAGCACACTACTGGGAGCAAACACCCATGGGCCAAAAATTGAACCAAAATTCAATTTAAATTCAATTCTTCACCAAATTAAAAGGCCCACTCTAAATTCTAAAATCCAAAAATAGGAATTGTATAAATAGAAGTTAGTTTGATTTAGAGAAGACCTTTTTCTTCTTTTAGAATTTTCACTTGTAATTTTGAGAGTTTTTACTTTGATTTTGGATCTTAGAGAATTGGGAGGAGAATTGAGATCTCTTCCTCTGGGTTTTCTTGTTTTCTTTTCTGCAAAGCTTTGTTTGAATCTTGGGTGGAGAATTGAAGAAATTCTGTTTCAATCTCACCTTGAGATCTCTTTGTTTTTACTGCATAATTCTAGAAACTGTGATTTGAATCCAAATTCTTTTTAGTGCTTTCTTTTACTTCTTCTGCAATTTACTCTTCTATTTCTTTAGAAATTGTTCTCATTAGATCAAGGAAGGATTTGAGATCTAGATTTGTTTTCTAGTCTCCTACACCCCTAAGATCTTCAATTTCCCTTTAGTTACTGTAATTGAGCTGCATTCTACTTTCTGTTTGGTTTTCAAAGTAGTTTTCCCTTTTCTTGTTTAAATCTGCTGCATCTTAATTCTTCTTCTATTTCTTTACTGTTGTCATTTACTTTTTCTTGTTTAATTTCTGCAATCCCGAATCCCAAATCCTTTTATGATTCAAGCCATTTACATTTCTTGGACTTTAAGTTTCAGTTTTTTACGTTTCTTGCAATTTAAGTTTCTGCAATTTATATTACTTACACTTTAAGATTCAGCTCTTTTTATTCTTCTTCACTTTAAATTCCTGTCAATTATCCCTCTCCCTTTATATTTCATGCAATTTAGATTCTGTTGGATACAAATCACTCAAATCAACTCTTATTCGCTTGACTAAATCAATCACCTAACTAAAATTGCTCAATCCTTCAATCCCTGTGGGATCGACCTCACTCATGTGAGTTATTATTACTTGATTCAACCCGGTCCACTTGCGGGTGAGTTTTAAGGTGTTGGAATTTTGGTTTCAACCCATCAATCTTCAAGAGGAAGAACTAGCCGCCATCACTAAGGTGGACCTGTTCTTTAATTTCCTTGTTCTTATTTTTCTATTTTTTGAATTTTTATGCTTTATGTTTTATTTATGTTTGTGTCTTTATTATATGATCATCAGTGTCCTAGTGTCTATGTCTTAAAGCTATGAATATTCTATAAATCCATCACCTTTCTTAAAAGAAAAATGTTTTCTGAAAAAGAAAAAGAAGTACATGAATTTCAAATTTTATAATAGTTTAATTATTTTGATGTGGTGGCAATACTTTTTGTTTTTCTAATTGAATGCTTGAACAATGCATATTTTTGAATTTGTTGTTTATGAATGTTAAAATTGTTGGCTCTTGAAAGAATAATGGAAAAGGAGAAATGTTATTGATAATCTGAAAAATCATAAAAATGATTCTTGAATCAAGAAAAAGCAGTGAATAAAAAGCTTGCAGAAAAAATATATGCGAAAAAAAAGGAAGAGGGCGAAAAATAAAAGAAAAAGAAAGAAAAAGAAAAAGCAAGCAAAAAAAGCCAATAGCACTTTAAACCAAAAGGCAAGGGTAAAAAGGATCCAAGGCTTTGAGCATCAGTGGATAGGAGGGCCCACAGGAATAAAATCCTGGCCTAAGCGGCTAAACCAAGCTGTCCCTAACCATGTGCTTGTGGCGTGAAGGTGTCAAGTGAAAAAGCTTGAGACTGAGCGGTTAAAGTCGTGGTCCAAAGTAAAAAGAGTGTGCTTAAGAGCTCTAGACACCTCTAATTGGGGACTCTAGCAAAGCTGAGTCACAATCTAAAAAGGTTCACCCAGTTATGTGTCTGTGGCATTTATGTATCCGGTGGTAATACTGGCAAACAAAATGCTTAGGGTCACGGCCAAGACTCATAAAGTAGCTGTGTTCAAGAATCAACATACTGAAATAGGAGAATCAATAACACTATCTGAATTATGAGTTCCTATAGATGCCAATCATTATAAACTTCAAAGGATAAAGTGAGATGCCAAAACTGTTTAGAAGCAAAAAGCTAATAGCCCCACTCATCTAATTAAGACTGATCTTCATAGATATTTTTGGAATTCATTGTATATTATATTCTTTTTATCCTAATTTATTTTTAGTTGCTTGGAGACAAGCAACAATTTAAGTTTGGTGTTGTGATGAGCGGATAATTTATACGCTTTTTGGCATTGTTTTTAGGTAGTTTTTAATATGTTTTAGTTACTTTTTATTATATTTTTATTAGTTTTTATTCAAAAATCACATTTCTGGACTTTACTATAAGTTTGTGTATTTTTCTGTGATTTCAGGTATTTTCTGGCTGAAATTGAGGGACCTGAGCAAAAATCTGATTCAGAGGCTGAAAAAGGACTGCAGATGCTATTGGATTCTGACCTCCCTGCACTCGAAGTGGATTTTCTGGAGCTACGAAAGCCCAATTGGAGCGTTCTCAATTGCCTTGGAAAGTAGACATCTTGGGCTTTCCAACAATATATAATAGTCCATTTTTTTCCGAGATTTGATAGCCCAAACTGGCGTTCTAAGTCAGCATAAAAATTCTGGCGTCAAAACGCCAGAACTGGCATAAAAGCTGGAGTTAAATGCCCAAACTGGCACCAAAGCTGGCGTTTAACTCCAAGAAAAGTCTCTACATGTGAAAGCTTCAATGCTCAGCCCAAGCACACACCAAGTGGGCTCGGAAGTGGATTTCTGCATCATTTACTTATTTTTGTAAACCCTAGGTCACTAGTTCTCTATAAATAGGACCTTTTGCTATTGTATTTTCATCTTGGAATCTTTAGTTCATCTTTTGATCTCTTGATCACGTTTTGGGGGCTGGCCATTCGGCCATGCCTGAACCTTCATTACTTTTGTATTTTCAACGGTGGAGTTTCTACACACCATAGATTAAGGTGTGGAGCTCTGCTGTTCTTCATGAATTAATGCAAAGTACTATTGTTTTTTTATTCAATTCAAGCTTATTCTTATTCCAAGATATTCACTCGCACTTCAACCTGTTGAATGTGATGATCCGTGACGCTCATCATCATTCTCACCTATGAACGCGTGCCTAACAACCACTTCCGTTCTATCTACAATAGCTTGAGTGTGTATCTCTTAGCCTCCATTCCGAAAGATCAGAGTCTTCGTGGTATAAGCTAGAATCAATTGGCGGCTATTCTTGAGATTCGGAAAGTCTAAACCTTGTCTGTGGTATTCCGAGTAGGATCTGGGATGGGATAACTGTGACGAGCTTCAAACTTGCGAGTGTTGGGCGTCGTGACAGACGCAAAAGGATCAATGGATCCTATTCCAACATGATCGAGAACCAACAGCTGATTAGCCGTGCGGTGACAGCGCATTTGGACCATTTTCACTGAGAGGACGGGAGGTAACCATTGACAACGGTGATACCCAACATACAGGTTGCCATGGAAAGGAGTATAAATGATTGAATGAAGACAGTAGGAAAGCAGAGATTCAGAAGCAACAAGCATCTCCATACGCTTATCTGAAATCCCATCAATGAATTATATAAGTATTTCTATCTTATCTTATATTTTATTTATATTTTAATTATCAAAATCTCATAACCATTTGAATCCGCCTGACTGAGATTTACAAGATGACCATAGCTTGCTTCAAGCCGACAATCTCCGTGGGATCGACCCTTACTCACGTAAGGTTTATTACTTGGACGACCCAGTGCACTTTCTGGTTTGTTGTGTGGAGTTGTGACAAAGAGTTGAGATTACAATTGTGCGTAGCAAGTTGTTGGCGCCATTGAGATCACAATTTCGTGCACCAGACTACATTGGAGGAGATACCTCCTAGGGTCATGGATGACATTCATGAGGAAGAAGTGGTTGTTGAAGCTCCGCATGAAGAAGAGGAGGTAGACAAAAGGCATGAGGAAGAAGGAGTAAGCCTTAAGGAACCCAAGAGGAAAGCTATAGTGGATGAGTCCATTCCTATTCCATTCCCTTCCATGGTGAAGAAGCAAAGAAGACCCCGGAATTTGATTTGAACATGCTTCAAGTGTTCAAGAAGGTTAAGGTAACCATGCCACTTCTTGCTGCTATCCAACAAATTCTGAAGTATACAAAATTTTTGAAAGATTTGTGTATACACAAGGATAGGATAGGAGAGTTGGAGATGTTATCCATGGGTAGTTTGATTTCTTCCTTGATGGAGCCTATTCCAAAAAAATGTGGTGACCCTAGACCTTGTTTGGTGTCTTGTTGTAGTGGTGGGCACACTTTTCATGACTGTATATGTGATATAGGAGCTTGCGTAAGCATCATGCCACTTTCCATCTTTGTGCGGTTGAATTTAACTCCATTAAAGAAGTCGGCGGCGAAGTTTGCCTTAGCCAATAAAAGTGTGATCACTGTGATGGGAATAGAAGAAGATGTACTTGTGACAATCAAGGACTTGGTCTTTCCGGTTGACTTTGACATCCTTGAAATGCCTCCAACAGAAAATAGAAGCTCATCCTCCGTTCTACTTGGTAGACCCTTCCTTAAGACCTCTAAATTCAAGCTAGATGCCTTCACCAGCACATATTCCTTTGAGGTTGGAGACAAGACTATCAAGTTCAATTTGGAAGAAGCCATGAAGCACCCTCCCGAAGAGCATTCCGTTCTTCGATGTGATGTAATCGATGAAGTGGTAGCGGAAGTGCAAAAAGAAGACTACAACAAATTATGCTACCCTATTGTTGAAGGAACGAATGGCCAAGAGGATAAACAAGAGAAAGTTATTGAGAATGAACTCCATGAGCTTGATGGTTGGGTTGAGTCTTCTTTGTGGTTGCCTAACCGACCGAGCTCCCTCTTGGAGAAAGATACGATGCATGCACTTGCGAGAAAGTGCATGCACTTGTCGAAGCTCCTAGATGTTCTAATAAAGTACAAGAAGGCAATTGGTTGGAGCCTAGCCGATATTGTGAGGATTGACCCTCGCAAGTGCATGCATCGTATCTTTCTCCAAGAGGGAGCTCGGTTGGTTAGTGATGAGCGGATAATTTATACGCTTTTTGGCATTGTTTTTAGTATATTTTTAGTAGAATCTAGTTACTTTTAGGGATGTTTTTAATAGATTTTATGTTAAATTCACATTTCTGGACTTTACTATGAGTTTGTGTGTTTTTCTGTAATTTCAGGTATTTTCTGGTTGAAATTGAGGGACTTGAGCAGAAATCAGATTCAGAGGTTGAAGAAGGACTGCTGATGCTGTTGGATTCTGACCTCCCTGCACTCAAAGTGGATTTTCTGGAGCTACAGAACTCGAAATGGCGCGCTTCAAATTGGGTTGGAAAGTAGACATCCAGGGCTTTCCAGCAATATATAATAGTCCATACTTTGGCTAAGAATAGACGACGTAAACTGGCGTCAAACGCCAGCTTTATACCCAATTCTGGCGTCCAGCACCAGAAAAGGAGCCAAAACCAGAGTTGAATGTTCGAGCCTGGACATCACAATTTCGTGCACCAAGTTTTTGGCGCTGTTGCGGGGGATTGTTCGAGTATGGACAATTGACGGTTCATCCTGTTGCTCAGATTAGGTAATTTTCTTTTTGTTTTGTTTTCAAAAATATTTTCCTTTGTTTTCGAAAAAAAAAAAATTTTACTAAAAATAATGTTTTCAAAAATAAATTATTCTATGGCTTCAAAATTTTTAAGAATGAATTTTCAAAATCTTTTTCAAAAATCAAATCTTTTTCAAAATTCTTAGTTATTTTCGAAAATTCCAAAAATATTTTTCAAAAATCTCTTTCTTATTTTTATATCAAATTTTCGAAAATAACAATAACAATTAATGTTTTGATTCAAAAATTTCAAGTTTGTTACTTACTAGTTAAGAAAGATTCAAACTTTGAGTTCTAGAATCATATTTTGTGATTTCTTGTGAATCAAGTCATTAATTGTGATTTTAAAAATCAAATCTTTTTCAAAAACTAATTTCAATCATATCTTTTCAAAAATATCTTCTTATCTTATCTTTTTCAAAAATTTGATTTCAAAATATCTTTTCTAACTTCTTATCTCCTTATCTTTTCAAAATTGATTTTCAAAATTTGTTTCAACTAACTAACTAACTTTTTGTTTGTTTCTTATCTTTTTCAAAACCACCTAACTAACTCTCTCTCTCTAATTTTCGAAAATATCCTCCCCCTTTTTCAAAATTTCTTTTTAATTAACTAATTATTTTATTTTTTATTTTAATTTTCGAAAATTACTAACATTTTTCAAAAATCATTTTCAAAAATCACTAACTCTTTTTCAAAAATAATTTTCGAAAATTCCATCCCTCTCTCATCTCCTTCTATTTGTTTATTCATCTACTAACACTTCTATTTATCTCACATCTCTGCCCTCCTCACAAATGTGTTTCTTTCCTTACATTACATCCCTATTCCTTTTCTTCTTCTACTAACAATAAGGAACCTCTTTACTGTGACATAGAGAATTCCTCTTCTTTTCTTTTTCTCTCCTCTTTCTTTATGAGCATGGATAGAGAAAAAGGCATTCTTGTTGAAGCTGATCCAGAACCTGAAAGGACTCTGAAAAGGAAACTAAGAGAAGCTAAATTACAACAATCCAGAGACAACTTGATTGAAAATTTTGAACAAGTAAAGGAGATGGCAGGCGAACCCAACAACAATGCAAGGAGAATGCTTGGTGACTTTACTGCACCAAATTCCAATTTACATGGAAGAAGCATCTCCATTCCTGCCATTGGAGCAAACAACTTTGAGCTGAAACCTCAATTAGTTTCTCTGATGCAGCAGAACTGCAAGTTTCATGGACTTCCATCTGAAGATCCTTTTCAGTTCTTAACTGAATTCTTGCAGACATGTGATACTGTAAAGACTAATGGAGTAGATCCTGAAGTCTACAGGCTCATGCTTTTCCCTTTTGCTGTAAGAGACAAAGCTAGACTCTGGTTGGACTCTCAACCTAAGGATAGCCTGAACTCATGGGATAAGCTGGTCAAGGCTTTCTTAGCCAAGTTCTTTCCTCCTCAAAGCTTAGTAAGATTAGAGTGGACGTTCAGACCTTCAGACAGAAAGAAGGTGAATCCCTTTATGAAGCTTGGGAGAGATACAAAGGACTGACCTAAAAGTGTCCTACTGACATGCTTTCCGAATGGACCATCCTGGATATCTTCTATGATGGTTTGTCTAACCTAGCTAAAATGTCATTGGATACTTCTGCAGGTGGATCCATTCACCTAAAGAAAACGCCTGCAGAAGCTCAAGAACTCATTGACATGGTTGCTAATAACCAGTTTATGTACACTTCTGAGAGGAATCTTGTGAATAATGGGACGCCTATGAAGAAGGGAGTTCTTGAAATTGATACTCTGAATGCCATATTGGCTCAGAACAAAATATTGACTCAGCAAGTCAATATGATTTCTCAGAGTCTGAATGGAATGCAAGTTGCATCCAACAGTACTCAAGAAGCATCTTCTGAAGAAAAAGCCTATGATCCTGAGAACCCTGCAATAGCAGAGGTAAATTACTTAGGTGAACCTTATGGAAACACCTATAACTCAACATGGAGAAATCATCCAAATTTCTCATGGAAGGATCAAAAGCCTCAACAAGGCTTTAATAATGGTGGAAGAAACAGGTTTAGCAATAGCAAACCTTTTCCATCATCAACTCAGCAACAGACAGAGAACTCTGAACAAAATACTTCTAATTTAGCAAACTTAGTCTCTGATCTGTCCAAGGCCACTGTAAGTTTAATGAATGAAACAAGGTCTTCCATTAGAAATTTGGAAGCACAAGTGGGCCAACTGAGTAAAAGGATCACTGAAATTCCTCCTAGTACTCTCCCAAGCAATACAGAAGAGAATCCAAAAGGAGAGTGCAAGGCCATTGACATAAGCACCATGGCCGAACCTGTAAGAGAAGGAGAGAACGTGAATCCCAAGGAGGAAGACCTCCTGGGACGTCCAGTGATCAATAAGGAGCTTCCCTCTAGGGAACCAAAGGACTCTGAGGCTTATCTAGAGACCATAGAGATTCCATTGAACCTCCTTATGCCATTCATGAGCTCTGATGAGTATTCTTCTTCTGAAGAGAATGAGGATGTTACTGAAGAGCAAGCTGCCAAGCTCCTTGGTGCAATCATGAAGCTGAATGCCAAATTATTTGGCATTGAAACTTGGGAAGTTGAACCTCCCTTGTTCATCAATGAACTAAGTGATCTGGATCAACTGACATTGCCTCAGAAGAGACAGGATCCTGAAAAGTTCATAATACCTTGTACCATAGGCACCATGATCTTTAAGGCTCTGTGTGACCTTGGTTCAGGGATAAACCTCATGCCCCTCTCTGTAATAGAGAAGCTGGGAATCTATGGGGTGCAAGCTGCTAAAATCTCATTAGAGATGGCAGACAATTCAAAAAAACAGGCTTATGGACAGGTAGAGGACGTGTTAGTAAAGGTTGAGGGCCTTTACATCCCTACTGATTTCATAGTCTTGGATACTGGAAAGGAAGAGGATGAATCCATCATCCTAGGAAGACCTTTCCTAGCCACAGCAAGAGCTGTGATTGATGTGGACAGAGGAGAACTAGTCCTTCAATTGAATGAGGACAACCTTATGTTTACAACTCAAGGATCTCTCTCTGCAACCATGGAGAGGAAGCATGAAAAGCTTCTCACTACAGAGTCAACCAGAGCCCCCACAATCAAACTCTAAGTTTGGTGTTGGGAGGCCATATCCAAACTCTAAGTTTGGTGTTGAGGAGTCTCAACAAAGCTCTGCACATCTGTGAGGCTCCATGAGAGCCCACTGTCAAGCTATTGACATTAAAGAAGTGCTTGTTGGGAGGCAACCCAATTTTTATTTATCTAACTATATTTTTCTTAGTTATATGTCTTTATAGGTCCATGATCATGTGGAGTCACAAAATCAATAGAAAAATTGAAAACGGAATCAAAAACAGTAGAAGAAAAATCACACCCTGGAGGAGCATCTGTCTGGCGTTCAACGCCAGAACAGAGCATGGTTCTGGCGCTGAACGCCCAAAATGGGCATCTTATGGGCACTGAACGCCAGAACAAGCATGGTTCTGGCGTTCAATGCCAGAAATGGCTAGTAAATGGGCGTTGAACGCCCAAAATGGGCACCAACCTGGCGCTGAACGCCCAGAGTTGTGTGCAAGGGCATTTTACATGCCTAAACTGGTGCAGGGATGTAAATGCCTTGACACCTCAGGATCTGTGGACCCCACAGGATCATCTCAGGATCTGTGGACCCCACAGGATCCCCACCTACCTCATTATCTCTCTTTCCATTCATGATCATCCCTTCTGTTTTCCATTTACCACTCACATCCATACACCCACTACCTTCAAAATTCAACATCTCTCTCCCACCCAATCCCACCCATATGGCCGAATACACACTCCCATCCATCTCCTCCATATCTTCTTCTTATTCTTCTATTCTTTCTTCTTTTGCTCGAGGGCGAGCAACGTTCTAAGTTTGGTGTGGTAAAAGCATAGCTTTTTTGTTTTTTTTTTTCATAACCATTGATGGCACCTAAGGCCAGAGAAACCTCTAGAAAGAGGAAAGGGAAGACAAAAGCTTCCATCAAGGGTCTATAGCTCAGTGGTAGAATATTTGACTGCAAATCAAGAGATCCCTGAGATACCTCAGGGGATACATTTTCTTCCACACAATTATTGGAAGCAACTAAGGGTGGAACATCAAGAGCACTCCATCATCCTTCATGAAATCAGAGAAGATCTAAAAGCAATGAAGGAGGAGCAACAAAGACAAGGAAGAGACATAGAAGAGCTCAAGAACATCATTGGTTCCTCAAGAAGGAAACGCCACCATTACTAAGGTGGATTCATTCCTTGTTCTTATTTCTTCTATTTTTCGTTTTTATATTATGTGCTTATCTGTGTTTGTGTCTTCATTACATGATCATTAGTAGTTAGTAACTGTGTCTTAAAGTTATAAATGTCCTATGAATCCATCACCTCTCTTAAATGAAAAATGTTTAATTCAAAAGAACAAGAAGTACATGAGTTTCGAATTTATCCTTGAACTTAGCTTAATTATATTGATGTGGTGACAATGCTTCTTGTTTTCTGAATGAATGCTTGAACAGTGCATATGTCTTTTGAAGTTGTTGTTTAAGAATGTTAAATATGTTGGCTCTTGAAAGAATGATGACTAGGAAACATGTTATTTGATAATCTGAAAAATCATAAAAATGATTCTTGAAGCAAGAAAAAGCAGCAAAGAACAAAGCTTGCAGAAAAAAAAAATTTAGGCGAAAAAAAAAATAGAAAGAAAAAGAAAAAGCAAGCAGAAAAAGCCAAAGCTCTTAAAACCAAGAGGCAAGAGCAAAAAGCCAATAACCCTTAAAACCAAAAGGCAAGGGAAATAAAAAGGATCCCAAGGCTTTGAGCATCAGTGGATAAGAGGGCCTAAAGGAATAAAATCCTGGCCTAAGCGACTAAACCAAGCTGTCCCTAACCATGTGCTTGTGGCGTGTAGGTGTC
>NC_029788.2:44825281-44855724 GCF_000816755.2 Arachis ipaensis | reverse complement strand
TTGTGTATTTTTCTGTAATTTCAGATATTTTCTGGCTGAAATTGAGGGACTTGAGCAGAAATCAGATTCAGAGGTTGAAGAAGGACTGCTGATGCTGTTGGATTCTGACCTCCCTGCACTCAAAGTGGATTTTCTGGAGCTACAGAACTCGAAATGGCGCGCTTCCAATTGCATTCGAAAGTAGACATCCAGGGCTTTCCAGCAATATATAATAGTCTATACTTTGGCCAAGAATAGACGACGTAAGCTGGCGTTCAACGCCAGCTCTCTGCCCAAATCTGGCTTCCAGCGCCAGAAAAGGAGCCAAAACCAGAGTTGAACGCCCAAACTGGCACAAAAACTGGCGTTCAACTCCAAGAAGGACCTCTACACGTGCAACACTCAAGCCCAGCCCCAGCACACACCAAGTGGGCCCCGGAAGTGGATTTATGCATCAATTACTTACTCATGTAAACCCTAGTAGCTAGTTTATTATAAATAGGACCTTTTACTATTGTATTAGGTATCTTTGGTCTCAGTTTTAATCCGTTATTCATCTTAGGAGACTATTGACCACGTTTTAAGGGGCTGGCCATCTCGGCCATGCCTGGACCTATCACTTATGTATTTTCAACGGTAGAGTTTCTACTCTCCATAGATTAAGGTGTGGAGCTCTGCTGTTCCTCAAAGATTAATGCAAAGTACTATTGTTTTCTATTCAATTCATCTTATTTCGCTTCTAAGATATCCATTCGCACCCAAGAACGTGATGAAGGTGATGATTATGTGTGACGCTCATCATCCTTCTCCCTTATGAACGCGTGCCTGACAAACACTTCTGTTCTACATGAAATAAGCTAGAATGAAATCTCTTAGATCTCTTAACCAGAATCTTCGTGGCGTAAGCAAGAATGATGGCGGCATTCAAGAGAATCTGGAAGGTCTAAACCTTGTCTGTGGTATTCTGAGTAGGATTCGATGAATGAATGACTGTGACGAGCTCCTAACTCGCGATTGCAGGGCGTTAGTGACAGACGCAAAAGGAGGGTGAATCCTATTCCAGCACGATCGAGAACCGACAGATGAATAGCCGTGCCATGACAGGGTGCGTGAGCATATTATTCACTAAGAGGAGGGGATGTAGCCACTGACAACGCGTAAGGTATTACTTGGACGACCCAGTGCACTTGCTGGTTAGTTGTATCGAAGTTGTGAACCATGGTATTGGCACCATGTTCTTGGCGCCATTGCCAGGGAAAGAAAGAGCCATGAATTTTACATAATCAATGCGTAATCACGATTACGCATACCAAGTTACTCACGTTGCCAGGGATTGTTCGAGCCTGGACATCACAATTTCGTGCACCAGTTAGGCAACCACAAAGAAGACTCAACCCAACTATCCTTGATGTGGTAAAGAAGGAGCTCACTAGGCTACTTGATGCGAGTATCATATACCCAATTTCTGACAGTGAGTGGGTGAGTCCGGTCCAGGTTGTTCCCAAGAAATTGGGCATCACTACGGTTAAAAAGGATGATGGTGAAGTGGTCACCAAAAGAGTACAAAACGTGTGGCGATTGTGCATCGATTATAGAATATTGAATGCCACTACAAGGAAGGACCACTACCCTTTACCCTTTTATCGACGAGATGTTGGACCATTTGGCGGGTAAATCCCATTATTGTTTTCTTGATCGATTCACTAGTTACTTTCATATTCACATCGCCCCTGAGGATCAGGAAAAGACCACATTCACTTTCCTTTTTGGCACCTTTGCCTACAAAAGGATGCCATTTGGACTATGTAATGCACCTGCTACTTTTCAGCAGTATATGACAAGTGTCTTTTCCGATCTAATGGAGGATTGTCTAGAAGTCTTTATGGATGACTTCAGTATTTATGGAACTTCATTTGATTGTTGCTTAGAGAACTTGGCCAAGGTCTTAGCTAGATGTGTTGACACTAACCTTGTCTTGAATTTTGAAAAATGTCACTTTATGGTAAGACAAGGTATAGTGTTGGGGCATGTAGTATCTAGTGAAGGCATTTCTGTAAACCGGCCAAGGTCAATGTTATCACCACTTTACCTCACCCCTCATCTGTGAGGGAGGTCCACTCGTTTTTGGACATGCAGGATTCTACAGGGACTTTATTAAAGATTTTAGCAAGATTGCTTTGCCATTATCATGCCTACTCCAAAAAGATGTGGACTTTGAGTTTGACAGTGCATGTGTGAGTGCATTTGAAGAGCTAAGGAGAGTTCTTACCACAGCACCGATTGTGCAAGGCCCCAACTGGACGCTGCCATTTGAGATAATGTGCGATGCGTCAAACCATGCTGTAGGTGCCGCGCCTGCACAACGCGATGGTAAACTCCCTTATGTCATTGCTTACTCTTCTAAAACATTAGATGCATCACAATCCAACTATACCACTACAGAAAAGGAACTCCTAGCTATTGTTCATGCTTTAGATAAATTTAGATCTTATTTACTAGGGTCCAAGATAGTGATATACACGGATCATGCAGCTTTAAAGTACTTATTGACAAAGAATGAGTCAAAACCCCGACTCATACGTTGGATCTTGCTCTTGCAAGAATTCGACATTGAGATTAGGGACCGGAGCGGGTCTCAAAACTTGGTTGCGGATCTTTTAAGCCTCCTTGAGAATTTAAAATTCGACCCATTTCCGATCAATGACTTATTCCCATTGGATAGTTTGCATGCTGTGTCAGGTAGCTTTCCTTGGTTTCCATCAATGGCGAACTACTTGGTTGCAAAAATCTTTTCCCCTAACTTTTCTAAACACCAAAGAGACAAGTTGAGGAGTGATTCCAAATACTACATTTGGGATGACCCTCACTTGTGGAGGAGGGGAGTAGACCATGTAATTCGAAGATGCATCCCAGAATCTGAAATCTAACCTATTCTTGAAGCTTGCCATTCATCTGAATGTGGTGGCCACTTTAGCCCACAAAAGACAGCTAAAAAGGTGTTGGATTGTGGATTTTGGTGGCCAACTTTATTCAAGGATGCTAACCAATTCTGTGTGTCTTGCCATCAGTGTCAGAAGTCAGGAAACACGTCCCAAAGGGATGAGATGCCTCAGCAACCTATGTTGTTCTGCGAGATATTTGATGTATGGGGCATTGACTTTATGAGACCGTTCCCCAACTCAAGTGGGTATCTATATATTCTGTTAGCGGTTGACTACGTGTCAAAGTGGGTAGAAGCAATACCTACCCGCCTTGATGATGCCAACACCGTTATTTCTTTTATTAGGAATAACATTGTATGCCGTTATGGGTCGCCACGAGCAATCGTGAGCGACCAAGGATCCCACTTTTGTAACAGGAAAGTAGAGGCACTGCTCAAGCGCTATGGGGTATTGCATAAGGTTGCCACTGCTTATCACTGATGCGTGAGCATCTTTCCTATTTTTTCCTAGTAAATTTGCATGTAATTTGTTGAGTTTAATTAAGAATTAATTATATTTTAGCCACTATGGATGCTATTTTGAGTTTTGTGCAATACTGTTTATTTTAGGTAGCATTCGGCTGGATTTGATGGAGTTTCTGCAGCACAAGAATCAAAGAAGATGGCAGCAAGGAGCGACCGGTACGCGTGACTGACGCGTACGCGTGATTTGAAGATTTGCAAAGCGACGCGTCCGCGTGACCGACGCGTCCGCGTGACTCGCGAAAAAGACCATCGACGCGTGCGCGTGATCGACGCATACGCGTGACATGCGCAACATGTAAAAAAAACACAGAAAGACGCTGGGGGTGATTTCTGCGCTATTTTGACTCAGTTTCCAGTCCAGAAAACACAGATTAGAAGCTGCAAAATGGACAAATCAAGTGGTCCCCACCCATCAGCTGCAGACTTGTTAATTAATTCGAATTTAAATTCAAATTTGATTTTTAAATAGGAAAAGATATTATTTTAATTTTAATTTTAGAAATTTAATTTTTAAATTATTAGCGTATAGATTTATAATTTAAGAATTGTTTTCGCTCTTTATTTTATGAATTTGGGTGGAACGGAAGTATGACCCTCTTTCTATTTGAGTTCTTGTATAACTTCGAAAAGCTCTTTACTTGAACAACAGCTTGAAAACATATTCTCCTAAATTTTAATTGTCTGGATTTAACGGGATACGTGACATATTATCCTTTTATTTTTAGGTAATTAGAGTTTTTGTGGCATATAAACTGGAATTTGATCATCACTCTCTAATTAGAATTAATTGACCAAGGAATTGGCTTTTGATGAATTTTAGAGGAGACTAGGAAGATCTAAGGAATTAGGGTCTAGTCACATATAGTTTGCCATAAATTAAATCCTACATGATTAAAATAGTTAGTAAGAAAAATAATTCTAGAAAAATAGATAACTCTGAAGCCTTAACTATCTTCTCCATATTTTCTTTCCAAAGTATTCACTTGCCTTTCTTCAATATTCTTTATATTGTTTAATGTCTTTTATATTGCATCTCAACACTAATTTCTGTTTGTCTAACTAATCCTATCAAACACTATTGTTATGAAGACCATTCCTGAAGACCTCGAAGTTCAAATTAGATGCTTTTTCAGGAACATACTCTTTTGAAATAGATGGCCGAGTAGTAATCTTCAATCTGAATGGAGTTATGAAACATCCTCCAGAGGATCATTCTATCCTCCAGTGTGACATTATAGATGAAACCGTGGCTGAAGTTCACCAGGAGGAATTTGAAGAGAAGTACATCAGACAAGGTCCAAGTGTGGGGACATTCTCAGAGGACAATGACAGTGCTTTACCATTGTTACCAGCTCTAGACAACCCAGAGCTTGACCATGATCAGAAGTTAGAATTAAAACCCCTTCCTCCACACCTCATATATGCTTACCTTGAGGACGAGCAGAAGTTTCCAATTATCATTGCAAGGGAACTCACTTCTCAATAGGAAGAGCAGTTACTTAGTGTGCTGAGGAGGCACAAGAAGGCAATTGGTTGGAGTTTGACAGACATAGTAGGCATCAACCCTCAAGTCTGTGAGCATAGGATATTTTTAGAAGGGGGAGCAAGACCTGTCCGTCAACCCCAGAGAAGATGATGCACGGAAAACTTGTCTCACAACAAATTTTCTTCGGCAAGTGTACCGAATTTGTCGTCAAGTAAAAAGTCACAATAGAGTGAGGTCGAATCCCACAAGGATTGATTGATCAAGCAACTTTAATTAGAGGACTGTTCTAGTTGAGCAAATCCAGAATTTGATTGAGAATTGCAGAAAATAAAATGGCGGGAAGGTAATTGACAGGAAAGTAAATGCTAGAATTATAGATCTAAAAGTAAATGACTGAAGGTGAATTGCAGAATTGTAAATGGGAATGGGGGAATTGCTCATTAAAGTAAATAACAGAAATTAAAGAGAATGGGTAAGATCAGAAATGGGGGGTTCATTGGGCTTAGGAGATGTTGCATTCTCCGGATCAATTTCATTTTTATCTCTTCCTCAATCAATGCACTCATTGATCTCCTTGGCAATCTTAAGTGATTGAATTACAATTTCTTGTAATTCAATCTCTCAAATCTTGATCAATAGCCAATTCCTTGGTCAATTGCTCATTAGAAGAGATGAAGTATGGTCACTGATTATACCACATGCATTTCCCAAACCAAGTGTTGAGAGGATTATAGTCACATATCCATCCAAACCCAATTTGGTCCAGCATGAGAAAGCATTTCTAGCTTGATCTCTTCATTCCTCTTTCAAGGTTCAGAAGAGATCCAAGTATGAATAGCTTTTTTTTCAAGATAACTACTCAATTGGATGAAATCGAAAGCTTTCAAGTAAAATCAAGAGAAAAGATAGAAGAAGAATAATGAAAACTAGTATTGATCCATCAAATTACAACAGAGCTTCCTAAACCAATGACAGGGGTTTAGTTGTTCATAGCTCTGGAAAATGAAAACAAAGATGGAGAATACATTATGAAAACTTAGAAGTGCAGAGAAAGTAAATACAGAGAGTAGTTCCTATGCTAAGATTCTCCCTATAATTTCCAACTCTCCAAAATATTTCAAAGCTACTTCTATATATACTACTCTTCTGTTCTTCTAGTTGATTCTTCAAGTCTTGGGCCTTTGGGTCTTGAGTTTGAAGCAGTTCTCTTCTTCATTGGGCTTAGCTTTTACTTGCAGAGAGAAAGTATGAAGTGGGCAGGGGCTTTGGCTCAGGAAGTTAGTGGTGTTAACGTTCAGTGAAAATATGGGCTCGAGAACGTTAGTGACAATCACCTTTTTCACTAACGTTCCTCACCAAAGTTAAAAGCCACGTTAACTTCATCGTTAGTGGCACAAACATTGCCAGTAACGTTTCCACTATGTCCTTCGCACACGTTATTGGGACTCAACTTTCCCAATAACGTTGAGAAGCCTCCCCCTTCCCTATGTTAGAGTCCATGTTAACTTAGTTAACGTGGCTCTTTTAACGTAGGCTTGCCATCCTTCGAGAACGTTAGTGACACTTACCATTGTCACTAACGTTCCAAATTGCTCCTATTTTCCACGTTAGAGTCCACGTTAACTAGGTTAACGTGGCTTCTAACGTGGCCTTGCTAGCCATCTCCAACGTTAGTGACAAAGTTGAGTGTCACTAACGTTGGCTCATCTTTCCCTTATCCATGTTAGCTTCCACGTTAACTAAGTTAACGTGGGAGTTAACGTGGCTCATGGTGGCATATGTGGCTCCTTCTAACGTTAGTGACAATGTTGGGTATCACTAACGTTGGCGATCACCTTCTTTCTTCACGTTAGCTTCCACGTTTACTAGGTTAACGTGGGAGTCAACGTGGCTCATTGGGGGCTTGTGTTCTTCCAACGTTAGTGACAATGTTGGGTGTCACTAACGTTGTCGACCACTTTGTTCCTTCACGTTAGCTTCCACGTTAACTAGGTTAACATGGGAGTTAACGTGGCTTAATGTGCTTTGGCCAACGTTAGTGACAATGTTGAGTGTCACTAATGTTGGCTCCCCCCCCCCTTTCTTCTTAACGTTAGAGGCCACGTTAACTAAGTTAACGTGGACTCTAACGTGGCCACTCATGATCTTGGTCCAACGTTAGTGATAATGTTAAGTATCACTAACGTTGGCTCCATTTCTTTACTTCCACGTTAGAGTTCACGTTAACTTAGTTAACGTGACTCTTAACGTGGGCAATGATGGCTTCGAGAGCGTTATTGGCAATCACTTTTCTCATTAACTTTGCAAGTTACTCCCATTCCACGTTAGTGTTAATGTTAGTGTAACTAACGTAGCCACTAATGTGGTTCTTTTTTGCTTCCTTTGTCCTGAAATCAAGCGATAACGTGCATCAAAGTTATAGTCCAAGTCATGGGAAATGCAACATCCAATTTTGTCCTTAAATTCATGCAAAATCCTCATGAAATCATGTAAAGTGCACAATATATGCTTGAATCAAGATGTAAGTGAATATCTACCCAAAACTAGCTTATTTCCTAAGGAAATGCATGAAACTACCCTAAAAACAGTAAAGAAAAGGTCAGTAAAACTGGCCAAAATGCCCTGGCATCACAACACCAAACTTAAAGCTTGCTTGTCCCTAAGCAAGTACTGGAACAAGAGAATGATGAATGGAATGCTAAGAGAAATGAGTCATTCTTGTGGAAGTCATGTCCCTGGTTTTATGGTGGTTTCATGCATAGCAACTTAGGCTCATTCCTAGCTTTTAGACCTTTATCATGTCCTAGAATACTCACTTATTATTGCATCCCATGAGACTTTTATTCCTTGATCCTTTTGTTGTTATTTGAGGGCTTATTTTTGTTCTTAAGCTAAGTGCTCTGTAAGGGGGCAACTCTTTAAAATAAGCTTTCAGCCAACACTCCCGAACCAGTTGGTTCAAGGTGCTAGGTGTTGAAGCACCCCTAAGGACTTACTTGCTCAAGTCTCTCCCCCATACATACACACCACAGGCACATAGTTTATTTATTTTCTTTTCTTGAGACCTTGGTATCCAGCACCTCTTTGGGTTACTAAATGCTCTGTGGTGAGGGTTACTCTTGATAGTGAACTTTCAGCTGATAATCTCGGGTTAGTTAACCCAAGTTACCAAGTGATAAGGCACCCCTAAGAGCTTATTCATCCAAGTAGATCCCTCACACAGGAGCACCACAGACACATGCTTCAAGATTAAAACCATTGGTGCCTAGCCTTATTGCTTACTATTTTTCTTTTATTCCTCAACTTTGATTGTTCTTTCCCTTTTTCTTATTAGGATCTTCTTATTTATCTAATCTCATGGGGTGTGTCTCAAGCATAGTATTCATGACAGATAGTTGTCTTTCCACCTTATGGTTGAACCAACTTAGCTAACTTATGACCACACCACAAACTCATGGACTTACTCCCTAGTATGAACTCCACTCTGGTCTTTTGAAAACAATCATTCTCTTTTCATTTGATTCAAAAGGGACAAGCATACAAGTAAGTAAAGAAATGATGCAGTAACATAAAGACCATTGACAAAAGACCTATGCATCAAAACTTTAAAAGACAGAATTAAAATAAAGTTCAAACTACGAGCAACTATTAATCAAAAGTGCATCCGGAATTCCAATTTTCAACAATTCTGGGTACAATGGTATTAAGTAACAATACAACCTTCTGGTGACGATTTCTAGTTGCCTTCTTTCTTTGTCACCATCCTAATCCTTGCTACCTCACTTCCTTGGGTGAAAGTGCACCATTTCCTCATAAGATTCCTGCAAAGTTGTTTGAAGTTGCTTGTTCCCAAAGCACTTGAGAAATAGTTAGCTTGCATGTATGCTTGTGATTTCTGAACTTAATTTGGTGTGTGAACACCAAACTTAATTCCGTGCCTAGTACCAAACCTTGCATATATGCTGAGAACCTCATATCTTATTGTTAACAAAACACTTATTAACTAAAGTCTAACTACATCTAAGTGGTTTCCCTTGATTGGTTGGAGCTAGCAATGTGTTTTGGGAGTGGAGTGTAATTCTAACTACTATCCTTTGGTGGAACACCAAATTTAGAATTACACTATCACTTTTGGATTGTTCTGGTGTGGAACACCAAACTTAGCTCCTTACAATACAGGGGAAACAACTTGTGATCTTTATTGAAATAAAGGTGAAAAGGAAAATACTTGAGGTTGGGTTGCCTCCCAACAAAGCGCTTCTTTATCGTCACTAGCTTGACGATTCCTCCTTCACTTCAGATGATAGTTTACTCTGGGGTTTTCCCCCATGTTGCCCAGGTAATGCTTGAGTCTTTGTCCATTAACTGTAAAAGTCCTCTCTGAACCTTCATTCATGACTTCGATGTGTCCATATGGCGATACTTTTGTGACAAGAAAAGGTCCGGACCACCTTGATTTGAGTTTTCCTGGGAACAGTCTCAATTTGGAATTGTAGAGAAGTACTCGCTGCCCCTTTTTGAAACTTCTGGGTGCAAGACGCAGGTCATGTCTTCTCTTTGCCTTCTCTTTGTACATCCTGGTATTTTCATAGGCTTGTGACCTGAATTCCTCCATCTCTTGCAGCTGTAAGATCTTCTTTGCACCAGCGGCAATGCTGTCAAAGTTTAGTATCTTGATAGCCCAGAGAGCTTTGTGTTCCAGCTCTAGTGGTAAATGACAAGCCTTATCATACACCAGTTGATATGGGGACATTCTAAGTGGTGTTTTGAATGCTGTTCTGTATGCCCAAAGAGCATCATCCAGCTTCTTCGACCAATCCTTTCTTGATGCACCCACAGTCTTTTCCAGAATCCTCTTTAGCTCTCTGTTGGATATCTCAGTTTGTCCACTTGTTTGGGGATGGTATGGTGTGGCTACCATATGTTTTACCCCATATCGTAGGAGAAGAGCTTCTAGTGATTTGTTACAAAAATGGCTTCCTCCATCACTGATGAGTGCTCATGGGACTCCAAACCGGCTAAAGATATTCTTCCTGAGGAAGTTCATGGCCACCTTGTTATCGTTTGTTGGGGTTGCAATAGCCTCTACCCACTTGGAGACGTAATCTACTGCTACCAAGATGTAATTGTTTGCATATGAGGTTGGGAATGGTCCCATGAAATCAATTCCCCACACATCAAATAGTTCCAGTTCCAAGATGAAATTCTGTGGCATCTCATTTCTTTTGGGTAAGTTTCCAGATCTTTGGCATTCATTGCAGCTCCTTACCAGTTCTTTTGCATCCTTAAAAAGGGTGGGCTAAAAGAATCCGCTTTGTAACACCTTTTCTGCTGTTCTGTCTCCTCCAAAGTGCCCTCCATAACATGAGACGTGGCAGTTCCATAGGACCTCTCGTCCTTCTTCTTCCGAAACACATCTCTAAGGATTCCATCTGAACACTTCTTGAAGAGATATGGCTCATCCCAAACAAAGTACTTTGCATTATTCATGAGCTTCCTTTTTTGATGTTTATTGATCTCTGGAGGTAATGCTCCAGATGCCTTGAAGTTGGCAATGTCTGCGAACCATGGTGCTTTGTGAACTGTCATCAACTGCTCATCAGGGAAGAGCTCGTTTACACTTGTATCATGTGCTCCACCTTCATTATGAGGAATCCTGGATAGGTGATCTGCTACCTTGTTCTCCACTTCTTTCTTGTCTCTGATCTCAATATTGAATTCTTGCAACAATAAGATTCATCTTATTAGTCTTGGTTTTGATTCTTGCTTGGCAAACAAATATTTAAGTGCTGTGTGGTCTGTAAAAACAATCACTTTCGCACCAATGAGGTATGATCTAAACTTGTCAAATACAAAAACTATTGCTAGCAACTCCTTTTCAGTAGTGGTATAATTTCTTTGAGTATCATTAAGGACCTTGCTAGCATAGTATATCATGTGGACTAAGTTATCTTTCCTCTGTCCCAACACTGCCCCAACTGCGAAATCCGATGCGTCACACATCAATTCAAACGGTAAATTTCAATCAGGTGGGGAAATGATAGGAGCAGAGAACAACCTCATTTTCAAATTTTTAAAGGCTAACATGCATGTTTCATCAAAGATAAATGGTGTATCTGATACAAGCAGATTGCTTAAGGGCTTGGCTATCTTTGAAAAATTTTTAATAAACCTTCTGTAAGAATCAGCATGCCCTAAAAAGCTCCTAATTGCCCTGACATCACTGGGTGGAGGCAGTTTTTCAATAAGTTCTACTTTGGCTCTGTCAACCTCAATGGTTATATCCTGAATAACCGTCGAGAAAACAATAATAAGCGTGCCCTGCGAGTCTTTCCAGCATCTGATCCATGAATGGAAGGGGAAAATGATCTTTTCGTGTAGCCTCGTTGAGCTTCTTGTAGTCTATGCACATCCGCCATCCTGTGACTGTCCTTGTAGGAATTAGTTCGTTCTTCTCATTGGGAACCACGGTAATTCCTCCCTTTTTTGGGACGACATGCACGGGGCTAACCCAGGGGCTGTCTGAGATTGGGTAAATTACCCCCCCTTGCCACAACTTCATAACTTCCTTCTGTACCACTTCCTTCATGATTGGGTTCAACCTCCTTTGGGATTGAATGGATGGTTTGGCATCTTCTTCCAGCAGTATCTTGTGTATACATATGGCCGAACTTATCCCCTTCAGGTCAGCAAGAGTCCAACCAATAGCATCTTTGTGGTTTCGCAGTACTTTGAGCAGTTCATCCTCTTGATCTTGGCTGAGGAAGGAGCTTATAATCACTGGGTAATTTTTATCTTCTCCTAAGTACGCATATTTGAGAGAGGGTGGCAATGCTTTGAGTTCAAGTTTGGGTGCTTCTGACTTTTCGTTCTCTTCCTTTGGTGCACCTTGTATTTGACTTTCTGCTGTTGCAACCTCTTCACTACACGTAGACTCCTCCTCTATTATACCTTCAGGTTCTTCTTCTTCAAAACTTTCCTGCACTGTGTCTTTAAGTGAGTCCAACCTCATACATTCTCCCATTTGCTCTGGTGGGTAACTCATGGCCTTGAACACATTGATCATCATCTTTTCCTTGTGTAATCTCAGGGTGAGATATCCTTTTTGTACATCAATTACAGCTCCAGCAGTGGCCAAGAATGGCCTTCCCAGAATAATGGAAGCCTTGGCTTCCTCCTGCATGTCCAGCACTACAAAGTCTGCTGGGAAGATAAAATCTCCCACCTTCACCAGCAAATCTTCTACGACGCCATGCGGGAACTTGAACGATCTGTCTGCCAATTGTAAGGCCATCTTTGTTGGTTTAGCTTCCTCGATCTTCATCTTTCTCATCATAGCTACTGACATCAAATTGATGCTGGCTCCTAAGTCACACAGAGCCTTTTCCACTGTGATTTCCCCTATAATACAAGGGATTTGAAAACTCCTGGGATCCTTCAATTTCTGGAGTAGTTTGTGCTGAATGATAGCACTACATTCTTCGGTTAGTATCACAGTCTCGTTGTTCTTCCAGCTTCTCTTCTTAGTCATGAGCTCCTTCAAGAACTTGGCGTAGAGTGGCATTTGTTCTATTGCTTCAGCAAAGGGTATGTTGATTTGCAGTTTCTTGAAGATTTCCAGAAATCTCGAAAACTGATTGTCATCCCCTTTCTTCCTTAACTGCTGAGGGTATGGGACTCTTGGGGCATCTGGCTTCAGCACTCCTTCCCCTTTTTGTAAATTCAAAGTGGGAACTCGAGCTTCGTCCTGCTCTTCTTCCTCTTTAGTTGAGTCCTCTTTTTGTGGTTTCTGGGGGGTTTCCTTCAGTTCCTTCCCACTCCTAAGGGTGATAGCCTGACACTCCTCCCTTTGTGTTGAGCTAGTCTTACTGCGAAGGTTGTGGCGGGGGATTTTTTTGAATAAGTAGCCAATTTGTATCTCAAGTTTCTTGATGGCAGCATCCTGATTCTGCATATTGGATATCACCTCTTCTCGGAATGCTTTACTATCTTGAATCTCTTTGCTTATGCCTTCAAGTAGATTCTCAATCCTTGAGATTCTTTCATCAAATGATGACAGGTCAGGCTGAGTATGGTTATTCTGGCCTTGATATGAATGTGGGGAGTTGTTGTTATGGGGGTGTTGATATGGTCTAGATGTGAAGTCTTGGGTGGCTGCATTGTTTGGATTTGGGCGTCTTTGATCAAGGCTTTGGTCTTGTTGATTTCCCCACCCAAAGTTTGGGTGATTCCTCCATCCAGGGTTGTAGGTCTTGGAGTATGGATCACGGTTTTGCCTAGGTGAATTTCCAATGTAGTTGGCTTGCTCCTGACTACCCTCTGCTTCTTCATTCACTCCTTCTTGGGTTGTTGATGAAGTGGATACTGCTGCTACTTGGTTCCTCTCCATCTTCTTGGTGAGGTCAGCCAGCTGCTGGGTAATGAGCTTGTTTTGGGCCAGCAGAGCATCTACATTGTTTAGCTCCATTACTCCTCTTGTGTTCCCTCTTTCGGAAGCATAGAAGTAGTCGTTCTCTGCTACTATTTCAATGACATCTATGGCTTCCTCAATAGTCTTCTTCTTGTTCAAAGATCCTCCGGATGAATGGTCTACGGCCTTCTTTGACTCATAAGAGAGCCCTTTATAGAAAATGTGCAGCTGCACCCATTCATTGAACATATCTGGTAGGCACCTCCTTGTTAGGTCTTTAAACCTCTCCCATGCTTCATATAGAGTCTTACCATCTTGTTGCCTGAAAGTTTGGACTTCAGCTCTCAGCCTATTGATTCGTTGAGGAGGGTAAAATCTTGCTAAGAATTTGTTCACCACGTCTTCCCAAGTTGTCAAGCTTTCCCTTGGGAAAGATTCCAGCCACTTGGCTGCCTTATCCCTGAGTGAGAATGGAAATAAGAGCAGTCTATAGACGTCAGGATGAACACCATTAGACTTCACTGTGTTACATATTCTCAGGAAGGTGGTTAGATGTTGATTGGGGTCCTCTTGGACACT
Organism: Arachis ipaensis; assembly: GCF_000816755.2. Taxonomy (NCBI): domain Eukaryota; kingdom Viridiplantae; phylum Streptophyta; class Magnoliopsida; order Fabales; family Fabaceae; genus Arachis; species Arachis ipaensis. Next base: position 44,841,804 of record NC_029788.2, on the reverse strand, counting down.
CCCTCCGAACGAACAGTTGTTCTGAACAAGGGTGATGAGCTGTGGTTATCTAAAACAGAAAATAAATGACTCAAACAGAAATTTAAATCAAACAAAAATAAAATGCTCAATCTAGTTATCCTCTAATCTAATCATTGTTGATGCACAATCAATCCCCGGCAACGGCGCCATAAACTTGATGCATGGAAAACTTATCTCACAACAAATTTCCTTCGGCAAGTGTACCGAATTTGTCGTCAAGTAAAAACTCACAATAGAGTAAGGTCGAATCCCACAAGGATTGATTGATCAAGCAACTTTAATTAGAGGACTGTTCTAGTTGAGCGAATCCAGAATTTGAGTTGAAAATTACATAAAATAAAATGGCAGGAAGGTAATTGACAGGAAAGTAAATGCTAGAATTATAGATCTAAAAGCAAATGACTGAAGGTAAATTGCAGAATTGTAAATGGGAATGGGGGAATTGCTCATTAAAGTAAATAACAAAAATTAAAGAGAATGGGTAAGATCAGAAATGGGGGGTTCATTGGGCTTAGGAGATGTTGCATTCTCTGGATCAATTTCATTTTCATCTCTTCCTCAATCAATGCACTCATTGATCTCTTTGGCAATCTTAAGTGATTGAATTACAATTTCTTGTAATTCAATCTCTCAAATCTTGATCAATAGTGACAATCACCTTTTTCACTAACGTTCCTCACCAAAGTTAAAAGCCATGTTAACCTCATCATTAGTGGCACAAACGTTGCCACTAACGTTTCCACTATGTCCTTCACACACGTTATTGGGACTCAACTTTCCCAATAACGTTGACTAAACCCCACTATCTTAGAGGTTGTCAAAAAGAAAGTGACCAGACTACTGGAGGCAGATATCATCTATCCCATCTCAGACAGTGAATGGGTAAGCCTAGTACAAATGGTGCCCAAGAAGTCTGGAGTCACTACAGTGAAGAATGAGCACGGAGAGCTCATGGAAACCAGAGTTCAGAACGCCTGGAGGGTCTGCACACTCGTAAGGATCACTATCCTCTTCCATTCATTGATCAAATGCTGGATCGCCTGTCAGGTAAATCACATTATTGTTTTTTAGATGGTTACACAGGTTATTTCTAGATTCATATAGCTCCTGAGGATCAGGAAAAGACTACCTTTACATGTCCTTTTGGGACTTATGCTTACAAGAGAATGCCCTTTGGTTTGTGCAATGCACCAGCTACATTCCAAAAGTGCATGATGAGTCTTATCTCTGATCTTATTGAGAACTGTATGGAAGTTTTTATGGATGATTTTAGTGTATATGGCGATTCTTTTAGCCTTTGCTTAGATGGATTATCTAGAGTATTAGATAGATGTGTCAGTACAAACCTTGTATTAAATTTTGAAAAATGTCACTTTATGGTAAAACAAGGTATTGTACTAGGACATATTGTGTCTAATACTGGCATTTCTGTAGATCCAGCAAAGGTGGATGTTATTTCTAGTTTACCTTATCCCTCTTCTGTGAGGGAAGTCCGTTCATTCCTTGGCCATGCAGGTTTTTACAGGAGGTTCATTAAGGACTTCAGTAAGGCAGCACTTTCCTTATTCAGGCTACTGCAGAAAGATATTGAGTTCGAGTTCAGTGAGGGTTGCAAACAAGCATTTGATAAGCTGAAGACTACCCTGACTCAAGCTCCAATTGTGAGAGGACCAGACTGGAGCCAGCCATTTGAAATAATGTGCGACGCCTCCAACCATGCAATAAGAGCAGCATTGGCTCAACGTGAAGGTAAGGACCCCTTTGTTATTGCTTATGCGTCTAAAACTTTAGATGCCGCTGACGTTAGGGGTTTTTGCCAGTAAAGAATGTCGTAAAAATAGTTGCGTTGTAGATATAGTCTCTAAACCGACAAAAATCCCTTCGTGCAAACGTTTTGGGTGTCACAAGTAACAAACTCCTTTAAAATTGATAACCGAGTATTTAAACCTCGGGTCGTCTTCTCAAGGAACTGCGAGGAAGTGTGTTCTTATTATTGGCTATAAAGGTTGTAATCGGGGTTTAAAAGATGAAAAGCAAGTAATTTGAATGACAAGTAAAGTAAATGGTAATTAAAATAAATAAATACTGTAAAGCAGACTTTTGGCAAGGTAAGAGAAGTTGGAGGTCCAACGTAGTTATCTCTCTCAACTATAATGAAAGTTGAATCTAAACTCCACTTGATCAACCTGTACTAGGGCAAAGGAAAGTCAAGGGACTAATTAAATTGACCTTTGAATCCTATTTATTTCCTAAGAAAAGGTTGGGATTACTTAAGTTCAGCTCAATTAGCAAGATAACGATTATCAATTATGTTGAGTTTAATAACTGTTGAGTTACTGAATTCTTAACCAGGACCAAAAGGGGAAAAAGTAAAATTGCTGGAATAATAAAAATATCCTTAGATGGGAAGCAATGGTAACTTAAATCAAAGAGAACAATCATAAACTGAAAATACCTCAATTATCATTAATTCAAATAACAGTCTGTAACATGGAAGAATTCATAGATTCAATTATAAGGGTAAATAGCCAACTCAGATACTGGAATAAATAAATAAAGTAAAAGGGAAGTTTAGAACAAAGAAATATAAAACCTGGATTGAGAGTCACTCTTAAAGCAAGAAGAAATCCTAAATCCTAATCCTAAAAGAGAGAGAGGAGAAGATCTCCCTCTCAACTAAATCTAAATCATTGAAAAATAAAATATATGCGAGCCCTCCTTTGAATGGGTGCATTCCCACACTTTATAACCTCTGATCTATGCTGTCTGTACTTGGATCTGGGCCAAAAAGGGCTTCAGAAATCGCTGGGGGCGTATTCTGTAAATTCTGATACGTGGCCTCTGTCACGCGTCCGCGTGGGTCACGTGGTCGCGTCATTCGGAGCTTTTCTTTGCCACGCGGTCGCGTCAGTCACGCGTCCACGTCGTATGCGTTCTGCTTATGTCACGCGGTCGCGTCAGTCATGCGGCCGCGTCGCTGCATCTTCGCTTCTGGCACGCGATTGCGTCGCCCATGCGATCGCGTGAATACCAGTTTCCTTCAAAGCTCTGTTTTTCCTTCTCCTTCCATTTTTGTATGTTTCCTTTTCCATCCTTTAAGTCATTCTGCCTTAGAAAATCTGAAACTACTCAACACACTAATCACGGCATCGAATGGAAATAAAGGTAATTAAAATAATTAATTTTAAAGCTTAGGAAACATGTTTTTCACATACTTCACGTAATAAGGAAGGGAAAGTAAAACCATGCAATTAATGTGAATAAGTAGGTGAAGGATTGTATAAATCACTCAAATTAAGCACAAAAGAACTCATGAAATATGGGTTTATCAACCTCCCCACACTTAAACACTAGCATGTCCTCATGCTAAATCCAAGGTAAATAATTAAGGTTAAAGTGATGGAATGTCATGCAATGCAACCTAATTTAAATGCAACTACCTAAATGAATGATGCATCATGCAACTCTAATTTATTCACTCATATATAAAGCTTACATGTAGTCAAGTTAATTCACATTCTCAAGGAGTCATGTATATATATAGCCAACCCTTAAATAATAAAGCATTTTAGCAAATGAGATGGGAAAGAAAACATTGTATAAACTTGCAAAACAATTAGTAAATTTAAGCACTGATATATGTTGATGAGTTATTGAACCCTCACTGGATTTTGTGTTTACTCTCTAATCACTCAGTGTTTATTGGGTTTATTCACTCTATTTTTCTTTTTTATTCTTAATTTCTATAGCTTTGTTCTTCATCTAACCAATCAACAATTATAGAATATAGTCATACCAAAAAGTCATGAGGTCTTTAATTGAGGTTGTAATGGGGTCAAGGTAAAGGTAAGGATTTATGTATAGGGTCAAGTGAGCTAATAAGTGAATCCTTAATTAGACTAAGATCTCACCTAACATATATATTTAGTAAAACAAAATCTCTTTACCTATTTTTCCATATTATCCCACTTATTGTTACATGCTCATGTTTCACTTTTTATTTTATTTTTTTTATTCCATGTGCATTGCTTTTATTTTGCATTGGGGAATTTCTTTTGTATCCCCTTTTATTAAATGCTGAAAATTTTTTCAAGGCACATGGCAATTAAATCACTTTGATTTTCTCATGAGCATGCTTCCCAAATTTATTTTATTTCTTTTAACTTCTCTACCCTTTTGTTTCTATTACCCATGTTCCCAAAAGGTTTTCCACATTCTAATCTATTCATAATTTTCTATCTTAAGCTAACCAAGGATTCACTTGGGGTTTTCTTTTGTTTTTCTGCTTAAGGCTAGTAATTTGGCTAAATAGAATAAAAAGGTTTTAAAAGGCTCAAGGGGGCTAACAAGGGTGATGTAAAAGGTAGGCTATTTTGGGGATAAGTGAGCTAAAATCAAACGATGGCCTCAATCATTCTTTTGGTATGTATCTATTCTATATTCTATAATTGGACATATAGATTAAAGCAAAGTAAAGAACATCAGAATAAAAAGAAGCGAAACACACAGGAATAAAATTATGGTTTGAATGCAACCATACAATTAAGCTCAAGACTCACAGGCTGTGTGTTCTCTAACTCAAGCATCATATATCATTCATATATGTTATGTAGGTTTAGTTAAAAATTCCCATTATTCTCATAAAAAAATTATTTAGGGTAGCTTTTAAAGTTTTAATGTTCCTCCTTGATGAAATGTTGTCAGCTTAACTACATCATGTAATGCTATATACAAGGTTTATGGATTTAAATCTGATATGTTCAATTTCTTAGCTTGCTTCCTTTTTATATTTTTCAATTTAAACTGTACTATCTTATGCTAAAATGGGTAAACTATACTGATTAATCCACTAATAAATCAGAATTGCAAACTAAACTAAATAACTAAAAATATGAACTAAAGATGCAATATGCAAAAATAGAGTAAAAATACATAAAAGCAATGTATAAGTACTCAGAAAATAACAGTAAAAAGAAAAATACAGAAAAATATTCAAAATAAAAGAAAAAGTATGTAGTGGTTCACCAAAATAAACGCCAGAGATGGCGACCTCCCCACACTTAAAATGAAGCATCGTCCCTGATGCTCAATCAAGCCGGGTGTGAAAGGGTGTCATCACTAGTAGGGATGGTAGCTGGAGTCTCAGTGGTGGTGGGCTGGGAGTCTGGCTGCTGTAGAGGCGGGGCTGACTGGATCGGGATCTCAAGATCCGCAGCCTCAATCTGATGTGGGACCGCTGCCTGTGGTGCGGCCGGCGCTGCCTCTCCCTAGGGATGGGTTTCTGCCTCGGGCGCATCCGCCTCCTCCTCAGATGCCTCGGATGGTGTGTCAGGCTCGGAGGGGATGTCACCGGATCGTATCATCAGCTTTAGGTGCTCATAGCGTCGCTTGTTGCGATGCTCCATCTGGTCAAGTCGTCGAAACAAGCGGTGCACCAGATGATAGACGGGCTTTGTGGTAGGTGGAGGTGCAGTGGTGGTAGCAGGGGTAGGTGGTGCAGCAGTGGAGGAAGAGGGTCCAGCAGACGGTGGGGCTGTCACATCAGTAGCAGTGAATGGTGGTGGTCTGTGGCCCAAGGCTAAGAAGTTCCGGCTGTGCGGAATGATCTTCCTGCAATCCGCCGCTGGTGGTCTTTCGTCGGCATCCTCCCATGGCACGTCAGCTCGACGGCCAAGCTGTGTAACTAGATACGGAAAAGGGAGGGTGCCTCGGACGTGGACCCTGGCCATATAGTGCCGAATGAAACGTGGCAGATAAAGGTCTTAAAGGTCTTTAACACACCAAAGGAGGGTGATCATAGCAGCCGGGATCTCCGTCTCGTGAGTACTCGGCATCACATAATTACTCAAGATCTGGTGCCATAACCGAGCCTCATCATTTAAGTACGCTCTCTTGATCCCTCGAGGCATGGTGGTGTCTTGACCCATCTCCCAAGGAACTGTCGGGTCGAGAGCTATCCGTGCCTTCACGGCATCCCAATCAAACTACATCTGACGCATGTCCTCCTCAGCCTTTGAATAACCATCAGGCTGATCAGACTTGGCTGGGAGCCGGAGAATGTCCTCTAAGGCCTCCTCAGTGACCAGAATTTGTTTTTCTCTCAGGTTCACTGCATCTAGGGTAGTGAGATAGTAGTTACAGTAGAATTCCCGTACCCAAGATGCATTTACCTCTGTCAGTGTTCTCTCTAGAAAGAACCAGCCCCTTTGCTTGATTTGCTCAGTGGTGTACTGCTGAAGTGCTTTTGGAATCTTCAGAGTTCGCTCCAGGTATAGATTTCTGGAGTTTGCAAAAGCCGGGTACTTCAGCTCACAGTACCGGTTTGCAAATTTTATGGGATCATTTGCAGGGAGCAGCTGGTCAGCTTTTTCCTGCTGTGTGAAGTTCTTCTCCCGCCATGAGGAATCGTGCATGAGGGCAATGATGGACTGGGAGGAATCTCCTCGCTTGCGCTTGCCAGTAGCCTTGCCTTTTCCTTTCCTTTGTAAGGTAGACATCCTGAAAAATAGAAAACCAGGATATGGATAAAAATAGTAAAGCAAATAGGCAATTAAACAAAGAAAACTCAAAGCGGCAAAGGAGAAATAAAATAAGGAAAATGAGTATATGGAATGTGATTGAATTTATGTTAAATGGAAAAGTAATCAATATGCCATGGTTAGAAAGTTAGAGGAAAGTGAAAATAAACAGAAAAGAGATCAAAAGGGTTAGTATGGTTAGAATTTGAAGAAGAAATTAGTAAATTAAAATTAGTGAGATAGTAAAGTGCAGGTTAAAGTAAGTGGCATAGAGAAAAATTCCATATAACAAGGATTCACAGGTAAGAATAGAAGTACTCATAATCGAACAAGGAAAACAGGGTGATGCTGATTCGAATAGAAATAAAGAAAGCAAAAATTGGAATCAGTGAATCACAAATGCAGTTTATGAACCAGGAAATCAAAGAGGATAAGAAAGTCTGCCGTAGCATTCATGCAACGGTTTGGGTAAAGCAGAATAAAACAGAATTCAGAAATGCCAAACCAAAACATGAATAAAAACAATTTACAAAAAATTTGGTCAGCATTCCGGCTAAAATTGGATTGTCCCGGAAAATAAACAGCAATCATAGCAGTTCATATGAATTAAAAACTTGCGGTAGTTACCTATAAGTAATAGAAACAGGAAAATTCAGAGTAACAAGCAGCAAATGCAAGAAATTACAGCATATGAACGAGGTCACAGGAACAGCAGAATTGCAGTTAGGATAAAACAGAAACAGGAACAGTGCAAGTAAACAGACCTAGATCCACTAACCACAGCCTAAGCTACCTAACAACCTAAAAATCCACTACAGCATGCATATCTATCTATCCTACGTATGAACAAAAACGGAAAAAAAATATAGAAAAATGACGAACGGATAAAAGGGAGTGCGTGTTACGGAACCTGGAACGCGAAAGAAGCAGAATGGGGTAGAAACGGCTGGGTGGGGCGGCGGTGGTGTCCGGCGTGGTGGCGGGGCACGGCGGCGCGGTGGCGGTTGAGGGGGAATGGGGATAGGGTCTTAGGGTTAGTGATAGAGGAAGGGAGGGGGGTTTGCGGGTGGGTGGCGGAGGGGGGGCGCGGCTGGATGGCCGGCGGTGGTGGGGATCGCATGAGAGGGGGGGAAAGAGGGGTGACGCGATCGCATGGGTCGCGCGATCGCGTCGCTGGAATTCGTGCTAAACGCATGACTCCAGCGCCATTTTAGCGTAACTCTCTGTCTCCTTTTGGGGTGATGTGCAATCCATGTGACGCGATCGCGTCGCTCACGCGGTCGCGTGGGATTGGTATTGTGCAAGTGACGCGATCGCATGGGGCATGCGATCGCGTGGGCCAATTTGTGCGAAACGCACAAGGGCCGCACGATTCCAGCCCAACTTTCTGTTTGTTGGATCCTTACGCCGATATATATATCACGCGGCCGCGTGGGTCATGCGGTCGCGTGGGTGGCGTTTCTCGCAATATGACGCGATCGCATGGGGTATGCGGTCGCGTCGTGCACCCTTTTTTTTATATATATATGCATGAAAAATGCAGAATGCAATGATTAACATGAATGCTATGCATGATTCCAGGTTTAATTTTAAAATGGAAAAGGAAAAATGAAAGCAATTAACAAGAAATAAATTGAAAAAGAGGCGACCAAACCATGGTGGGTTGTCTCCCACCTAGTACTTTTAGTTAAAGTCCTTAAGTTGGACATTGGAGGAGTTTCTTGTTATGGCGGTTTATGTTTAAATTCGTCTAAAAATCTCCACCAGCGTTTGGAATGCCAATAGCCTCCGGGGTCCCAAACTAGGCACGCAAAGCTTCTGAATAGCTTCAAATATATTGTTAGGCTCCTGGGGTGACAAATGTCAGAATAAACTCCCGGATTCCAAGCCTTGCTTTTAAATCCGCCTCCGTCTTGATCTACATGTCTCCATCTGGGCGGTTTGAAAAGTAGAATCTCACCGTGGTGACCAAACGTTCTCCGTGATCCATGCAATTGAGCATGATACCAATCCGTGTACTTCGAGGTGAAGCGTGGAACCTTATTGAACCTTGTGCACCAGCTCTGAGTACGAGCCATTTCCCTCTTACTCTTAAAGCCGCAAAGAGCTCTAAGCTGGCCATCTGTTTCAAGCAAACCGTATTCAAGTGAATAAGTAAAGTTATAAGTTAAGGATTGTACCCACTTGAAGCTTATATTAGGTGGTAATGGCCTTGGGATAGGTGTTTTTGGTGGTTCTGCAAGTTCCATTTCCTTGTGCTCTTCTGTGAATTCCTCCACTTCTTTGCAAAGATCTTCAATTGTATCTGTGTCCTGGTCAAAGTCTTCTGTGTCTTCCTCGTCACTTGAGTCATAGATTGGAGGTTGAGAGAAATCTACCTCCGCATCATCTTCATATTCACTTGGAGAAGATTCTTCGATCTCAGAGAATTCACTTGCGGATGCAAGTTCATCACTAAGAGAGCTAGAACTGTGACTATCACTATCGAGGGAATTTGTTTCATGGATTATTCTGTCTGATTCCTCATAAACAACTTGCCTTGGAGATTGCACGGTATCCTCCTTAGCATCAACTGTAGCATCCTGGACGGAGTTTTCCTCAATTATGGATTCCCATGGAAGTTCAGCATCTCCTAGGTCTTCAACCAACTCTTCTTCTTGAACAAAGACAATTTCTTCTAATTGTTCTAGTACAAATTCATTCTCTGTCTTGTCTACTGGAGTTTCTGGTAGCTCCTTCATGCTACGCTCTTCATTGGGTTGTCCACATGGAGCTGTGGCTGATCCTTGTGTATTTGAGCGCCTAAAAGCCCATTGAATTATTGCTTGCTCCTGTTGTTGAATGGTTGTTTGAAATTTAATTACTGTTTCCTTTAGGCGAGCCTCTGTTTCCTGGGTTGCTGGACTTGAACATGACACAAAGGAAAGTGGTGGCGATTGGGAGCGATTGGATTGGTACTGGGGTAAGGAAGGATCATATGGTGGCGAATGGTGAAGAGAAGCTTGTGAGTGTGGTGGTTCGAGGTTATGTTGAAAGGATGGTTTACATGCACGGGGTGGGGCTTGTTGGTAGTTACAAGGTTGTCCACCATGTCTTTCAGCTGGGTATGCACTATAGAATGCTCTTTGTCCAGGATATCTCGGGGGGTGTTGCTGCCAAAAGGGTTGATTAGATCCTCTTGGTTCCATCCATCCTTGATTGGTCTGACCTTGATGCACATTCCTGTTGTAACTTCTATTTCCTTTAACAATATTAGAACCATACTCAAAGCGAGAGAGGTGAGAGTTCATAGTAGCAAATAAAGTTAAAAAGGAAAAACAAAAATAAATAAACAAGCAAAAGAAAAATATTTACAATAACCAATAATAAGGCACATGTTAGCAGTTCTCCGGCAACGGCGCCATTTTGATGTTAGGGGTTTTTGCCAGTAAAGAATGTCATAAAAACAGTCGCGTTGTAGATATAGTCTCTAAACCGACAAAAATCCCTTCGTGCAAACGTTTTGGGTGTCACAAGTAACAAACCCCTTTAAAATTGATAACCGAGTATTTAAACCTCGGGTCGTCTTCTCAAGGAACTGCGAGGAAGTGTGTTCTTATTATTGGCTATAAAGGTTGTAATCGGGGTTTAGAAGATGAGAAGCAAGTAATTTGAATGACAAGTAAAGTAAATGGCAATTAAAATAAATAAATACTGTAAAGCAGACTTTTGGCAAGGTAAGAGAAGTTGGAGGTCCAACGTAGTTATCTCTCTCAACTATAATGAAAGTTGAATCTAAACTCCACTTGATCAACCTGTACTAGGGCAAAGGAAAGTCAAGGGACTAATTAAATTGACCTTTGAATCCTATTTATTTCCTAAGAAAAGGTTGGGATTATTTAAGTTCAGCTCAATTAGCAAGATAACGATTATCAATTATGTTGAGTTTAATAACTGCTGAGTTACTGAATTCTTAACCAGGACCAAAAGGGGAAAAAGTAAAATTGCTGGAATAATAAAAATATCCTTAGATGGGAAGCAATGGTAACTTAAATCAAAGAGAACAATCATAAACTGAAAATACCTCAATTATCATTAATTCAAATAACAGTCTGTAACATGGAAGAATTCATAGATTCAATTATAAGGGTAAATAGCCAACTCAGATACTGGAATAAATAAATAAAGTGAAAGGGAAGTTTAGAACAAAGAAATATAAAACCTGGATTGAGAGTCACTCATAAAGCAAGAAGAAATCCTAAATTCTAATCCTAAAAGAGAGAGAGGAGAAGATCTCCCTCTCAACTAAATCTAAATCATTGAAAAATAAAATATATGTGAGCCCTCCTTTGAATGGGTGCATTCCCACACTTTATAACCTCTGGTCTATGCTGTCTGTACTTGGATCTGGGCTAAAAAGGGCTTCAGAAATCGCTGGGGGCGTATTCTGTAAATTCTGATACGTGGCCTCTGTCACCCATCCGCGTGGGTCACGCGGTCGCGTCATTCGGAGCTTTTCCTTGCCACGCGGTCGCGTCAGTCACGCGTCCGCGTCGTATGCGTCTGCTTATGTCGCGCGGTCGTGTCAGTCATGCGGCCGCGTCGCTGCATCTTCGCTTCTGGCACGCGATCGTGTCGTCCATGCGATCGCGTGAATACCAATTTCCTTCAAAGCTCCGTTTTGCCTTCTCCTTCCATTTTTGTATGTTTTCTTTTCCATCCTTTAAGTCATTCTGCCTTAGAAAATCTGAAACTACTCAACACACTAATCACGGCATCGAATGGAAATAAAGGTAATTAAAATAATTAATTTTAAAGCTTAGGAAACATGTTTTTCACATACATCACGTAATAAGGAAGGGAAAGTAAAACCATGCGATTAATGTGAATAAGTAGGTGAAGGATTGTATAAATCACTCAAATTAAGCACAAAAAAACTCATGAAATATGGGTTTATTAGCCGCTCAGTCCAATTACACTACTACTGAGAAAGAGCTTCTTGCTATTGTTTTTGCTCTGGATAAATTCCGAGCCTATTTACTTGGTACGAAGGTAGTAGTGTACTCAGACCACGCAACTCTAAAGTATCTATTTGCTAAAAAGGAGTCCAAACCAAGGCTTATACGTTAGATACTGCTATTACAAGAATTTGATTTAGAAATTAAGGATATGAGTGGTAACCAGAATTTAGTGGCAGACCATTTGAGTCGCCTTGAGCACATTACAGATGACCCCACTCCTATAGCTGATAATTTCCCATTTGATAACCTGCAAGCAGTATCTAAGGTAGTCCCTTGGTATGCACCTGTAGCTAATTATCTAGTTAGCCGCACCTTTCCTCTAAATTTTTCTAAGCATCAAAGAGACAAGCTGAAAAGCAAGTCTAAATATTATATATGGGATGACCCATATTTATGGAGGTGTGGCACTGACCAGGTAATTAGACGGTGTGTGCCTCAATCAGAATTCCAGTCCATCTTAGAGGCATGTCACTCGTCTGAGAGTGGGGGATATTTTGGCCCTCAAAGAACAGCTAGAAAAATCTTAGACTGTGGATTCTGGTGGCCTACACTTTTTAGAGACGCTGCTGAATTTTGTAGATCTTGTTTCCCATGCCAAAAATTTGGTAATATATCCAAGAGGGATGAGATGCCTCAACAAATTATGCTTTTCTGTGAAATCTTTGACGTTTGGGGCATTGACTTCATGGGTCCATTTCCAAATTCTAATGGTTATTTTTATATATTGTTAGCTGTGGATTACGTTTCCAAATGGGTGAAAGCAATTCCTACCCGCACTGATGATGCTAACACTGTTGTTTCCTTTGTGAGAAACCATATTATTTGTCGCTTTGGATCACCACGAGCAATCGTGAGCAATCAAGGCACCCATTTTTGTAACAGGAGACTAACATGATTAATGAAGAAGCATGGGATAATTCATAAGGTTGCAACAACCTACCATCCTCAGACTAATGGGCAAGCCGAGGTGTCAAACAGAGAGATAAAGCGTATCTTGCAGAAGATAGTCAAACCTCATAGAAGAGACTGGAGCACCAGGCTACAAGATGCACTCTGGGCATACAGAATAGCATACAAAACACCCATTGGGATGAGTCCTTTCCGCTTAGTTTATGGAAAAGCTTGTCATCTCCCTGTTGAAGTAGAGCATAAAGCCTTTTGGGTAGTAAAGGAGTGCAACATGGGAATTGAAAAAGCCGGAGCTGAAAGGAAATTGCAACTGCAAGAATTGGAAAGCCTTTGCCTAGAAGCTTATGAGAACTCAAGACTATACAAGGAGAAGATGAAGGCTGTACATGATCAGCACATCAAGAGAAAAGAGTTCCAACCTGGGGATTTAGTCCTCCTTTACAAATCTCGACTGAGGCTCATGCCAGGCAAGTTGAGATCAAGATGGGAAGGTCCATACAGAGTAGAGAAGGCCGAACCATACGGAGTTTATCACCTAAGCCATCCTTCAAGCTCTGAACTTATCAAAGTTAATGGACATCGTTTAAAGCTGTACCATGGCGAGAAGCTTAAGAAAAACAAGGAGCTCGAGATCTTCCTCTTGGAAGATCCCCACATAGCCGAAGCCTGAGCTAGTGGAGCGTCCAACTTACGAATGTTAAAGCAAAGTGCTAGGTGGGAGACAACCCACCATAGTATGATCGTTCTTTTCTTTATTCTTAGTTTTTCTATTCAATAACTCTTCTCTTTATTAGTACATTTCATGCATCTGCAATTACATACCTTTATTTAAAAAAAAAAAATTTCACGCGACGCAACCGCCTCATTGACGCGTCCGCGTCGCAGGAAATGGGAGGAAATAATAATAAACAGAGAGTCCCGCAAGAGCGTGGCTGGAGGCGTGCCAGTGGCACAAATCGCCTCACGCGACCGCGTCGCCGACGCTTGCGCGTCAAATGGGAACACTAGCCTCCCACACGACCGCGTCACTCACGCGGCCGCGTGCCCTGGAATTCGACGTGAAAAGGGTGCACGACCGAAAGTTGTGCTAGAGTAGTGCTGGATTGGTGCTGAATGCACAATCCTTCCCACGCGGCCGCGTGACTGACGCGACCGCGTCATATCCTTTTAATAGCCACTCACGCGATCGCATGTCCCACGCGATCGCGTCACCCCAGATTTGGTAAAAATAAACTTTCAAACAGAGAGTTGTGCGAGTGCAAGGCTACCCTCGCGCCAGTAGCATGAAACGGGTCACGTGACCGCGTGCCCCACGCGACCGCGTCGCTTGCGCCGCACAGCTTCCCTGATTTGCCAATTATCTTATCTTTCTTTTCCCCAAATCCTATTTTCTCTTTTCCCTCCTTATTTCTTCCTTCTTCCTTCTTCCTTCTTTCTCACTTTCTACTCTCTCTCTCTCTCACCTCTATTAACAAGGTTTTCTTTTCTTCTCCCTCCCTTATTTTTCTATTATTCTCCTTATTTTTATATGTTATCTTATTTTCTTTTCTTTTTACTTTCATTATCCATATTTTCTTTTTCTTTCTTTTTCCTTTTTACTTGGTGTTGAAAATTTATTTGAGTCATTGTTTCCCATTATATGCTTGTGGATTGTTGTAAAATTGTTTGGCAATTATATACCTTTTTAAAAGGGTTGCTTGCATGTTTAATTTAATATTTTCTATACCCTATTTACCATGCATGCTATGTGTTTGTGAATAAGCCAATATGGCATTATGCATTTTTCTACGTTATTCTATTCTACTATTAAATGCTTGTTTTTCACAAAACCCCTTTCATATTTTATTTGTTGAAAATAATTGTCAATACAAACGTGATGGTTTATTACGAGTGATGCTTGATCTACGCTACTCATGCCTTTGCCAGCATGCCAATAAACATCTTGCATCTAATTACCCAAATATGCACTTGCTTTATTCCCTTTGATGAACTTTTCACATGTAGTCATGACCATGTGTTCACTTCATTCATCTTTAATGTGCATTGTTTGCCACCCGTACCATCATATTCCTTGCTTTACCCTTAACATTTTCACATACTTCCTCTTTTTCCTTTTCAGGATGGCCACCAAGAAAGGAAAAGAGAAAGCTACTCCCAAATCAACAGCAAGAAGAGGAACAAAAAGAGCATTAGTGGCAGAACCCTCTTCAACTGCGGTTAAACCCTCAACAAAAAGAACTAAGAGGATTATAAAGGTTGATGATAAAGAAAGAGCCTTCCCAGCAAAGGACACTGCGCGATTTCCCAATCGCTACTGTGAGCAGATGTTCCCCATCCTGGCTGAAAGGAGCTACAACAACGAATACCTTCTTCTCCTCCCAAACCATATTGCTACCTTTGTTGAGCCGCAAATTGCACAGAGACAATGGGGTTTCCTACAGAGACAGCCAAGGCAGGTCAATCATTCTTAGGTAGTCGAGTTCTACTCCAACTTCCACCAGCCAACCCTGCAGTCTGTCTTTGTCCGTCAGAAGCAAGTCCCCATTACAGAAGAGGCAATTCAAAGAGCTCTAGGTCTTCCCCCTGTTCCAGAAGGATTGGATGCCTTTCAAGAAGCCGCACTCAAGTGCCAGATGTATCAATTTGACTGGGACGCCGTTCTCAGAGTTATCGCACTACCTAGCAGCCGCTGGATCTACGGATACCATCGTACCTGCCCTAAGGGAATATCGGCTTCAGCACTTACCTTAGAGGCTCGCGTATGGGCACAAATCATGTCCCATTATGTCTTCCCGAGCACTCACGAGTCCTCCTTCACTACGGACATGGCCATTCTACTATGGTGCATCCTTACAGACCAACCTCTGAACCTACCAAGACACATCCGGAATGCCATGGGACACGTACAATTTGCGGGCAACTTACCTTTTCCCGCCTTGGTCTCAGATCTTGTCTCAGCAGCCGGAGTCTCCTACAGAGCTGGGGACACCAAAGCCATGCTTCCACAGGATGATCAGTATGTCCCTAACGGGAAATCTATCAGACCTCCACCAGCCGCCACAAGCCATCCTACTGAACGGGTTGAAGATATTCCTTCTTCAACACCACAAGCACCTACAACAGACCAATTGCTCCATCAGATACTCGAAAGGTTGGATTGATGCCAGGGCATTTTGGCCAGTTTTTCTGACCTTTTCTTTACTGTTTTAGGGTAGTTTCATGCATTTTCTTAGGAAATAAGCAAGTTTTAGGTAGAATTTCACTTACATCTTGATTTAAGCATACATTGTGCACTTTACATAATTTCATGAGAATTTTGCATGAATTGGATGACAAATTGGATGATGCATGTCTCTGGATGTGGATTAGAACTTTGATGCACTTTATTGCTTGATTTCAGGACAAAGGAAGCAAGAAAGAGCCACGTTAGCAGCCACGTTAGTCTAACTAACGTGACCACCAACGTGGAATGGGAGCTAGCTTGCAACGTTAATGAGAAAAGTAATCGCCAATAACGTCCTCGAAAGCCATCATAGCCCATGTTAAGAGTCACGTTAACTAAGTTAACATGAACTCTAACATGGAAGAAAGAAATAAGGCAAACGTTAGTGACACTCACCTTTGTCACTAATGTTGGACCAAGCTCATAAGTGGCCACGTTAAGAGCCACGTTAACTCAGTTAACGTGGACTCTAACGTTGGGAAGCAAAAGAGAAGCCAACGTTAGTGACACTCACCTTTGTCACTAACGTTGGCCAAGCTACAATGAGCCACGTTAGTTGCCACGTTAACTTAGTTAACGTGGAAGCTAACATGGAGAAAGCAAACAATCGCCAACGTTAGTGACACTCACCTTTGTCACTAACATTGGAATGAGCCACAATGAGCCACTATGAGCCACGTTAACTTCCACATTAACTTAGTTAACGTGGAAACTAACGTTGAGGATAGGATGATGAGCCAATGTTAGTGACACCCACCTTTGTCACTAACGTTGGAGATGGCTATCATTACCACGTTAGAAGCCACGTTAACTTAGTTAACGTGGACTCTAATGTGGGAAGTAGAGGCACCT